>NC_133618.1:215586551-215906835 GCF_048593235.1 Sminthopsis crassicaudata
CTGTGTCTTCATTTCAAAGGACAGGAGTGGGCTTTATGGCCCAAGGCAAAAAGGAATTGTGGGGTATTGACTATAATCAGAAAAATTTTAAAAATACAGTTCAGTTAATTTCTAAGAAACCTTACAGGGATAAGATCTTGCAGTTAGAGAGAGTGGAGTTTTATACTTGTAAAACTGCTAGGATTGTCTTTGGAGAGTTGGAACTCCTCTTTTCTTACCTCGTGGATTTTCCACTTCCACAGGTGAGCTTGATTTCCCAACCCCCTACGGGTACTTATGAAACAGTGTTTATGTCTAGAATGGGTTGGAAAATTGCTGTTTTAATCACTAGAATAAATAGACAGTGTGTGATCTTTGACCCAGGAGGAAAAGCGATATCAGATTTATTGATTCACACTCCTGGAGTACAATTCGGTATCAAACTTTGATTTTTAGGCAAAAGAATTCAGGGATATAGCCGAGTGTTCTTTTTTTCATTAACTGTATGAGTGAATGTTTTAAGACCAATGGACATTATGGCTTCATTCCAATCTGGAGAAGCAGCTAGACATGTGATCAACCATTTTTCTATTGTAGAAATTTCACATGCATTTAAGACAGTTATGGATTGGCTTACAAATACTTTGCCTTTAGGTGTTTTTGCATTGAATTTGACTTTGCCCATTCTATTGGCATTTCTTATAATCCTACTAGCAAAGTTATTACTGCACAGACTATATCCCCAAGATCTTCTCTTCTAAACAAGAGAAGGGAATTTTGGGATATGTACAAGATGTGGCAATACATATAAGTGATTGCTTACAATTTTTAAATTTTGATTTTACATTTTTAAACATTTTTTATTTTACATCTTCAAAGTATTTTGATTTTACATTTTAAAGTTATTTTGGTTTTATATTTTTAATCTATTTCGGTTTTACACTTTTAAACTATTTTGGTTTTACATTTTTAAATTCTTTGCCTTTTCAGGCATACACAGAAAGTGCAGCTAAGTGACAGATTGACTTTTGTTCATCTTTTTGACAACAACTTTGTTTCCACTGTGATGTGGAAAGGCCCAAGTTGGGCCCCGGGGACATTCCTTCCTAGGTGCAGATCCAGCAGCAGAGTTCATCCCCACCAGAGACATTTGTAACCTAGGGATCCAAGAGAAGGACCAGACAACAGCCCAGAGGGACCAGCCAGATGTCCGCAGCCCTTCAGACGCTGATGACAGCAATGCCCCTCCTGACCGTGACACCAGAGACACCAGACACAGTTCCACTGTTGCAGCTGAAATGGACTGTTTTGGGTGATATGCAATATAAAGACTGTAAATGGACAATGGGCCTGCTTGCTTCTCCCGTGGCTACTTGCCATATGGTGGCCTGGGAGAGGCTTTGCCCTATGCTTTCTATTGAAGGACTATGCGTTTAAATTAGTGGGTGAAAAACCAACACACCCACCTGCCGTTGTTATTGAGACAATGTTATTGGACATGACTTTGCTTATGTGCACCTGGGAAACTAGAATTGCTCTAGGATTGTGAAAAGTGCAATAGAGAATTGTGATAAGCTAGAATTGTTCTAGAATTGTGAAAAGTGCAATTGAGAATTGTGATAAGCTAGAATTGTTCTAGGATTGTGAAAAGTGCAATTGAGAATTGTGATAAGCTAGAATTGTTCTAGGATTGTGAAAAGTGCAATTGAGAATTGTGATAAGCTAGAATTGTTCTAGGATTGTGAAAAGTGCAATTGAGAATTGTGATAAGCTAGAATTGTTCTAGGATTGTGACAAGTGCAACAGAAAATTGTAAGAAACTAGAATTGGTCTAGAATTGTGATAAATGTAACTAGAATTATGACAACCTACTTCACTGATATTTGTTAACTAGAATTGTGATGTTTTACCTTGTTGACTTCCCACCTCAGTGTTGACATCCTACCTCATTGGCATCCAACCTCTTTGGCTTATTATCTCGAGTATGACTTTAATGAATGGGTTGAACACTTGGGCCACTGTTGAGCCTGGTTCTTATTTTTTTTTTTTTTAGTTTTTTATTATATATATATTTTTTATAATATTATCCCTTGTATTCATTTTTCCAAATTACCCCCCCTCCCTCTATTCCCTTCCCCCGATGACAGGCAATCCCATACATTTTACATGTGTTACAATATAGTCTAGGTACAATACATGTGTGTGAATATCATTTTCTTGTTGCACAATAAACATTAGAATCCGAAGGTACATGCAACCTGGGCAGACAGATATTAGTGCTAACAATTTACATTCACTTCCTAGTGTTTCTTCTCTGGGTGTAGCTACCTCTGTCCATCATTGATCAACTGGAAGTGAGTTGGATCTTCTTTATGTTGAAGATTTCCACTTCCATCAGAATACATCCTCATACAGTATTGTTGTTGAAGTGTACAGTGATCTTCTGGTTCTGCTCATTTCACTCAGCATCAGTTGATTTAAGTCTCT
The DNA here is from genome assembly GCF_048593235.1 of Sminthopsis crassicaudata. Classification (NCBI taxonomy): domain Eukaryota; kingdom Metazoa; phylum Chordata; class Mammalia; order Dasyuromorphia; family Dasyuridae; genus Sminthopsis; species Sminthopsis crassicaudata. The sequence goes on from NC_133618.1 coordinate 215,589,018, forward strand.
CCAAGAGCCTGGTTCTTATTGTCATACTTCTGTTTACTGATCTGCTGCTTTGTACCTCCTTGGGCATAACACTCTGTCATCTCATGGATCAAGTGAACTATAGCTGGTGCTAAAAGTTTAGCTTGGTGAGATGTGCGGTTCCCACAAAACAAGAGAAAGGGAATTGTAAGGGGCCTTTAAATGGGTGCCACAGCAAATCGGGAGATTGAGTGGTCCGGAAGTAATTTCTGTGGCTATTAGGACTGCCCTTGGGCGTGATCCTGGCCATATTGAGATAGCTTCGTAATGGGTGGCTCTCTCGCTGATTGGCTGTGTGTGTGACCTCATAGGCCCTATGTAAGCCCACTGCAGGCAGCAGGCGCTCTCTTTAACCTGGCGTTCTTCACCCTGGCTTCCCAGCCTGGGTGGCCAAGCCAAGATGGGTAGCCAAAAGAGGTAAGGGTTTTGATAGTGAACACGTGGGTCTTCTGACCAGGTGTTCACTCGGGAACCAACAAGTCAGGGCATCAGTTAGGGCATTATGTGAGTAGGTATAATAAAGGGTTTTAAGATTACACGTGGTTGTTCTTGAGTGCACTACCGGTTATTAAGCTATAGATTCAAGAGATTGTGGCCAGAGACCTTTGAAGGCCTCAGAGGAGGCGAGCCAGGTAGAGTTCACACTGCAGAGGACAGTGGTCAAAGGTACTCTGGTGGGTCTAGGACAGACTAGTAATTGTAACTGCCAGGAGAGCACATTACAGGGTTCCATCATGCAGTTGCTGATGTAGACATAAAGTACATATGAGTTTGTCCTCAATGAGGATCCTCCTCAATTTCTACCTAACTCTCTAGTCCCATCTTTACTTCTCCCTCTCCCTCTTTGCCTCTGACTTTAAATGGACTCCTTCACTCATAGCTCACAAGTAGATCAATTTGATTATCCTGTTTTTTCTTTTTTATGACAGTAAAGGAATTTGTGGCTACGAGAAGCCTTTGTGAGTTTTTCACATTCCAAACCACTCTCCAAGAACCAGGTGCTTTATCAATAATGTTTTCTGCTGGTTATCTGCACTATCCTGTTTTACATCTCTCAGTCCCAGCGAAAGCTTAGAATAGCCCTTATCCCAGTCCATAAACATTCAAAAAAAGGTGTATAATTATTTCAATGTAGTTGCTTTCCTTTATAATCCCATTTTATTTTATAAATTTAAAAACATTGAGAATGTGTCCATATGCTTAAACAGAGCGGTTCATCACACACAAGCACACATCTATTAAGAAAATCTGGCTTAGGAAATACTCTGTGAGTTTAATTGAATCATCATCTATTAGGCACCTACTGAGTCTTAGGCATTGAACCAAGCATTGGGGATTCAATTAAAAACATTTATAGTCCCTGCCCTCAAGGAGGATATTGAAATGAGCATTACTGAAGTTGTTATACCTTTTGACAACATAAGAACAATAGTAAAGCTCTCTAACTTAATCTCTGCTGACCATCCTAACACCCAGTCCCAATGACAACTTGAGAGATATTGATGAATGTTAAATGCTGTATCCAAGACAGTAAAAGCCATTTTGGCAATTCTCCAAATGACTTCAGATTGGTGATTGGACCCTTTGGAAATATTTGATGTTCTATGTCCACATTACCAGAATTGATCTAGAAATAAATCAGCATTAGGAAGTGAGACATTTATTTATTATTTATCATTAAAATTTACTTTCAATATAGACTTAGAAAAATGAAGGCTCACATGACAAACAGTCTACATAGACTTTCTAATTGTTTCATGAATAGACAGCTTAGAGTGCTTTATTGGAAAATGAAAAGGATCACTAAAAGTGCTTTGTTTTTATTTTATGTAAATATAAAAACAGAAATTTTAGTAATTTTAAGACATTTTCACATATAAATGTACTTCATTATCATTTGGTTCTTTCTGTACCTTTTTAAAGTTTAAAAAAAAAAAAAAAAAAGAGTGCTGGATCTCTACTCCAGAAATGATTGAGAAATGGCTTTTTATCCCCATATCCAGATTTTTATTTTATACTTATAAAGTATGAATACTAAAGGTTAATGAACATTTTGGGTTCAGCAATTTAAGTGAATACTACACAGAGCCCAGTCAATACTCTAGAGAAAACACCCACCTAAAAAAATGAAGACAGTTTTCTTTAATGGTCATCAATTATGCATGACTATTTGGAAGGCTCATTGCTATGGAAATTCCGAAGTGAAGATTCCTTTTAATCAAGTTAGCAGCTTAAATAGAATAGAATCTGTGGTAGGGAACTATACTACTTATTATTCTCCTGTGATGACTTAGAACAATATCGTAATGCTCAATTTATAACTCTGGCTGGGTCTATATGAATAGAGCTGAATTAGAACAAAAGTATTTAGTACATCCAATAAATCAAGATTTAATTACATATCTCTTTGATTCAAAGACCCTATTTATTACTTATCATACTTCAATTAAGAAAGACACAAAGATCCCATACGCATACAAGTAGTTATAACAACACTCTCTGTGGTACCAAAGAATTGGAAACAAAGTAGATGCCTACCAATTAGAGAATGACTAGACAAATTTTAATATATTATTATTACAATGTAATATTGCAGTATAAGAAATGATGAATATGAAAAATACAGAAATTAGCATCATGAAGAGACATATATGAACTAATAGAATAAAATGAGCAAAATCAAGAAAATAATATATGCAATGACCATAGAAAACAAAACCTGGTTCCCAAAAATTATGAGAAAATGCACTAGTTCTTTTTTTGCATAGGTGAGAAGCTGTGAATACAGATATAGAACAGATATAGAGTGAGATGTAGTAGACTTGGTTATGGTTATTTTTAAAACTACTTTTCCCCCTTCTGTTCTTTGTTACAGGAGGTAGTCATCAAGGGAGGAAAGAGATTATATAATAAATATATATGTAATTTATATGTGAACTTATATGATTACATGTACATTTACATGTATATGTGTATACAAAGATATGCACATACAGATATATTGAAATGAAGGTTATATAAAATATAATCAAGAAATAAAATCTAGCAGAAGGGTAAAAAATTATACAATTATAATAACAACTCACGTTTCTACAGCAACCCTGTGAGCTACCTAGTATCTATAGTATTATCCATTTGACAGGTGAAGAAATTTCAGGTTCAAAGACCAATTAGTCTCACAGCTAGTAATTGTCAAAAGCCAAGATTCAATGCAGCTCTCAACTTTACACTATCATTACAAAATGGTAATGACCCACAAATAGATTAAACAAAGTATTTGCCATCAAGTTAGACTAAAAAAATTTGAGTGTTTCAATTAAATAGATGATGGTCTGCATAATGCACAACTGGTTTAAAACTCCTATGAGAATCAATCAATCAATCAATATGTACTGGGTGTTATATACTATGGAAATTACAAAAGAAATCTTTGTGTTATTCCTATCTCCAAAGAATTTACAATCTTAAGTGGGAGGAAATCTTAATTAGTTGATGTGAAACTTACATGTATATAATTTTCAGATTCCTTCCACTGACATTATACTCAAATGACTGTGCAATGAATACCTGGATCACCAAAGGCTGTATCAGTAGAACACAAGGTTTTATCAAGCAAGAAAGGATCTAATAATAAATTCTGTGTGATATCTGAGAATCGGATTAGCTAAGTGAAAATGTTTATTACCCTAAGACTGAATTTCTGGGGTGGGGGGAAGCCAAATGTTGACCCATCAAGTACTAGAGATATTGTTTTCTAGTTCAATGACATCAAATATATGCACAAAATCATTGTGCACAAATAACAATTTCTTGTCTCAGGACTGCATTTGCTTAAATTGGAGTTGAAGTCATTTTTCAATTTTCTCACTCCCCATAACATGCTTCCTTATAAAATATAAAGTTTTAGTTTCAGATAACTTGTTCTTACAGTCAAAAATGCTCTAGGTTCAAATTAGTAAAAATAAAGGCTCATTTCTATAGTTTCCTACTTTGAGACAACTTTGTCCAAATATCAGTATAAATATATTCCCTCCAAGTTTTTCACAAATGCCTAAGCTGGAAGCAATCTCTATTTCAGCTTAACTATATGGCACTATATAACATTCAATAATTTATCAATTATTGTCTTCCAGTATCAGTTACTACTTCATGTTCCAACTCTTCCCAGACTTTTCACTGATTCTTTCCTGATAATAATCTTTCCCTTGGGAACGGAACATATTGTTCATATCTCTCTTAAGCACTTACTTCAATAAATTACATAAAATTTTATTGGTCTGAATATCACCTCTATTAATGAAATGCAGCCCTCTACAACTTAGTAGATGGTCTTTGTGAATTACAAAGGCAAAAAAATTCATCTAATGACAACCTGGTGATGAGCTTCTCCAGGCTTTGCAGGGGTACTCCTTGTACTACAAACATTTAGTACATTTTATGTGTGTGCTTGAAACTTTTCTAGCTTAATAGGATATGCTATGGCTTGGGCTTTACCAGCATAATCTTTCAGAACCCAGGATCATTTCTGCATCACAGTGAAGCTTGGAGTAGGTCTTTAGGATAGAATTTTATGAAATTATTCTGTGCTATAAGTTTGTTTCTTTCTCCTCTTTACTGTACTCTAACTTCCATGAAGCCAAGACAAGTATCTTATTATTTGTATTACCTACCTCACAGATTGTTATGTGTATCCTTTGGATAAAAAAGTGCTATTGAAATTCAATTCAAAAAATATTTATTAATCACACAAATTAAGTGCTTAAAATCATTTGTTATATTTAATATATCATCCTTTGGGGGGAGTGTTAAAATTTTAATTAAAAAGCATTTTTTTTCTTCCCTCCATTAAAAAGGAAACAAAAAAACACAAAAACACAAAACTCATGGCAAATATGCTTAGTCAAACAAAGCAAATCCTCATATTGGCCATGTCCAAAAATGTATGTCTCATTCTGCAAATCAAGTCATATCATTTCCTGTCATGGGTAGCATAGGTGAATCCCTAGGAATCAAGACAGTTCATTGCATATAGTCAACTTAAGAAATCTGATTGGTGCAGGAGCCAACAATGGTTCCAGGAGAACAATGTATGCAGTCTACTTTCTGATCTTGCCACTAGACTTTGATGATTGTGGAGGGCAGAGGAAGGGTAAAGATTTTCCACAATTCTACCTCACTTAAATCTAGTTCATGTGCAAGTCAAGAAAGCAATTTCATGATGTCATTAGTCTTCTTAGAGAACAAAGAACGAATAGCACCATCCATCACCTGACAGAGCAGGTAATGAATCCAAGTTGCAGGAGACATATTTTTGGACATGATCAATGTGGGGATTTGTTTATTTCACTATGCATATTTGTCACAAATGTTTTGTTTTTCTTTTTCTCTCTTAAATTGGGGGCAATCATAGTGGGGCACATTGGAAGGTAGGAAGAATATATTCATATACATTATTTAACTGAAAAAATAAAAATTTAAAAAGTTCTTTGTTTTTAAATTTTTCACTTTTGTTATTATTTAATGGCATTTTTCCAAATTATATAGTCAGCTATTTTTAGCATTAATTTTTATAAGATATCGAGTTGCAAATTTTTCTCCCTCCCTCCTTTCTCCCCTCTCCTCCAAAAATAATAGGCAATTTGATATAGATTACATATGTTCAATCATATAAACTATATCTCCATATTAGTTACAGTTGTGAAAGAAACATATTAAAAGAAAAAATATATTTTTAAAAAATTAATGGGAAAATGTTTCATTTTGCATTTAGAGTCTATTAGTTCTTTAGCTGAATGTGGATAGCATTTTCCATCATGAGTCCTTTGTACCTGTCTTGGCTGATTATTGTGTTCAAAAGAGTTGTCATTCATAATTGATCATCATATAATGTTTCTGATATTATGTATAATGGTTTCCTTGTTCTGCTCATTTCACTTTGCATCAGTTTGTACAAGTCTTTCCAGGTTTTTCTGAATATGTCTGCTGCTCATCATTTATTGCATATTTGTATTCCATTCATTCACACACCACAACTTTTTTCAGCCATTCTCCAATTGGTGGACATCCCCTCGATTTCCAATATTTTTCCACCAGGAAAAAGCTTATATAAATATTTTTGCACATGTGGGTGCTTTTCCCTTTTTTATGATGTCTTTGGGATTCAGACCTAGTAGAGGTATTGCTAGAGCAAAGGGTATGCACAGTATATGTGCCTTTTGGGCATAGTTGCAAATTGCTCTCTAGAATTGTTGGATCACTCCATTACATTCCTATACTATGATTGTTCAGCTCTTTCCCAATTGATGGGTATCCCTTTAATTTCTAGTTCTCTACCATTACAAAAGGAGCTGCTATACATATTTTTGTATATAGGAATCCTTTTCTTTCTTTGATTTTATTGGGGTCACCCTCAGCTTTTTTTTTTTTATTGAAATACTTTGTTTTGACACAATAGAAGCTTCCCAACAAACATCAAACTGAATCACCCCATAAAGCACATTCCTCAAATAAAATTCTCATTTGTTGAAAGAAAGGAGTTGTGAGAACTGGAACTTTGGCAGTGTAATATTAACATCATCCACAGAATGAGGAGAGACTTTTATGTTTTCTGGTTAGTTTGTTTATATTTCTGTAGTCATACTATATCTTCCTCTTTCTGTCTCATTTCATAATCTTTCTAGGTGCCTTTGAATTCTTCACATCTATCATTTCTTAGAGTACAATGATACTGTTACATTCATCCACCATAATTTCTTAGTCATTTCCCAGTTGTTAGAAGCATATTTTGTTCCAAGCTCTTTTTTCCCTCTCATAACATTGCTAGGAACATTTCTGAACATACAAGTTCTTCTTGTTCTAAATGTCCTCCTGGGCACTTGATTTTAAACTTGGACTGGTCTAGAGTTTTTGAGATTAAGCTTCCAATGGAACCATGTTGAACAAAATTTCAGGATGAGATGTATGATCCTTGAATATGATCAGAGAGGGGAGAGAAACAACAGGGGAGAAGAAGGAGGTAAGAGGAAGAGATAAATTTTTGTTCATTAGAGAAAACTTTTTAAAGCGAATAGAGAACTTCAGGAATGGACTCAAAAAGGTAAAGTAGATGAAAGCTGAGGTATTCCAATATTCTCCTTCAAACAACCTTAAAATGACTGCTCAAATTGAATTCCAGAATGGCAGAGCCATCAAAAGGTTAGAGTAAGACATTCTTCCATCCCAAGATAACAGAATAAGTTGGAAAGAGAGATATGTGACATGGGGGAGGAGAGTGGTCTCGAGCACCAGTGGCAGAAATATATTGTGATGAAAAAGCAGCATTTTCAGGAGTTTTCAAGCTGGAAAGGTTAAAGGAACTGGAAATTAGTCATAAGAAAATTATAAGGCAGTATTTTAGTCAAGAGGAGAATAGGAATTCTGAGGGACAATTACTTGGCAACTACACTACTGATACCCATTTCTGGGTCAATAGTTCAAGGTTAAAGAGGAGTACTTTTAGTCGAGAGAGTGAAAACCCTGAAAGGCAATATCACTTTGGTCCAAGGAGATCAGCAAATCTGGTCTCAAGGGAAGAGAGGCCCTGAGGAAAAGTAACAATTGCAATTTCAAAGGATCAGGAGTGTTTTCTAAGTAAGGACTAGATTGTAGACCAAGAGAATAGTAACATCTCTCCCCAAATCCCACTATTTAAGAAGCACCAAAAATTTCCAAATTGCCAGAACTAGTTATGAAAACAGCAGTGTGAAAAATCTCAAAGCTTGAAAAACAATCCTTCATTTCTCCATGCTGGGAATAGAGCTCAACTTAAATATGAAGTTACAAATCAAGAAATAGGTGTATAAATAAAAAAAACTTGATCTTAAAAATCTACCATCCTGACAGGGACACAAACTCAGAAAAAGATAATGAAGTCAAAACAGCAACAAGCAAAACATCAAAGAAAAATGTAAATTGTACAGAAACCCAAGGAGAATTCCTAGAAGAGTTCAAAAAAGATTTTCCAAATCAAATAAGAGTAGTGGAGGAAAAATTAGGTAAAGCAATGAAAGCAAAGAAAGAAAATTATGAGATGACAAATGACAGCTTGTTTCAGAGGCACAAAAAAATACTGAAGAAAATAACACCCTTAAACAGAATTGGCCAAGTGGAAAAAGAGATACAAAAATTCATTGCTAAAAATAATTCCTTATTTCCAAAAGCAGAATTGACCAAATGGAAAAGGAGGTACAAAAGTTCCATGATTCTTAAAAATTAGAATCAGACAAGGGGAAGCTAATGATTTTACAAGACATCAAGAAAAAATACTTAAATGGAAGAAAATATGAAGTGTCTGATTGGGGAAAAAACAACTAATCTGGAGAAATAAATTAAGAATTATTGAATTATCTGAAAGCCATAATCAATAAAAGAACCTATACATGATATTTCAAGAAATTATTAATGAAAACTGCCCCAATATCCTAGAACCAGAGAGTGAAATAAAAATTGGAAAACTCCATTGACTATCTTCTTAAAGAAAACCCAAAATGAAGACTCCCAGACATATTATAGTCAAATTACAGAACTTCCCAGGTCAAGGAAAAAATACTGCAAAAAAAACAGGAAAAAAAAATCAAATACTGTGGAGCCATAGTCAGGCCACACAGGACTTAGCAACTTCAACATTAAAGGATCAGAGGGCTTCGAATATAATATTCTGGAAGGTAAAAAAAAAAAAAAAAAAAAAAAAATCTACTCAGCAAAACTGGGAAGAAATGGATATATAATGAAATATAGGACTTTCAAGTATTTTGGAAAAAAAGACCAGAGTTGAATAGAAAATTTGACTTTCAAATACAAAACTCAAGGAAACATAAAAAAATAAACATGAAAGCAAAATCATAAAGGATTCAATAAGGTTAAACTCTTTACATTCCTATATAAGAAGGTGATACTTAAAATTCCTAAAATTTTTATTATTATTAAGGCAGAAATATAAATAGCAGAAGCATAGAGTATGATGGGATAATTTTTTTTTTTAAATGTACAGGGTGATAAAGAGGGATGCACTGGAAAAAGGAGGAAAGGAAAAATGGGGAAATTATCTAATATATAAGAAGTGTGAAAGGAAGAGTTTTTAAAGTGGACAGGAAAATAGATGGGAGAGGTAGCAATTAATACTTGAAGCTTATTCTCATTGGAATTGGTTCAAAGAGGGAATAACATACACATATAGTTTCAGAAAAACCTGAGAAGATTTATATGAACTCATGCAAAATGAATAGAACCAGAAAAACATCATACACAGCAACAGCAAGATTTTAAGTATGAATAATTGTTAAAGACTTAGCTACTCTAATCAAGACAATTTAAGACAATTTCAAAGATCTCATGAAAAATACTATCCACTTACAGAAAGAGAACTAATAAACTCTGAATGCAAATTGAAGCACACTTTTAAAAAATTTCCTGGCCTTTAATGTTTTGTTTGTGCTTTCTTTTACAACATGGCTAATATGAAAATGTTTTGCATGACCTCATGCAAATCAAGTTGCTTGCCTTCTCAAAGAGAGGGGAGGGTCAAGAAAGAGGAAGAGAATTTGAAACTTAAATTTTTTAAAAAATGATTGTTAATGACAAATAGGAAAATATGTTTACAAGGAGTGTACATGTATAACTTATATCAGATTTCTTGCTGTCTTGGAGAGAGGAAAGGGAAAGAAGGAGAAAAAATTTGGAACAAAAAATTTGCAAAAATTAATGTTGAAAACTACCTGTACATGTTTTTGGAAAAGAAAATATCATTAAAGAAAAATTATTGTTAAATAAATTTATATACGGTTGGGAAATATTTAATGAAATAAATTATAAAACTATTTTAGAAAATAGACAACAATAAGACATCCTAAAACTTTGGGATACAGCTAAAGCAGAACTTAGGGGAAATTGCGTTTCTCTAAATTCCATTAACAAAATAGAAAACGAATAGATCAATGATTTGGCAACTAAAAAAAAAACTTTTAAAATAACAACTTAAAAATCCTTAAATAAGTACCAAATTAGAAATTCTGAAAATCAAAGGTTAGATTAATAAGACTGAAAGTGGAAAAAAAAAAAAGTAAACATCTGAATTTAATGGCTACTTGATAATCAAATTTCAGAGGCCTTTTATTATTTTTGAAGAACATTAAGTAAGCCAAAGAAAATCAATGACAAATGGAAACTTCTTTAAAAAAAAAAAAAAACTAAACTTGAAAATGGATTAAAAAATTAAGGAACTACTACATTAATAAAAAAAAAAAAATGGCATTAAAAATAATTAGAAGTATCTAATTTGGAGGCAGCTAGGTGGCGCAGTGGATAGAGCACCAGCCCTGAATTCAGGAGGACCCGAGTTCAAATCTGATCTCAGACACTTACCACTTCCTAGCTGTGTGACCCTGGGCAAGTCACTTAACCCCCGCCTGGGGGGGGGAGGGAAAGTATTTTTCTCCAATCATTTAGGTGGTATAGTGGCTACCATATACAGCCTAGAGTCAAAAAAAACCTCATCTTCCTGAGTTCAGATCTGACCTCAGACACTTACTAGCTGTCTGACATTGAATAAGTCATCACTTAATTTTATTTGTCTCAGTTTCCTCAACTATAAAATGACCTGGAGAAGAAAATGACAAACCATTCCAGGTTTTTTTCCAAGAAGCCCCCAAGTGGGGTCATAAGTCAGATACAACTAAATGACAGAACAATCAAAACAATGCTTTTCAGTAGATTCCTGAAGTCACAAAATAATTAAGAGGTGGGAATAAGAGCACTTCAATAAAGCACCTAACATGTACGGGGATACATAATCTCTCTACCACTTTCTTCTTTCTCCCATGCCTTCAGGATCTTCAGGATATTAGATGCTTTGGGTCTGTCTTCAGGGTTTTTTGAAAGTAGCTTCACTACCATCAGTTGCTGAAATGGTTATAAAAGTCTCAGTTTAAAAAACAATTAGATATTGACATAAACAAATTTCTGATTCTTTAAAAATTCATACCTCCTTAGGATATTTATTAATGAATTCTTCTGGAAAAACACATTTTTTCACATTTTCCCAGATCTGAAAAAGAAAACACTATTTTCAGTAATAGATTTTTCTGAGCAGAAATATTTAGCATTTTTTAAACTTACAGAAAATTTTTTACAAAGGTATTTTCCTTTTGCTAATTCCCAGTTTACTGAGAACACATATTGCTCATGCATCAATCAGGAATCTTCTATTTATACTCCCCAACTTCCTGCCTGAATAAGTATATGTCTAAGTCAAGCAAAGATATGTTTTTCTCTAGATCCTGTCCTATACTGCCACCATCATCAATAGCAGGAGCATTAGTAACATGCTGCTTCAGAGAACTTTTTCCTTTTCTTCTAATTCTAGCTCCTAGCACAGGGCATTAGAGGCCATTGCTAAAACTTCATAAATGGTTGCAGAATGAATTTATTCATAGAAAATGCCTGTTGCCATTTCTCTAAACTTTTTTATATGAGAGAAACCACTACTCTAATTTAATATAATGGATGGTCCTAGAAAAAGAGTAAAGGTTTACCAAAAAAAAAAAAGGTGAATGAAAAAGTTATATTCTATTGAATAGCAAACTCATATTTTACTTATTGATAATAGTCAAAACCAGAGGTTCTTAATTCTAGGTATCTATAAATACTCTACCACCTCCCCCAAAGGGTTTGAAACTTGGATGGGAAAAAATTACACCTACATTTCAATATTATTCATAGAGAGGCCTGAAGTCAGGCAGACCAGAGTTCAAATCTACCCTCAGACACATAGCTATATCGTTCTGGACATGTTATTTAACCGCTGTTTGCCTCAGTTTCCCCAGCAATAAAATGGGGATAATAGCATTACCTTCTCCAGGTTGTTGTGAGGATCAGATGAAATAATTTTAAAGCACTGATCATAGTGCCTGACATATAGTAAGTGCTATATGTTAGCTATTATCATTATTATTAAATTCATGTATTCAAAAGCATTATCTTAAAATAATTAAATAAATAAAATAAATATCTTAAAATAAGAGATTAGAAGGATTAATCAGACTGTCAAAGGGGTATATGACACAAAAAAGATAAGGACCCTTGTCCTATTATTCTTTCTACCACATTCTTATCCATGGGAAATAGCTATAAGCTGAAATACTTGGAACATGAAGATCAATAATACTTCATAGCATTTTTTTTTTTGTTTTTCTTCCCAGATTATTTTTACCTTCCAAATACAATTCTTCCTTTGCAACAGCAACAACAACAACAACAAAATTCGGTTCTGCACATATATATTGTACCTAGGATATACTATAAGATTTTTAATATGTATGGGAATGCCTGCCATCTAGGGAAGGGGGTGGAGGGAAGGAGGGGAAAAATTCGGAATAGAAGGGAGTGCAAGGGACAATGTTGTAAAAAAAAATTACCTATGCATATGTACTGTCAAAAAAAATGTTATAATTATAAAATTAATTTAAAAAATACTGTATGAGGATGTATTCTGATGGAAGTGGATATCTTCAGGAAAGAGAAGATCTAATTCAGATTCAATTGATCAATGATGGACAGAATCAGCTACACCCAGAGAAGGAACACTGGGAAATAAGCATAAACTGTTTGCATTTTTGTTTTTCTTCCCAGGTTATTTTTACCTTCTGAATCCAATTCTTCCTGTGCAACAAAAAAAAAATTCAGTTCTGCACACATATATTGTATCTAAGATATACTATAACATATTTAACATGTATGGGACTGCCTGCCATCTAGGGGAGGGAGGGGGTAGAGGGAAGGAGGGGAAAATTTGGAACAGAGGGAGTGCAAGGGATAATGTTGTAAAAAATTACCCATGAATATGTACTGTCAAAATTAAAGTTATAATTATAAAATTAATTTAAAAATATATCCATAACTGTGTTTTGAAAATAAAAAGCTTTAATTTAAAGAAAAAGTAAATAAATAAAAATAAATCATGTACCCATTTTGAAATTTAAAAATAATAATAATAATAATACTTCATAATGCTTTCATTAGAGTATTTACCTTTGATATCTCCTGAACAGTGGCACTTATATAAAGAAGTTGAAAAAGAATTAATCCCAATGAAAAAATATCCACTTTATTCCCATATTCTAGGGAAAATATCTGAAAGAAAAAAAATTCATGATTATTTTTATTCATCTATATATCTGCATTTCTGTTGGAAAAAGAATCACAAAACTATTTAACAGAACATATTTCAGGAGAATGAGATGTAATGTTCAACTTACTAGAATTTACAGTAAAATAAAAAACATAAAAGTTATAGGGGGTGCTGACCTATATAGACCTTAAAAGCTGATATAATTCTTAGTTGAAAAGCCATTTTATAAGTTCAGATCTAATGTAGTCAGTAATATGCCCACTTTTCTTCATTATGACTCTGGTCTTACAAAAATGACTAAATATCAAAACAAAATAAATAGCAAAATATCTCCTAAGAGAAAATCAGAAAACAAGATAAGTACTACAGTTAGCATCTGTTAACTTTTCTTTTTAAAATTTTTTCCATGTACTGGCAATGTACTGGTAGGTCAGCTTTCAATAACATCAGTGGTATGGAGATCAATTAATGAAGCAGAGAAGCCTTACTGTGATAAGGTGATACATGGAGAAGGACAATGATATACCTCCCCACAACATAAGACTCTCCAAACTGTCAGAAGCTCTGACATGCATATTTAACTTACAAAAAAGATTCATTAGGACTACAGTAATCTAGTATTTGACAAACCCAAAGATCCCAGCTTTTTGGATAAGAAGTCACTATTTGACAAAAACTGCTGGGAAAATTGAAAATTAATATGGCAGAAACTAGTCATTGACCCACACTTGACACCGTATACTAAGATAATGTCAAAATGGGTTCATGATCTAGACATAAAGAATGAGATTATAAACAAATTAGAAGAACATAGGATAGTTTACCTCTCAGATTTGTGGAAGAAGAAGGAATTTGTGATCAAAGAACTAGATATCATTATTGATCACAAAGTAGATAATTTTGATTATATTAAGTTAAAAAGGGCTTGTACAAACAAAACTAATGCATGCAAAATTAGAAGGGAAGCAATAAACTGGGAAAACATTTTTACCTCCAAATGATCTGATAAAGGCCTCATTTATAAAATATATAGAGAATTAACTCAAATTTATAATAGTTCAAGCCATTCTCCAATTGATAAATGGTCAAAGGATATAAACAGACAATTTTCAGATGAAGAAATTGAAACTATTTGTAATCACATGAAAAAGTGCTCCAAATCATTATTAATCAGAGAAATGCAAATTAAGACAACTTTGAGATACCACTACATACCTGTCGGATAATGATGAATGTTGGAGGGGATATGGGAAAATTGGGACACTGATACATTATTGGTGGAACTGTGAATGAATCCACTCATTCTGAAGAACAATTTGGAACTATGTTCAAAGAGTTAGCAAACTGTGCATACCCTTTGACTTAGCAGTGTTTCTACTGGGATTATATCCCAAAGAGATCTTAAAGAAGGGAAAGGGACCCACTGTGCAAAAATGTTTGTGGCAGCTCTCTTTACAGTGGCCAGAAACTGAAAACCAAGTGGATGCCCATCAATTGAAGAATGGCTGAATAAATTGTGGTATATGAATATTATGGAATATTATTGTTCTGTAAGAAATGACCAACAGGATGATTTCAGAAAGGCCTGGAGAGACTTACATGAACTGATGCTGAGTGAAATGAGCAGAATCAGGAGATTATTATATATGGCAGCAACAAGACTATATGATGACCAATTCTGATGGATGTGGCTCTCTTCAACAATGAGAGGATTCAAACCAGTTCCACTTGTTCAGTGATGAAGAGAGCCATCTATACCTAGAGAGAGAACTGTGGGAACAGAGTGTGGAACCCAACATAGTATTTTCACTATGTTATTTGCTTGCATTTTGTTTTCTTTCTTAGTTTTTATTTTTCTTCCTCTTGATCTGATTTTTCGTGTGCAGCAAGATAACTGTATAAATGTGTATACACATACTGGATTTAATATGTATTTCAACATATTTAACATGTATTGGACTATCTGCCAGCTAGGGGAGAGGGTGGGAAGGAGAGGAAAAATTTGGAACAAAAGGTTTTGCCAGGATCAATATTGGAAAAACTACTCATGCATATGCTTTGTAAATAAAAAGATTTAATTAAAAAAAAAAGATTCATTGTGAGGACAGTTTACCACAAATATCTTAAATAAACATTTAAAAATTTAAAATAAAAATACATATCTTTAAATTAACTAAAAAAATAGCTTACCTGCTCTGGGCTCATATAAAGAGGTGTTCCTACACCTTTTGTCCGATCATCTTTAGTTTTCAATAAGGTTACAAGTCCAAAGTCACCAATCTTTATTTTGGTTTCATCTACTAAAAATATATTAGATGGCTAAAAGGAAATAAAAGTAATTTCTTATTTTATATCTATTCCTGTGATAGGTTTTGAACATTTAAAGAGCTGGCATGGGGCAGCTAGATGGCACAATGAATACAACACCAGCCCCTGAATCAGGAGGACAAGAGTTCAAATCTGACCTCAGACAATTAATATTCACCAGCTGTGTGACCCTGGGCAAGTTACTTGACCCCAACTGCCTTGTTTAGAGAGAGCCTGAAAGTATAAACATGCAGTATACTGGTAGGGGTATCAAAGGGTTTTGGAATTATAAGATATAGATTCAAAGCCTAGATCAGTACCTTACTAGCTATATAACCTGAAGAAATTTAATTTACTTTACTGGCCTTAGGTTCCTCATGTGAAAATGAGAGGGTTGGACTAGATGATTTTCAGATTAGCTCAAAAACCTATTAGCTCTGGAAATATGAATCACATTTCCTTAATTTCTATTTCTAATTCATGGCTTGGTTTTCAACATTTTCAATGGAAGAAATTGCCTAATATTGAAGGCAGCATGAGTTAGTGAAAAAAAGCCACAGATTTGAAGTCAGAAGATCTGAGTTTTTAATCCTGGCTTTAGCTTACCACTTACCACCTATATGATCTTCCCTTTCTGAGCCTCAGTTTCCTTTTCTGGAAAAAGAAAGGGTTGTACTGAATAACCTCTTAAATTCTTTCCAAATTTAAAATTCTATAATTTTATAACTTTTATCCAAAACCAAAGTATTCAGAACCAAGAGATTCAAAATTGGTATTATTCAAACTATTAAAAACTAATCATGCTATATATTTCACAATAAGTATATTTTATGCTCTATGTCATTTGACTGGAGTAGCTCACTGATTGGCTGTTGAAATGTCATGGATAGTTACTTTTAGCAAGATAAAATGAACAAAGCTACAGTGATCTTTCTTAGTAATGAGGCAGACATTGGAACTTAACTGAATTCTTGAAGTTCCATTTCTTTGCATATTAAATACAGAAATTCATCATTATTATTTTCTTCTACAGGAAGATACCTTTTCTGATTCCCCCTAATTCTACTATCTTCCCCCTGTTGATTACTTTCAATTTATCCTGATTGTACCATATTTGTTCATAGTTGTTTGCATATGTTTTCCTCATTAGTCTATGAGCTTCTGAAAAACAGTTAACTGTTTTTAGTTAAGTGGATGACATCGTGATAGTCATGTAAATTGTCCCAGAATATTTCTTCTAGTGTTCTGGATGAGATTCATAAGCATTTTAAAAGATTTGGACTTACTATCTATACTAAGCAGTCCAAGAAGTTTTCCTAAACTGAAATAATTAGATGGATCTGATTAGCACAAATGAGACACAAGCAAAGAGTATATGCACATACACACACATACATACATGCATATTTGTATATATATATATATATATATATACCCACATATAAACAAATAAACACATACACATGGGTGATGGTCTGAGAGAGAACTGAGAGATCAAGGAATTAGAAGTCAAAATGTAGATGAAGAGCAAGTTTAGTTCTAAAAACAGAAGTAGAAGGCCAATAGGCTGTGATCAGATAAGGGTTCATAAACATGAAAGTAGTACATTTGTGAGTAATTTTATTATTATCAATAAGTTTACTATGCAGAGATCATACATGTACCCCCACAGAACTCTCTCATCATAAGAAGTCACAGGAGTCTAATGACAGATAACTTGGGAATGTTTTTGTTATGTTTTGATAATCTTTAAAAAAAAAAAAGCCACTGGAAATGGAAGAGAAAAAGAATATAAGGGGCAAAAGGGAGAGAAAGGTTAGAGAAAATTATCTAGTTAGGGGACAAATGAAAATTACAATCCTCGGGAGAAGTAGAGTGAGTAGGTGACACTTGAAACTCACTGTCTTCTGAACTGGTCAGAGAAAGGAAGAATACATATACACACAGATTTAGAAAGAGAAATATATTTCTCTAAAGAGGGAAATGGGACATAAAGGGGAAAAGGAAGACAAAGAAATAAGAGGAAAGACAGATTATGGGAGAAATTAGTCCTAAGGAAAAAACCTCTCAGGATATACAAAAATATTTATAACAGCTCTTTTTGAGGTGGCAAAGATTTGAAAACTAAGATGATGCTTATCAATTGGGAAATAACTGAAATAATTATGATCTATGAATTGATGGACTACTGTTATGCTATGAGAAATTATGATAAGGATGATTTCAGAGAAACATACAAAGACTTGTAAAAAATGATACAGCATGAAATGAGCAAAAACAGAACAACAGAACACCGTGTTATAAAGACAAACTATTTTAAAAGGCAGACACTTTGATCAAATGTAATAACTAACCAAGATTCCAGAGAATTCATGGTGCAACATGTTATACACCTCTTCATAGATAGGTGAAGGATTGAAGATACTAAATAAGATTGTATACATATATTTATTTATAGGAAATGGTCAATGAGCCTAAAAAGATTTACTCATATGGATTGAGTAATGCCGATGATGAATTACAAATGAATACATTCATATACAAAGGAACTAATTTACAATTATCTACTTCCAAAAATATTCCACTTCAAGAAATAAAAGCTTCATTGTTATTTACCTTAAGGTCTCTGTGAATTAAATTGTTTGAATGTATATATTCCACTCCTGCTGTTATTTGTTGAAATAAATTCAAAGACAAAGCTTTATCCAACTCACTACCTCTTCTACAATCAATCCAATCCTTTAACGTTCCCCTTTCACAGAGTTCCATTACAATAAAGAGGCATTTTGACCTAAAGGTAAAATCATAAAATATTAAAACCAATAAAAATGCACTTTTTGTGATGAAACACATTTTCCTAAAGACTTTTAAAAAGCATCAGAATACAAATATAAATGCAATAATTCAATTGAATCAAAAAGCTAAAGGAGAATAATACTTCCTAGTTAAACTCTTAAAAAAATTAAAGTTTAAAGAGATAGAATAATAGAGTCAAGAGTATTCATTTTGGAGTGGAAAGATCTAAATTTAAATCCTATTTTGTCACTATTAATGTAATCTTGAGCAAGTTTAATCATTATAAGCTTAAATTTCCTAAACTGTAAAATAATAAATTAGACAAGCTAAGTTCTAAGCTCCTTTCTTGATCTAAATCTGAAACCACTAAAACCACTGAAACCTCTTAATTGGAAGTAACCAGTCTTTTTGAGAGAGCAGAGAATTAATCTGCAAGAGGGAAAATAGTGAGAGACGAACTTAAGGAGGAACAGACAAGGACTGTTCCTCAAGTTCTTCAACAGGACATACTATTAATTGAAGAGCATTAAGTCAAGGAAAGATGAAGGAAATAGCAAATTATCAGTGAAAATAGGTTGATTGAGAAAAATAAATTATAATGGGTTGATTAAAGCTTGCTGACATGATAAAATACTTTTAAACAGCTTCATAATTCTGTCCACAGCCAGCTTTTCAAGTTGACTTCCCCTAAATTTGATCTACAAGTGAGTAATAATTGATAATTAAAGAAATGAATTTTTGTCTTTGGCATTTTTTTTCCACTGAATAAAAAATTAATTGGGTCGCAAAAAAAGTTCCTACTATGTTTCAGCTTTTGTGATAGGTGCTGAAAATACAAAGACAAAAATGAAACAGTCCCTCCCCTTAAGGAGCTCAGGAAAGATGGGTTTCTGTAGTGATTTAAAATCTGCAAAATGTTATGAAATCTATAAATTTTTTATACTTTTGAGACAGCGATAGAGACATTAGATCTATGATTTTACTCCTATCAGAAACTTCTGGATGAGAGAATTTTATTTCTGTATGTCACCCTGCTTGAAATTTATATTATAGATAGGTATATATGTATAAAATTGTGTGTGTGTGTATACACATATGTATTCATATGTGTATGTGAGTATAATGTGTGTAAATATAGTGTGTATCTTACATATATGTATGTATGTGTATTTGCATATCTATTTGTCTATATGTCATGTACACATATAAAGTATGTATGTATATCTTTTTGTATAAAAACTAATATCCAGTTCATGGTCCTGAATCCTGAATTTTATAGGTCCATTTCAGGTAAGGTTTGGAGATTTTTAAGGTTTGGATATTTTTTAAATACCTGGCTTTTTTTTCCTCTCTGTTTTTTTCCCCCTATTTTTACATTTTAAAGAATTGTAAATCTTATTTTTGTTGATGTATTTTGATTTTATCTCACATTCGTTTCTAAATATATTCCTACCAGAGAACACATAGATGGAATAGTGGATAGAACACAAACCTGGAGTCAGGAGGACTTGAGTTCAAATCCAACTACAGACACTTAATACTTACTAGCTGTGTGACTCTAAGCAAGTCACTTGATCCCAAATGTTTCAAAAATATAAATAAATATATGTATGCATGTATGTATATATCTCTCCCTTGTCCCTTCACAAGTGAACCATCTCTTATAACAAAAACTTTAAAATAAAGTTGAACAAAAGCAACTAACCCAAAAACATATCTAATAATAAACTTAGCTTAAATGTTTTAGAAAACATGAGCTGTAGTTTGGAGTCATATATTTTGGATGTTTGGAAAAATCTAGGGGAATGTTGAAGTCATTTTTTAAACTTTAGTGAAGTCAGTCATCATTTAAAGATTGAAAAGGTTCAAGCTTTCGTAAATTAGTGCAGTTCATTCTAATTCGAGCTTTGTTTGAAGTCAAAGCTGCATGAATGAATGTTTCATTTTGCTGATTATCACTTCTTTAATTAATCTGTGGTACCTGAGAACTTTTTTGTGTTTGCCTATACCCAAATACCAAATTACTGAGAGCAATACCAGTTGAGGAAATAGTTTAAGACTATTAGTATGTGGTTTTCTAAGCAGATGTGTTGAGATAGAGAGAAAAACTTTAAAGTCTAAAATAATCCTGTATATTATTTTATTTCACCCAAACCTCTTCTCTTTTATGTTTTTACAAATAATCAAAAATGCTTGATCTTCAACTATGATGGATTAGGCTATTTTCAACAATGGGGTGATTTCAAGCCAATTCCAATAGACTTGTGATGGAGACAGTCATCTGCATCCAGAAAGAACTATAGGGACTGAAGGTGGATCATAACATAGTATTTTTCACTATTTTTAAGTTGCTATTGTTTTCTTTCTTGGGTTTTTTTGTTTGTTTGCTTGTTTGTGTTTTGTTTTGTTTTTTTTTTTTCTCATTTTTTTTCCTTTTTGATCTAATTTTTCTTGTGCAGCATGATAAATGTGGCAATATGTTTAGAAGAATTGCACATGTTTAACCTATCCTGGATTAATTGCTGTCTAAGGGAGAGAAAAGGAAGGGAGAAGAAATTGGAATGCAGGGTTTTGCAGGAATTTTAGAAATTGTCTTTGCAAGTATTTTGAAAAATAAAAAGCTATTATTAAAAAAAAGTATGATCTAGGTTTACATAAGGTCACTGCAGTACTCCCACGATAAACCTTCTTAGGCCAATCCTAAAATACACTTGATAAATTTAACTTGTTACAAATTTTAATATAACGATGTCAAATGTAAATATGTAGTAAACTTCTTGATATTAAGGTCTGTTTTATTTTTGTTTTTGTACTTCAACACCCTGCACAGTGCCTGGCACATAATTTGTTAAGTAAAGTAGAATACGGAATAAGACTGACATATCTAAAATAAGGTAACATTCAGTAATTTCAAATAGTTTAATAAAATCAGTAGTCATAACATTATATTGAGCAAAACATCTTCATATTTCTTTGTAAAATTTCTGACATTTTACTTTCATACCCAAATACTTCATTTTATGATTGAAGATCAACAAGATATATTTTTCCTATAGATATTTTATATCAAGAACACAATACATGACAGAAGAAAACACTGATTTTTTTTTACATTGTTGTATATAATTAAGTTATTAATATTAGAGATTTTTGGAAAGCAGAATTACCTGGAAAAATATCCACTCTTTTCAGTATCACAAATATCATGTCCAGCCCAACAATGACTATATTTAATAATATTTTCGTGATCAAGTTTGGCCAAAACTTCTACTTCACGCTCTACTTTCCTAGTTTAAAAGAGAAAGATTAGAAGAAAAGTTTTCATTCTAGATCATTATCTACTCTATATTTGTTTATATATATATCTACTCTATTTCCCTTAGAATTTAATACAATGCACACTGCACATAGCATTTTTTCAACAAAATTTCAGTTTTGCCATTTGCTACTGTTATGCTACAGGAAAAGTCATCACACATTTCTGGGTTTCAATTTCTCCTCAGTAAAATAGATGTCTGGAATAAATGGCTTCTAAAGTCCCTTCCAGCTCTGAATTAAAATATTATCTTCCTACTATTAGAAACAACCTCCATTAAAATGAATTTACCTTCAAACATCAATAAGCCCATTAAAAATTAGGGAGACATTGGGTGAATCTCAACTTATATTCCTTTTTATAGTATCTAGCACAAAACCGGCATGAATAAATATTTGTTGAATTAATGAATAAATTTTTCACTGTCTACTGAGAGAGCCAGGTCATATTTAAGAAAGGCTAAAAAGAAACAAGAGCAAATATATATAATAATAATCAGAAGAGATACTATTCCATATTCTCCCTCCCAGTTTTTTAAAGCCGCAATATTTTAAGCAGAAAACAATACTACAGAATTAATAATACCTTAAAAGTAACTTTAAAGTTCTCTACTTACTCATTATCAAATTTGACACGTTTAATAGCATAGGATTTCTTGTCAAGCTTGTGAATTCCTTTAAACACTTGGCCATATCCACCTCTGCTAAGTATTTTTATGTCATAAAAATCATTGAGAAACCTTAAAACAAAACAATTCATTAGTTACTTTGAGGTTTTAAGATATATACATGATATATACAGAATTGAAGAGTGGTAAATTTAGAGAGAAAGGCACAAGCAACTAGTGGGACTATAAAAACTCTGCTAAAGAAGGTTATACTTGAACGTGGTCTAAAAACCATTCAGGGGTGCTAAAAGATGAAGATGAAGAGGGGAAGCATTTTATTTATTTTTTACAGCTTTTTATTTACAAGATATATGCATAGGTAATATATCCTATTGACAATTGCAAAACCTTTTGTTCCAACTTTTCCCTTCCTTCCTCCCACCACCTCCCCTAAATGGCAGGTTGATCAATACATGTTAAATATGTTAAAGTATAAGTTAAATACAATATACATATACATGTCCAAACAGTTATTTTGCTGTACAAGAAAAATCAGACTTTGAAAAAGTGTACAATTAGCCTGTGAAGGAAATCCAAAATGCAGGCAGACAAAAATAGAGGGAATGGGAATTCTATGTAGTGATTCATAGTTATCTCCCAGTGTTCTTTTGCTGGGTGTAGCTGATTCAATTCATTACTGCTCAATTGGAACTGATTTGGTTCATCTCATTGCTGAAGAGGGCCTCGTCCATCAGAATTGATCATCACATATATTGTTGTTGAAGTATCTCCTGGTCCTGCTCATTTCACTCAGCATCAGTTCATGTAAGTCTCTCCAGGCCTTTCTGAAATCATCCTGCTGGTCATTTCTTACAGAGCAATAATATTCCATAATATTCATATACCATAATCTATTCAGCCATTCTCCAGTTGATGGGCATCCATTCAGTTTCCAGTTTCTGTCTACTACAAAGAGGGCTACTACAAACATTCTTGCACATATAGGTCCCTTTCCCTTCTTTAATATCTCTTTGGGATATAAGCCCAGTAGTAACACTGCTGGATCAAAGGGCATGCACAACTGTATAACTTTTTGAGCATAGTTCCAAATTGCTCTCCAGAATGGCTGGATGTATTCACAATTCCACCAACAATGTATCAGTGTCCCAATTTTCCTACATTGAGGGGAAGCATTTTAAAACAAAGTGACAGCCAATCCTAGGCTTCGAGAAAGGAGATATAATATATTAGGAAAAGGCGTGAGCAGTTTGGAAAAATGGGAAAGGACCAGGTTTTTAATAAGTTTAAATGCAAAATAATGGAGTTTATATTTGATCTTAGAAATAATGAGTCAATGGAATTTATTGAATGTATGAAAAAAAAAAAAAAAAGAATACCTTTTAGATAAATCACTTTAGCAGCCATCTAGACAAAAGGTGATAAGAGCCTGAAATAAGTGGTGGCTATGTGAGTGACAACAAAGGGATATAAAATGTTATATGGAGAAAAAAATTACAAAATTTGACAACTAAGTGAACATAACAGATGAGTGAGGGTGAAAAATTGAGTAGGAAATCAAGAGTGCAAAATTAGATTACTGAAGTGGTGGGAGGGAATAATGATACTTTCAACAGTAAGGAATAGGGAAGTATGGGAGAGGAGTGATATTAAGGAGAAACAATGAGTTCTATTTTGAACATATTGAGTTTGAAACCCCCATGGCATACTTGTTTAATATGTATAATGCAAAGCATTATAAAAGCATTGTGTAACCTATGAGAGGAGAAAAATACTGATATAAAACGTGTCAGAAAAATTTGAAGACTAAGAGAAAATTTGGAATTAGGGAGATTAGACAAATTAATAGAGGATGTACCATTGAAAGAAAGGAAGAAGTTTGATAGGCAAACAAGAAAAGTTTGTATTCTAGGTATGGGAAAGGCCTATGTGAATGTACAGAGATGGGAAAAGGAAGGACAGGATTGAGGAACAGCCAGTATTACAGTTTGTTTAGAACAAACTGTATGTGAAATAAGAGAGGATGTAATTATACAGTGCAGTATCTTAAAAACTGGGGCACAGGCAATTAGGGTCCACTGAAGGTCCTGTCTAATTCTAAAGTATAGAAAAGTAAGAGAGCTGTCTAGACACTCATCTTAAAATGCTATAGGCTTGAGATCATAAAAGAAGGAAAAGGACTCACATTGCAAAATTATTTGTGACAGCTCTTTTTATGGTGTCAAGAAATTGGAAATGGAGGGGATGCCCATCAATTGTGGAATGGCTGAACAAGGTGTAATATATAAATGAAATGAAATACTATAGTTTTTAATATCTGGACTAGGTTTTTGGAGGACCTCTAGACAGGCCTTGGTCTTAGCAGGAAACTCACCACGAGGATGGTCAAGGATGGAGTCTGGAATCTGAGCTCACTCTCTATTTCCAGTCCTCTCAGCCCTTAAATATCTTAGTACAATTACATCACTATACCACACTGAGCATGTGCCAACTGTAGAACCATTACATCACCATATCATAGTAAGTAGTAAGTATATGTGAAAACCATTATCTCATCAATCACACTGGGTAAACACCCTGCTGTAAGTATCTTTGTTTCAAGTATACTTTTCCAGAGTTCCAGCCCTCTACAATAGTTCCTCTGAGGGAGGAGGAGAGAGAAGGAGACAGAAAAATTTGCAACACAAGGTTGTGCAAGAAATAGAGAGTGTTGAAAATTGTCTTTGCATGTATTTTAAAAAATAAAAGCTATTATTATAAAAAATGATGAGCAGGCAAATTCCAGAAAAATCTGGAAATTTAAATGAACTAATGCTAATTAAAGTGAGCAGAACCAGGAGAACATTATACAAATAACAGCAAGATTGTGTGATGATCAACTATGACAGACTTAGCTCTTCTCAGCAGTAAAGTGATCCAAAACAATTCCAATACACATCCAGAGTCTGAAGGCAGATTAGAGTATATTATTTTCACTTTTTTTTTCTTTCTATGGTTTCACCCTTTTGTTCTGATATATGACTAGTATAGAAATATATTTTACATGATTATACAGGTATAACCTATATCAGATTGTTTGCTGTCTTGGAAAGGGGAAAGGGAATGGAAGGAGGGAGAAAAATTTGAAACTCATAATCCTACAAAAATGAATTGTTGAAAACTATTTTTACATGTAATTGGAAGAAACAAAATACTATCACATGTGAGAAAATAAAATGCTACTCTTTCATCATAGCTGGATGCTCTGAACAAAGTAGAGAAAAATCTCAATGAATTATGATTTATTATTTTAACATATTAAAATAATATTTTTCACTGACAATCATAGGGGGGAAAGGGCAAAAACCAAGTTGTTAAACTAATTGAAAAATGCACTCAAACTAGAGGATTACATACAAATTAGTGGCTTGAATGAATCAAAAAGAAAGTAACCCAATAAGACAAAGAATAAGAGGCCACACTTCAGCATGATCTTTGGATATGTAAAGATCTATAAAGCATTTGTAAAGTACTTACTACATACATGGAACTCTAGATATCAGTCCTCTGAGTCCTGAAGATAGAATCAATGAAGCTTCCATTTCCTGACTGATGGGCAAGAGAAACATAGCCCTGAATAAAGGAAAACTGTAGGAAGCCACATTGATCTTAGAGAAAGAGAAAATAAAAAATAAAAAAATAAAAAAAATCACATAGAATAGAAAAAAAAGCAAGGAGTCAGGTGCCACAAAAAAGTGTCTTAGTCCTCAAGAAGCAAAGTTACTTAGGCCAAATGGGTACCAAAGCAGATGCTAGAGTGTTACTGAACTTGGCCCCCCAAACCTCAGGCATTAATCTGTCTCCTTCACTTCCATAAATCCCTCTATAGGATCTTAAAGCCTTTTTTTCTGAGCATAGAACAAGAAAAATTTGTTTACCTTCTCCTTGTTTTTTACCTGTTTGCTGTTTTAGAAACAATGGTAATCACCAACAATCACTAGACAGGGTTTTATTTATGGGAAAATACTGATAGAAGGAAATAACTGAAGAAATAAATAACCCAAGAAGATAAAAAGATAGATTTTTGTCCATTTATCTCAAAACACTGAAGTGTTTTTCTAGAAGTACAAACTTTGGCTAGGATTAGGAGCTGACAAATGACAAACTGGAGGAGCTGTTGGAAAACATCTGCAAGTGTGAATTTGGTCTGGCATATCTAGAAAATATTATTTGGAACCATACCCAAATGGTTACTAAATTGTGCATACCCTTTGATCTAACAATACTAGCTGGATAGTAATGACCCAGTATTAGTACCCTTTCACACAATATGTTAAGTCAAAAAGATCAAAGAGGAAAAGAACCCATATGTGCAAAAATATTTATAATAGTTCTTTTTCTTATAGTGGCAAAGAATGGAAGCTAAAGGGAACCTAAGAATTGAAAGATGCTTGAATAAATTGCATAATAATGAAGTGCTATGATATAAGAAATGATGAAACAGTTTTGGAGAAACTTAAGAAAACTTGTATGAAGTGATATAGAGTGAAATGAGTATAAAACCAGGAGATCAATTTATACAATGATAATATTGTAAAAACTAACAATTTTAAAGGACTTAAAAACTGTAAGCAATGAAATGGCCAATCATTATTCCATGATTCCAGAGGAGTCAAGCTGCAATATGCTACCTACCTCCTGACAGAAAAATGATGGGTTCAAGGTTCTGATTGAGAAATATACATATTGTACAAGGCCAGTGTGGAATTGATTTTGTTTCACTACATATATTTGCTAAAACCTTTTTTCTTTTTTTTTTTCAGGAAGGAGACATAGAAGAAATATATATGTATTTGTTCATTAGAAATTTTTAACTTAATTTTTAAAAATATTAAGGGAATTTGATAATATTTGAAGATAATGGAGAAGAAACTAGTTGATAGAAACTAAGTTAAAATATAAAATATGAACTTTCAAGGAACCACACTCCCAAAGGAGACAGAAAGGAATGGATCAAAGGCCTTAATAAAGGCAAGAATATAAGGCACTGATTTAAGATAATTACAGTGAGTATTCTTTCCAAAGAAATGAAGGAACAAAGATATGAAGCCTGAGACAGCTGGAATGACAAGATATACATAAATCTGGTCTCTGATACCAAGGAAAATTTTCTAAATTTTGTGTTTAATTTTATCAGATCTATTCATGATTTTTGTATTCAAAAGTATCAAAGACCTGTTGAACTTAGACTTGAGTATTTATTAGAAGCTCTAGTTTCTTCAGTCTGCCTCAGACAAAATATATAGTTCCTACAACTGTGGGTCATCTAGAAGTTGTGCTATGCCTGAATAAAGGCTATTTCTTGGAAACAGTTATGTATATAGTCTTACTTCTGTGAATCAGATTTTTTCTGGTGTGTATACACATACAGAGTCATGTACATACATACATATATACAGATACATATGTATGTATATATACTCATACCCACACATCTACTTCAAGTAAGCTACATTTTCAGGCACCACATGCAATTTTTAAAATTGCAATGTACAAAGAACAGCAAATACATACACAAACACACATACACACGTTAAAAGGTGGGTGTGATTCTTTAATTTGACCTGAACAAAATAAAGTTAAGATGTGACCCAATAATTATTAAAACTATAATGGATTCCTAAGAAAAGCTGGGAAGTTTCATTCCCTAGAAATGTTTCCTTTTTTTCCCCTCAATATCATTTTATTTTTCCAAAAACACATAGTTTCCAACATTCATTTTTGTAAGATTTTGTGCAAATTTTTCTTCCTCCCTCCTTTACCTTTCCCTCCCCAGGACAGCAAGCAATTTAATAGAGGTTAAACATGTATAATGCATTTAAACCTATTTCTATTTTTTGTCATGTTATATAAGAAAAATCAGGCCCAAAGGGAGGGAAAAAAACACAAGAAAGAAAAAGCAAACAAACAAACAAAAAAGGTGAAAATATTATGCTTTGATCTACATTCAGTCTCCATAGTTCTCTCCCTGGATGTGGATCACATTTTCCATCCCAACTCTATTAGAATTGTCTTGAATCACTACATTGCTAAGAATAGTCAGAGTTGATCATCACATAATCTTGCAGTTACTGTGTACAATGCTGAATCAGATTTAAAGTGAGCCTCAGCAAATATTAGTAAAGTGAGTGTACATGTTTTCTTGTATCCCTTCTATGTGTATCAACCTCCTTCAGCAAGAGGGAAGAAGGAATAAGCAATCATAGAGCCCCTACTATGTGCCAGGAATTATATTAAGAGCTTTATAAATATTATTTCATTTAATCAAACACATCTCATTTCCCCTCTTACCTTTTATTGCAACTATGCATATTTTCCTCTTTCTCATTAATGTCAAGCTGTTTTTGAAAAGTGGGTGCCAAAAACCTAAAAGTCAGAGAGTAAAAATTTGAAGGAATTATAATCTAATTAAATAATAATAGTCCAGTTATGTAACATGCTGCAATTTACATGTTTCTCTTACATCTTAGGAGGTGTTTTATAATTTTGTGTTTGTATTACCTTCATTTTATGAGTCAGTAAACTAAGGCTTGAAAAAACTTTCCCAAAGGCACACAGCCAATAAGGGTCAGAGCTAAGACTTGAAATTAGGTCTTTTAAATCTGACACAGTGCTCTTTCCACTATATCCTTATATGCTATAGAGAATAATATATTATAGCAATTAAAAATGAATCTCTAAATTTCATAAACTTTTAAATCTTTAGGTATATCACCAGAAGTTAATAATCATCAGAGTTGGGATTTGAATACAGGTTCTCTGACTCCAAATCCAATACGGGTTCTATTATATCACATTGCCTCATATATCTGAGCTGCCACCTATAACTTAATTTATTTTCCTCACCAAAGAATTTTTCAGTATCCCCATCTCTATCTCTTTATACCAAATTGTTAAGGAAGTGGAAATGATATGGTCAAAAGAGAGAAAAAAAAAACCTGCAACAATCTGTATGATCTTGGGCAAGATAATTCAGCTCTCTGAACCTCAGTTGTTCCATCTGTAATATTATGGGGTTAAATTAGATCAGAGGCATCAAATCGAAAAAGAAACAGGGGTCACTAAAACAAGTATAAGATCTCCTTGGGCCACATGCTGACTTAGAAAATCACATATTATAATTAATTATGTTTTATCGTATTTTTATTTATTTTGTTAAATATTTTCCAATTATATTTTAATCTGATTTCAGCATTATTCAGGAGTGGGATATATGTATGTATATATATATATATATATATATATATATATATATATATATATATATATATATATATATACATCAGGCCTTTGAACGAGATCATCTCTAGGATAATCCAAGCACTGAATTTCTATGATTCACTAGTACCTTAAATATTTTTATTTTGTTCTATATCCCCATATTGGAGACATCAGTTTTACATTATTTCTTAGAAATACATCTTTCTTGGGAGGGGTTGGAGGAAGGCAGAAGAATCACAAAGGCAAAAGCAAAAATTCATTCACATGAATTATAATAATAAATTCTAAAGTACCAGGTGAAACAATTTTCTAGCCTAAGACAATTAAGAAGATCAACAGAAATCTGTCTTATTGGGGCAGAGTGGAGCACAGTCCAGCATAGACCTTCAGAGCAACTGAATAGGCAGCAATAAGTGAGAAGCTCTTAGCCCATGGATAGAAAAGGAATCAGACAAGTGTTTAGGGGAAACTGATGAAAGTGGGTGCAAAACTCTGCTTTATTTCCCAATCATGGATCCAGGTTATGGGTCGAGGTCATAGGCCCAGGGTGAGAAGGAATAACTGCAAACTCGAGTTGCAACTTCAGGAGACCAAGGGTCATAATTCCCAAATGGAAAAGAGTATGTGTGGTCACTCATAGACCAGAGTATACTCCAAAAGATCAATGACCACATCTTTCCTTAGATCATACCACCTTGGAAGAACTGAAAACTTTCAAGTTCCCCTGAAAACAGCTGCACACACACACACACACAAAAAAAAAACAAACCTAAAGCTTAGGACAGTAAGCCCTCCACCATAGAAGCAGAGTCCAACTTTAAGATAAAGTTAGACATCAAGAAATAGACTGGGACAATAAGCAAACAACAAAAAAGAATCTGTACATAGATCAAAACATAAAATCAGAAGGGGACAACAATGTCAAAAACAGATACATGCAAAGCTTCAAAGAAAAATATTAATTCATGTCAACCCTCACCCCTCAAAAAAATTTCTGGAAGAGTTCAAAAAGGAAATTCAAAATCAAATAAAAGAGGTAGAGGAAAAAATTGGAAAAGAAATGAGAGTGTTGCAAGAGAATCATTAAAAAAAATCAACAGCACAAAAGGAAGCACAAAAATTATGAAAAGGTGTATATAAATTCACTGAGGAAAACAATTCCTTAAAAACTAGAATTATCCAAATGAAAAAGGTACAAAAACTCACTGAAGAAAATAATTCCTTAAAAAGTAGGAGCTAATGACTCTATGAGACATCAACAAAAAAAATTAATCAAAAGAATGAAAAAAATAGAAGAAATTCTAAAATATCTCATTGGAAAAATGGCTAACTTGGAAAACAGACTGAAAAGAAATAATTTAAGAATTGTTGGAACACCTGAAAACTATGATAAGCATATTTCAAGAAATCATCAAGGAAAACTCTCCTCCTTCCCTCTTCCCCCCCACCAATATCCTAAAATTAGAGGGTGAAAGAAAACTTGAATGAAAGAACCCCATCAATCACCAACTGCAAGAGAGCCCAAATTGAAAATTCCAGTGAATATAGCCAAATTCCAGAATTCCCATGTCAAGGAGAAAATATTGCAAACAGCTGAGAACAATTCAAATATTGTGAAGCCTGAGTCACAAAAATATAAAATTTAGCAGCTTCTAAAGTAAAAGATTGGAGGATATGGAATGTAATTGCAAATTGCAAAGGAGCTGTACAACTAAGAATCATCTATCCAGTGAAATTGAGTATAATCCTTTAAAGAGAAAAATGAAAATTTAATGAAATAGAGAATTTTCAAGTATTCCTGATTAAAAGATCAGAGCTAAATAGCAAATCTGATTTTCTAATACAGAACTCAAGAAAAGCATAAAAAAAAAAAAAGAAAGAGAAACCATAAAAGATTCAATAAGGGTAAACTGTTTATATTCCTACAAGGGAAGAAGATACTTATAATTCCTAAGAGTTATAATTAACAAAGCAGTTAAAAGGAGTATAAACAGGGGGCATGGGGGTAAGATAACTATGATGGGATGATATCCAAAAAAAAAAAAATAATGATATTAAAGAGTAATATGGAAGGAAAGACTGTGAGAAGGGGGAAAGAATAGGTAGAATGGGATAAATTTTCTCACATAAAAGAAGTACAAAAGGCTATAGAGGAGAGGGAAATAGGAGAGGGAGGCCTTGCTGGCAACCCTTCAACCTTATTCTCATCAGAATTTGCTGAAAGAGAAAATAACATAAGCACTCAGTTAAGTATAGAAATCTATCTTATTCTACAGAGAAGGAAGAGGAGAGGGGAATAACAGAATGGGGTGAGGGAGAAGCCTGATAGAAAAGACAGATTGAAAGAGACAATGGTCATCAGCGAAACACTTTTGAGAAGAGACAGGGTAAAAGAAGAGAAATAGAAGGAAAGATGAAGAGAGGGTGGAGAGAGGGAGGGAGGAAGAAAGAGAAGGGGGCAGAGAGGGAGGAAAGGGGAGGAGGAGGGAGGGAGGGGAAAGAGAGAGACAGAGAAAGAAACAGAGAGACAGACAGAGAGAGAGAGAGAGAGAGAGAGAGAGACAGAGAGAGACAGAGAGAGACAGAGAGACAGAGACAGAGAGAGACAGAGAGAGAAAGAGAGAGACAGAGACAGAGAGACAGAGAGACAGAGACAGAGAGATCACAGAGACTCATATAGAATAAAAGTAAGGAGATTGATCAGAATCTATTATGCTTTAGTTGAAGGGGAAAAAAAGCAGGAGTAGCAATCATGATCTCAGACAAAGCAAAAACAAAAATAATTGTAATGACCAATTCTAGATATCAAACTATATTATAGCAGGAGGTTCAGGAGAAAAGAATTGTAGAGCAGAACTAATTAAAAACCAGAATACAACAATATGTTGTTTACAAGTGTCATGCTATATGGATGGACTAGCAGGCTTAGGCAAAGTCAGGCTGAGTTTCTTCCCATATGTGTCCTGGACAAGATATGAACTTCCCAGGGGAAAAAAGTGTGAATCCCCCACTCATCTTTGGCTCCTTATTGCCCATATCCTTTGTTCTAAGACTGACTCAGCTTCACAGATTACTTGCTGTAGCAAAAGTGAGAACCACTAAGCTGCACTTCCAAATTTACATATACTTCAGGGCTAGATCTTGAGCTGAGCTTTTCAAATGACACATTTATATGGGGAAAATATTAATATTCAGAAGAATAACAAAGAAGAAACCATTGAAGATCACCTAGAATGATTACGAAAGGAAGGGTAATATAGTGGAAAAATCACTTTCTCTTAATTCAGAGACTCTCTACCTTCATAGAGGGCTTTGCATATACTGAGTTCTCATTTTTAAATTAGTTAATTAGTTACATGACAAAATGCATACTTGAAATCAACATTAGATAAGCTAAAATCAATACCTTTTAACCTTCTGTTGACAACCTCCTGTAGATTTCTATAATAAAAGAAAATAAAAACTTTCATGGAATTGAATCAATTCAGTTATCAGCATGCTCTAGAGAGAACTTTCCTATACTATGTTCAGATATTTCTTTATTCACATTTCCTCATCTACATTATTCAAGGCCTTCACTTTTTATTCTATAAACCCAAATCCAATCCTGACTTCCTCATGAAGCCTTTCCTATTTCCCCTTATTGATAATGGCCTTCCATATTGTATTTTATATAAATATTATTTACCATGATATTATGTATTATTGTTACTAGTATTGTATCAAAGCTCCTAATTATCCACAAATAGACATGTTTTCTTTTCTAAAGTTTTTACATCTGTCTTACTAGCACTTAATGTCTGTTCAGATGAAACTGAACCAAAATGAAATTAATTAAATTCTGCTCCCTTATTTTCTTTGCTACTCCATTATTCTGCTCCCAATCACAAAGAGAAGGAGAAATATATAGCACTGAATTCTTCTAAAGTAGTGTTTCTAATCATGTATTATGAGGATGACTGGGGATTATGAGAGAAGATGAAATTCCACTTAGGAAGATATGGGCAGGAGAGATTTGTGAAGGAATCTGTTCTGTGAGTGACAATGGATGTGAATGGTACCAGAATAGTGAAGAGACCAAAAGACAGCCATATTTGCCATTATGTATTATTAGTAATATAATAACAATAAACAAAGTATTTCATTATATAAAAATTATGTATGGTAAATAATTCTTTAGCAATAAAAATTTGGGAAGATTAATAAGTAAGAAAACACAAAGATTAATAGTACTATACCGGAGACCATGAAGAAATGTTTTGTAAGCTATTATTACTATTTCTTTCTGAAGTATCTTCTGAGAATCCACTTTCAACCACCACACCATTTCTGCCAAACAAAAAAGCAGTAACAATTAATTTTCCATGTTCAATTATTCCTTTATATATA
Source organism: Sminthopsis crassicaudata (assembly GCF_048593235.1). NCBI lineage: Eukaryota > Metazoa > Chordata > Mammalia > Dasyuromorphia > Dasyuridae > Sminthopsis > Sminthopsis crassicaudata. The sequence goes on from NC_133618.1 coordinate 215,622,891, forward strand.
AATCAGTTTTTTGTCTTAGATACTCTAAATATCTCACATTTTGTTCACAATGGCTATTACATTTTTAAAAAATGTTCTTTTTCAGAAAGTTTGTCTTTAAATATAACATTATTATGAACTCTGGCTGCTTTCAAGGTTGTAAAAATCAGTCTTTCAGAAAGTCTAGTCTGGATTTTGGACTTGCTAGCTGGGTTGGGAGATAACCTTTGCCCCAGCCACAGTAATGTTCTTCTCCTGGAAAGTGTAGGGAATCAGGCAATTGAGCAGAAAAAGATTAAGGGAACCTCTGAGAAGAAAAGATGTCAGACTCAATTGTGCTGCTGAGATGTTGAGATGTAGCCTGGGGAAAGAAGGAATCAGCACATGCCCAGTGAATGCAGGAGCAGTGGAGCATTGTTGGCTGTGGGCATTTACAAGAGGGTAGAATTCTTGGTTTGCTTGCAAGGCAAAAACATGGTCCCTGACTTCAAAGAGCCCATATTGTTTAAAAAAAAATTAATATGGTCATAGAAATAGAAGCCTTATGGGTGTTGGCAAAGGTGTGATCATCCCTGAGTGTAGCTGAGGAGGACTAAAGAAGTAATGGGAGTTGAGTAGAATGAGGAAGTGGGTGCTTAGGGTATTTGAAAAGTTATCAATATGTATGAAAAATCTCATTATGAAGGCAAGAGATAAGATAGAAGTCCACTGTAAGCTGGGCACAGGATTCATTGAGAAAACCAATAAGCATTTATTAAAGAGTGAGTGCAAGGTATTATGCTAAGTGATGAGTAACACAAGAGGGAAAGGCATCTCTCTTCTCAAGAAATTTACATTCTACTTGAATATGCAACCCTAATTTCTCACTTTGAACATTAATTCTCCAACTCCAACTGACTACTGGACAATTGTAGCCAGATGTTCTCATGGCATCCCAAACTCCATTTCTAAAACTAAATTCACTACCTAATTTAGTTTCCTTTACCCCAAAACTTACTTATTTTTATTGATAGTACCAGTATTCTGTCAGTGGCCCAGGCTGATAAGACACCTTAAGATTATTCCTTCTCTCTTCTCTATTCCTCATTCCACATAGACAATTAACCTAAAAATGATTTATCAATCACTTTTTACCACTCATCCTCCCAATACTCAATACACAACCAATATCCTAGTTCAATTCTTTATTGTTTTGAGTCTCTTTCTGTTTGACAAACTCTCATTTGACTTTCAAAGACCTTCATTTTCTGACTCCAACCTATCTCTCCAAGCTCATTGTACATAATAAAATCTACAAATTTGCCAAAGTGATCTGCTTGCTGGTCCTCTTAAATGATATTTCAAATCTCATCTTTATACTTAAAAGGCATAGGAGAAGGAAAAATCTTCCTTCCTGGAATATGCTTGTTATGGCAATGTAGATACCATAACATATAGATCAAATGATTAACAAGAATTTATGAATCATCTAATCTGTACCTGGTACTGTAGACCAAAACAGAATGGTGACAGTGTAGAAACAATATAATAGTCCAGATACTCACAGGAAATAAAATTCAAGCAAGGAGACAAAAATAAAACTCAGGGCTTCAGAAGTCTAAACATGAATGCTTAAAATTTGTCTAACAAGTTAAGGAGCTAAAAAAATCATAATGCAAGGAGAAAAATTTGACAGTCTATGTATCACAAGGAGCAAAACATAATAGAGGGCTGGCTTTAGTGTCAGAAACACCTGGGTTTATCTTACCTCTGGAAATATGTCATGATAGCAGAGTAAAAGGAAGCAGTATAGACCAACTCTACTCAGCTACTCCAACAAATACATAGGGTCTGATTAGGAAATATAAAGAAAGATCACAGGGAGTTATTTTTCCAGCCCAAGTCAGCACAAAGAGACAGAAGTGTAGAAATAAAGGGTACAGGATCTAGCTAAGACTAAGCATCAATGAGCTTTCCAGCATAAGGAATGAACTAGAGCTTGACACTATGTAAAGCAAGAACAGGTTCCAGATCCAGCAATTACATGATAAAATCTGTAAAGATACCAACTGGCAGCACAGTCACTCTGACCCCAAACTGGGTAGACTGAGGAGGGGATTTATATCTAAGGGAGGCATGTGATTAGACAAGGATAAGAAACCAAAGAGAATGGCAACTGTGTGGTTCTAATCCTAGATTCAAGTTCAACTAAAATTCCTAGAAGAAATGAAGCAAGAGTTTTTAAAAAGTTAAACATATTTTATAAACTGTTAGAATGTTAGAGAAAAGAAATGGAAAAGAAATAAGAACTATAGAGGAAAGACTTAGAAAAAGAATGTATAGGGAGCAGCTAGGTGGTGCAGTGGATAGAGCACCAGCCTTGAATTCAGGAGGACCTGAGTTCAAATGTTGTCTCAGACACTTAACACTTCCTAGCTGTGTGATTCTGGGCAAGTCACTTAACCCCAGCCTCAGGAAAAAAAAAGAGAGAGAGAGAGAGAGAGAGAGAGAGAGAGAGAGAGAGAGAGAGAGAGAGAGAGAGAGAGAGAGAGAGAGAGAGAGAGGAGAGAGAGAGGATGTATAGGCTAGTATAAGAGATCAAGAAAAAAACCTTCCTGGAAAAGAAACCAAGATGGTGGAGTAAAAGTAAGGATTCACCTGAGCTCTTCACCTTTAAATAATGACTCTAAACTAATTCTAGAGCAGCAGATCCCACAAAAAGACAGAATGAAACAATTTTCCAAGTCAAGATAACTTAGAAGGTCAAGAGGAAAGATTTATTGCACCAAGGTGAGAACAGAATGTGCTTCAGGCCACACAAACCAAGAATAGGTCTTAGAATGACCAAACCAGTGGCAGAGTAGCAGTTTCCAGACCTCTCAGTCCACATATGCCAAAGACAGTTTAGGAGGTTGGCAGAAAAGGTTTGTCACACTTAAGGGAGAGTCACATTGCAGCACAGGTCATGCTAGCAGAGCCCCAGGAAACCAGAAGCAGACCTTGGAAGCCACTGAATCAGCAGCTGCAACAGTGTCTTCCACAGCTCTCAGCCCACAGATGCCAAGGGGGTCAAACAACTGGTCAAAAGGAGACTACAAGAGTGTCTTTGTTAATACTGAGGCAGAACCCAGCTGCTTTGCCCATATTCAGATCCAGATCTCAATCTTAGGGAGTAATCCCAGGGCAAGGTAGTACAACAGAGCTTGCAGCCACAGTACAGCAGAGACTCTCCCCTCACAGTTCAGGGCAGGAAAGAGTGCTTGTGATTGCTCACAGACCAGAGCCTAAGCCAGGAAAGGAGTAAATACACTTCTCCTTAGATGGTACTACTTTGGAAGAACTGAAACTTAGAGGTCCCTAGAAGTATCTCTGAAAATAGATGCAGAAAACTCCTGGTTTGGGACAGTGCACTTCTATCCTGGAAACTGAGCCCTTCTTTAACAAAGGACTCAAAGTAAAGTAATAGGATGGGGAAATGAGCAAGCAACAGAAAAAGATTCTGAAGATAGAAAGTTACTATAGTGATGAGGAAGATCAAAACACAAATGCAGAAGAAGGTAACAAAGTCAAAGTACCTACATCCTTCTCCAATTGATAAATGGTCAAAGGATATGAACAGACAATTTTCAGATGATGAAATTAAAACTATTTCCACTCATATGAAAGAGTGTTCCAAATCACTATTGATCAGAGAAATGCAAATTAAGACAACTCTGAGATATCATTACACACTGTCAGATTGGCTAAGATGACAGGAACAAATAATGATGAATATTGGAGGGGCTGTGGGAAAACTGGGACACTGGTGCATTGTTGGTGGAGTTGTGAAAGAATCCAACCATTCTGGAGAGCAATCTGGAATTATGCCCAAAAAGTTATCAAACTGTGCATACCCTTTGACCCAGCAGTGCTACTACTGGGCTTATACCCCAAGGAAATACTAAAGAAGGGAAAGGGACCTGTATGTGCCAAAATGTTTGGGGCAGCCCTTTTTGTAATGGCTAGAAACTGGAAAATGAATGGATGTCCATCAATTGGAGAATGGTTGGGTAAATGATGGTATATGAATGTTATGGAATATTATTGTTCTGTAAGAAATGACCAACAGGAGGAATACAGAGAGGCTTGGAGAGACTTACATCAACTGATGCTGAGTGAAATGAGCAGAACTAGGAGATCATTATACACTTCAACAATGATACTGTATGAGGATGTATTCTGATGGAAGTGGATATCTTCAACATAGGGAAGAGCTAATCCAATTCCAATTGATCAATGATGGACAGAATCAGCTATATCCATAAAAGGAACACTGGGAAATGAGTGTAAACTGTGAGCATTATTTTTTTTTTCTTCCCAGATTATTTTTACCTTCCGAATACAATTCTTCCTTTGTAACAATAACAACAACAAAATTCGGTTCTGCATGCATATATTGTACCTAGGATATACTATAAGACATTTAATATGTATGGGAATGCCTGCCATCTAGGGGAGGAGGTGGAGGGAAAGAGAGGAAAATTTTGGAACAGTAGGGAGTACAAGGGATAATGTAAAAAAAAAAAAAAAATTACCTATGCATATGTACTGTCAAAAAAAATGTTATAATTATAAAAATTAATTTTAAAAATTGGAAAAAATAAAAATAAAATGACCAAATGAATACTTTCAAAATGGGACAAAATTTTCACTTTCTTTACCATTATCAATACAATTTACGTGTAAGATCCTTAATCTAATTAATAAATCTTTAACTTATTACCAAAAAAAAAAAAAAAAAAAGTTCCTACATCCAAAGTCTCCAAGAAAAATAAAATGGTCTCCGATCACAGAAGAGCTCAAAAAGGATTCTGAAGGGGCATCTAGATGGTGTAGTAGATAGATTATCTGACCTGAAGTCAGGAGGACCTGAGTTCAAATCTGTCCTAAGACACTTAATACTTCCTAGACCTGGGCAAATCACTTAACCCCAATTGCCTCAACAACAACAAAAATTTTGAAAATCAAGCAAGAGGTAGAAAGGGAAAATTGGGAAAATGAGAGTGAAGCAAGAAAATCGTGGAAAAAAGTCAACAATTTAATAAAGGGACACAAAAATACTGAATAAAATTATACCTTAAAAAACAGACTAGGCAAAATGGCAAAGAAAGTACAAAAAGCCAATGAGAAAAAGAATGCCTTAGAAAGCAAAACCAGCCAAATGGGGGAAAAGCCACTGAAGAAAACAATGCCTTTAAAAATAAAATTGTCTAAATGGAAGAGACAGTACAAAAGTTCATTGAAGAAAATAATTCCTTACAACAGTCTTTATGAGAAATCAAGAAACAACAGAATAAAACCAGAATGAAAAAAAAATAGAAGGTGATGTGAAATACCTCATCAGAAAAACAACTGACCTGGAAAATAGATCCAAAAGAAATAATTCAAAAATTATTGAAAGCCCCAAAAGCCATGATCAAAAAAAGAGCCTAAACATCATCTTTCAAGAAATTGTCAAGAAAAAAATGCCTTGATATTCTAGAACCAAGAGATAAAAAGAGATTTAAAAAAAGAGAATCTACCAAGCTCCTGAAAGAAATCTGACAATGAAAATTCCCAGGAATATTATACTCAAATTCTAGATCTTCCAGGTGAAGGAGAAAATATTGCAAAGCAATCAGAAAGAAACAATTCAATTATAATGGAGTCACAGTCAGGATCACACAAGATTTAGCAGCTTCTAAATTAAAGGGCTGGAAGGCCTAAAATATATTTCAAAAGGCAAAAGACCTTGAATTACAACCAAGAATCACCTATCCATCAAAACTGAGTATAATCTGTCAGAGAAAAAAATGGAATATTAATAAGGTAGAGGACTTTCAAGCATTCTTGATTTAAAAAAAAAAGACCACATCTGAATAGAAAATCTTATTTGTAAATACCAGTTTCTAGAGAATCATAAAAAGATAAACAGGAAAGGCAAATTATAAGGGACTTAATGAGGTTGAATTGCTTGTATTCTGCATGAGATGATACTCCTAATTCATAAGAACTTTATCATTATTAAGGCAGTTAGAGGGAATATATTTAGACAGAGGTCATAGGTGTTAGTTGAATGTAAAGCAATGATATCCAAAAACAATTGGAATTAAGGAATACAAGAGAGATAGGCTGGGAGAGAGAAAAGGGAGAGGTATAATAGGGTTAATTATTACAATCACAACAAAAAACTTTTACAGTAGAGAGGAATAGAGAAAGTAAGGGACAGTGAGTGGAACTTATTCTCATCAAAATTGGCCTAAAGAAGGAATCACATACACACTGAATTGAGTATAGAAATCTGTCTTACCTTACAGGAGGATAAGAGAAGTAGGGCAGTGATAGAAAGGAGGGCAGATTAGGGCAGGGGATAGTCAGAAGCAAAACACTTTTAAAGAGGGACAGAGTGAAAGTAGAGAATAAAATACATGGGAAAATACACTTAGTAAGAATAATTGTGAAAAAAGTTAAAGCAAGTTTTTCTAACAGAAAGCTTCATTTCTCAAATGTATAGAGGACTGAGTCAAATTTATAAAAATGAGCCATTCCTGCAATGATAAATGACCAAAAGATATGGCTAACTATTGCCATATTTTAAAAATGCTCTAAGTCACTATTGATTGGAGAAAATGCAAATTAAAACATTTAAAACAAATTAAAACAGTACTGTTTTATTATTTATTCTGTACTATTAGCTAATAGTACAGAAAAGGAAAATGACAAATGGTGAAAGGGATGTGAGAAAAATGAGACATAAATGTATTGTTGCTGGAGTTGTGAACTTATTTAACAACTCTGTAAAGCAATTTGGAACTATGGCCAAAGGGCTTTAAAACCATGTAATACTCTTTGACTTAGCAATACCACTTCTAAATCTTTATTCCAAAAGTGATCTTTTTTAAAAAAGGAAAAGCACCTTTATCTACAAAAATATTTGTAGCAGTTCTTTTCTAATGGCAAAGATTTGGAAATTGAAAGGATGCTCATCAATTGGAAAATGGCGGAGAAAATTGTGGAATATGATCATAATAGAATATTATTCTGTTATAAGAAATAATGAGCAGGATGCTCTCAGAAAAACTTGGAAGGACTTCCATGAGTATCATGATGCAAAGTGAAATGTACTGTGTATAAAGCAATATTGTATGATGATCAGCTGTAAGTGACATAACTATTCTCAGAAATCCAATGATCCAGAAGAAGACTGAAAGACTTATGAAGAAAAATGCTATCCATATACAGAGAAAAAATTGGTGGTGTCTGAATACAGATTGAAGCAAATTTTTTTAACTTTATAATTCTTGAGGGGTTTTTTTGGTCTGTTTTCTTTCACAATATTATTATTATGGGAATGTTTTATATGACAACACATACATAATCTATATCAACTTGCTTGCATTCTTTATGAAGGGAGAAGGAAGAGAAGAGGGGAGAAAATTGGAGCTCAAAGTTTTAAAAATGAACGTTTAAAATTGCTTTTACATATAATTGTAGAAAAATAAAATACTAAATTTAAAAATTAAAAACCCTTTACTGAAGACTACTCAAATATTAGAATAAACAAAAGAGAAATTAATTCATAAGAGCATAAGAAATATAAAAACAAAGCTAAGAAATAAGTATTTTAAAGATAAAATGTCTGCAAGGAAAAAAGCCAAATATTAAAAATAAATACTGTCTTTATGACAAGCAGTGGATAGCAAGTAAAATTTACTATACCGAACCATAAGTATTGCTTCATACTTACAAGGTTGATGTACTCATAGATGTACTGCTGGAATCGGTACATGCAAGGGCACAAGCAGAAGAAGGTGTTGAATCACTTTCCTAAAAGGAGAAAAATCCAAAGTTATCAACATAAACGCTCAATGTTTATTTTTCCTAGAACTGCAACTGAAATGCTGCCTAACAATATCATGTAAAATCACAGATTTTATAAAAGGTTTTTTCATTAGTTGACTGGCTGATTTGGAATTATAAATCACAGAATCACAGAATTTGAAGTTGTAAAGCCATAGGAACCCCATATGTGAAAGAAATCCTAACTATAACATTTGCAACAAGTGTAAACTAGTACTTTCTTTTGGCCAGGAGATTGAACAAATGTGTAACTAGCAAGATATAAGAGAGAATAAAAAGGAGAGTCATTATGTCTCTGGACAATAATTTCTTATATCATCATAGAATCAATCTGACTCAAATCAAATTAAAGTGAAATTTGAACACAAGAAAAGTAAGTCAAAAGATAGGTTAATTACCTGTGAAATATCACCTAATTGCATCTTCTGACATGCAATCTTAGCTGCAGCTTGTTTAGCTTCTTGTTTACTAGATCCTGTACCAGGACCGTAGCTTATCTTCCCAACTTTGCAGATATAAGCAAAACTAGAATAAACAATAATGGAAAAAGTTATTTGAGTTTCAATATGTATCAAAAATCTAATGCTTTTAAATTTCTAGGATAAAGGCCTCATTTCTCAAATGTGTAGAGAGCTTAGTCAAATTTATTTTTAAAAAAATAAGAGCCATTCCCAATTTATAAATAACCAAAAGATATGAACTATGTCCAAAGAGCTAGAAAATCATGCAAATCCTTTGACCTAATAATATTTCTACTAGACATGAATCCCAAAAGAGAATTTTTAAAAAGTAACAAATTACAAAAATATTTATAGCATCTCTTTTCTCACGGCAAAAAAAATTGGAAACTGAGAGGATGTCCATCAATCTGATGGAATGGTTGAATAAATTACGGCATGCAATTATAATGAAATACTATTATTCTATAAGAAATGATGAGAAATATGCACTCAGAAAAACTTGGAAAGTCCCCCATGAATTCAAGCAAAGTAAAATGTACTATGTAAAGAGTAATAACAATAATCAGCTGTGAATAAATTTGCTATTTTCAGCAATACAGTGATCCAAGACTATTCTGAAGGACTTATGATACAAAATGCTATTCATACCCAGAGAAAGCACTGATTGTGTCTGAACACAGATTGAAGCACACTTTTTTTTTAACTTTTTTTTTCTTGAGAGTTTTTTCTGGAGGAGGGGTGGAAGGGAGAAATCAGTTTTCTTGTACAACATGACTTATGGAAATGGTTTACATGATTTCACATGTTCCTTCTCTACAGAGTAGGGTGGGGAGAGGAAGGGAGAGAATTTGGAACTCAAAGTTTTAAAAATTGTTTTACATAACTAGGGAAAATAAAAATATATTTTTAAAGAATGCAATGCTTATTTGGAACTATACTCAAAGAGCTATCAAACTGTGCATCCTTTTTAATCCAGCAGGCTCTCTATTCCAAAGGTCTATATTCCAAAGAGATCATAAAAAGGGAAAACACATGTATGCAAAAACGTTTGTAGTAGCAAGGAACTGGAAAGGGGAAAAGGAAGGTGGATGTCCATCAATTGGGAAATGGTTGAATAAGTTATGGTAGATGCATGTAGGAATATTATTGTTATATAAGAAACGACCAGCAGGCTGATTTCAGAAAGGCTGGAGAGACTTAGATGAACTGATGCTAAATGAATTGATGGAACCAAGAGAACATTATACTCAGTAACAAGATTATGTGATGATCAACTTGTGTTGGACTTGGCTCTTTTCAAAAATAAGATGAACAATAAAGACAATTCTAATAGACTTGTGATGGAGAGAGGCATCTGCATCCAGACAGAGGAGTACGGGGATTGAATGTAGATCACAACATAGTGCTTTCAATTTGTTGTTGTTGTTGTTTACTTCCTTGTGTTTTTATTTTTCATTTTTTCCCTTTTGAACTGATTTTTCTTGTACAGCATGATAAACATGGAAACATATTTAGAATAATTGCACATGTTTAACCTGTATTGGATTTTTTGCTGTCTAGGAGAGGGAAGGGATAGGAAGGGAAGAAGAACAAGGATGAATGTTGAAAATTATTTTTGGATATATTTTGAAAAATAGAAAGCTATTATTATAAAAAATTAATGCTTTTTAAAATGCTATTTAACATAAGCCCTACGAATGGTTTTGCTAAATCAGTTTCTTCTATAAATTAAAACTTCAACCAAACATCATAGAAGCAAAGAATCACAGAAATCCAGGAAGGACCTAAGTGACCTCTAAATAAGCCCAAGAAATAATCCAAGAATTTGTCCTGGAGGGTTATAACATGAAGGAAAAGTAGAAAAAGAAAAAATTCATTGATCACCACCTCAATGAGATCCTTAGTCATAAACACATAGGAATATTATTGCCAAATTTCAAAAACCCCAGATCAAAGAGAAAAATTTGTAAGAAACAAGAGAAAAACAATTCAAATATGTTGGAGCTACAATTAGAATTGTAAAGGATTTATTAGCAATCACAATCAAAGACAACAGGTCCTGGAATCATATCTAAAATAATCAAAAGAACTAGATCTGTGGCCAAAAATGTCATATCTAGCAAAATTATAATATTGAACAAGAAAAAATGGATATTCAATAAACTTGTAGATTTTCAGGACTTTCTATCAATAAACCCAAGCTTAAAAGAAAACAACAATATAAGAGCCAATATCAAAGATCAATTTCAAGGAATTCAACATGAATACATTGTTTATGCTTTTTTTACATGGAATATTTATAGCATATGTTTAAGATTGACATCAGCAATAGGACAGCTCAAAAGAAAGATTGGGGGAGGAGGCATTAGATGGACAGGTGGACAGGAAAGAAAAGGGAGGGATTCATGGCTGGGGGGAGATTAAGTAATAGCAAGGCAAGTTAGCAGCTCATTAAAGCAAAGGAAAGATGTGCATCTGTGTGTGTGTATATATATGTGTATGTATGCATCTACCTATGTATATATAAATATACATATAGCTATATTTATGGCTTGCTTGGGGGGGTTGGGAAGATGAAAGGGGGGGAAAAGAAGTAAAAAAGGTATGCATCAGAGAACAAAAGAACAATTGACAAAGAAATAAAGAAAAGATAGACATTCATGAATATAATTTCTTCTATTAATATATATATATATATGTATATATATATATATTATATATGTTTTCTTGAACTGGTGTTTGTTGTTATGTATTTTGAATCCTCCCTGATGTTCTGCTGAGCAGATAACAATGTTCTCTCTTGTTTCATTTTGTTTTATATTCCTTTTCTGTTTTTCTTATTCTGCTTCTTTCTTTCTTTCTTTCTTTCTTTTTTTTTTTTTTTGTGAGACAATTGGGGTTAAGCGACTTGCCCAGAGTCACACAGCTAGGAAGTGCTAAGTGTCTGAGGCCAAATTTGAACTCGGGTCCTCCTGACTTCAGGGCTGTTGCTCTATCCACTGTACCACCTAGCTACCCCTGTTATTCTGTTTTTTAAATTTAGGGAATTTTTTTTAACTTGCAGGAAATGTATGTCTGGATTAGCTTTCTGGAGGATCTCTGGACTGGCCTTGGTCTTAGCAGGAGAGTCACCATGAGGATGGTCAGGGATAGAGTCTGGAGTCTGGAGTCTGAGCTTGAGCTCACACTCACTCACCCTGTCTCCAGTCTTCTCAGCCCTTAAATACCTTAGTACAATTACATCACTACAGGACACTGAGCATGTGCCAACTGTAGAACCATTACATCATTATATCACACAAAGTATATGTGAACTAGAAAACCATTATTTCATCAATCATACTAAGTAAGCACCTTGCTGTAAGTATCTTTGCTTCAAATATACTTTTCTCAGAGTTCCAGACTTCTACAGGTTATTTATGGAATTTATCTCAAAGGTCATTTGAATCAAAACATATCTGAATAAAAATTCCCTCTTTAATCAGTACTATTCTGTAAGAAATAAGTAATCTAACTTAAAAAAAAAAACAACTATATGAACTTTTTTTTTTATTATGGATGGGATTTATTTATAGTAGATTCAGATTATTACATTAATACTTTTCATGGAAATATATTTTTTCAAATGCTGCTATCTTCTAGCTATAGAAGATCTCCTTCTGTGCATTCTAACAGCATAAAAAAATCATATTCTGATATTCAGGTACCTGACAGTATCCATGGTTCTCCCAAAACAAATGAGTTATGTGAGTCAGAGAATATGTAAGAGAAAAAACTAACAATAACTTTTATATAATGCTTACTATGTGACAAGCACTGTGCTAAGGGTTTTAATAATTATCTTACTTGATCCTCACAACCACCTTAGGAATTAGGTGCTATTATTATTATCCCCATTTTACAAATGAGGAGCAAACAGTAATTAAATGATTTGCCATAGGTCATCCAATTAGTGATGGCCTGAGGCAATAACTGAACTCAGGTCTTCTTGATTCTACATGGGGGGGGGGGGGGTGTGTGTGTGGAATGTCTATCCACTATACTCTCTAAATGTCTTTTTACTTGGAAGATCTTTGATGTTACCTACTTTCTCCCATCAAGAAAAATCTGTGAAGTACATTTTCAGACAAGTTCTATATATAGATTTGTTTTTCTTGACTATATTTACATGCTCCAAAGAAGGGCTTTTATTTGAGGGGTGAGGGAAGAGTGAGGAGGATAAATTATATCTTGTTCTAGTCCCCATAACTACCTTCCATCTTCTCTTTGGTGTACTAAGTTTATAAAGTAGCCAGTATAAAGTGGCAATAGCAAGAATAAAGATTACAAAGGGGAACCTAGAAATCATGTATAAATTGTCCTAGAGATCAAAGGAGCATAATTTACAAATTATATCCTATAGTAACCCCATATCACATGCTACTAATAGGTGCTACACTGAATCAGGGAAAAGCATCTAGGTTTTATTGTCAGGGATTTGAGACCCTATGATATATAAAAATCAGACAAGTTCCATTGATATCTACAGTAAGACAGAAAATATCAAAAAGTACCAATGTTTACTTAAAAGTTTTACCAACAACTTTGAGATGATTTAGATACATTAATGAACTAATCCCAAGATGGCATAGGTAAGAGCCTATTTCCCCCCAAAAAAGCCTATAAAAATCAGACCTCTAACTCCCAGTCTCCAAACATTCTTCCACCTCCCTCCAATCCAGGCTTCCAAGTCTAATCCATGGTTATGTGATTCTCAGGGCCTTCTCCATGCTCTTCCCACATTGCTTAACTTCCTCCACCACTTATTCTTTATCTCTGTGCTGTCTACCTTCGCGTTCTTTTTTTCACTATTCGTCTCTATACTTTGTGTGTTTTTTTCTGGCTTTGAAATTTTCTGTGCACAATTACAGTGAGACTGCAAGAAATCTTGTGCTAGGATGGTGCAGATCTCCGGAAGTTCTCCCAAATTCTGCTCCACACCACAAGAAAGCCTCCTCAGAACCGATCTAGAAGCAGGGAAGCAGCTTACCCACACAGCACGACAGGAGTGGAAGGGGAACCCCAGAGCCCTAGCAGCTGGCCTCACAGCACAGAGCCTGAAGCAAGGTTCCAAGCCCAGGGCAACCCCCAGTGAGGTCCTACAACTCCAGCAGCCCTTTGCACATGTGAGTAGTCTGGTGAGTAAGATGATTTTGCCCCAGCAAACCCATCCCTTGGTCCCACTGCTGACCAGCAGTGAAGCCCTCATTATGAACAAGAAAGAGCCTTTTCCTGTAATGTCCGGGCTAGCTCTCTGGAGGGCCTTGGGACCCTGCATCTAGGGGAAGGCAAGAGGGAGCCCCAAAACATACAGCTTAGAAAGGAAGCCTCGCCTCCAGAAAAAGCAAGCAGTTAAACTCTGAGGCCCACTGAAAGCCAACAGTAAGACACAAAGTCCCAACACAAAAAAGCTGGGGACAGTGCAGGATCAGAGCCCAACTCTCATGTAAAAACACCAAATCACCAAAAAAAAGCCTGGAAAAATTAGCAAAAAAAATCCCCCAAAAAACAAAAAAAGAACTTGGCTAGAGAAAGTTACTATGGTGAGAGTGAGCAACAAGGCATAAAGTTAGAAAAGGACACTAGTGTCAAACTAGCCACACATGAAGACTTAAAGAAAAAATGCAATTTGGTCTTATGCCCAAAAGAATTCCTGGAAGGGCTTTAAACATTTTCATGAGATGAACTGTTGCTGAGTGAAATGAGCAGGACCAGGAGCTCATTATATACTTCAGCAGCAATACTATATGATGATCAATTCTGATGGACGTGGCCCTCTTCAGCAATGAGATGAACCAAATCAGTTCCAATAGAGCAGTAATGAACTGAACCAGCTACACATAGGAAAAAAAACAATCTAGAAAAAGAACAAAATAAAAATCTCCAATTAAACACCAAATTGGAAATCTTCAAAATCAAAGGAGAGATTAATGAAATTGAACTAAAAAATAAAACTAAAAGATAGCTTTATGGGGGAAAAAACCTATTTTAAAATAGATAAATAATTAAATTTATTTTTAAAAGAAAGAAGAAAATCAAATTGCTACTATCAAAAGTGAGAGGAATGAATTCACCACCAATAAAGATGAAATTTAGGTGACTGTTAGGAGTTATTTTGTCCAATTATATGCCAATAAGTTTGACAATCTAAATAAAGTGGATAATTATCTACAAATGTATATTACCCAGATTAAAAGAAAAAAATACTTAAATAACCTAATCTTGGAAAAAGAAATTGAACAAGCCATCAATGGACTTCCTAAGAAAAAATTCCCAGAACCAGATGTATAAGCAAGTGCTTTGTATCAAACATTTAAAGAACAATTAATCCCAAAACTATATAAACCATTTGGAAAAATAGGTGAATTCCTTTTTTGACACAAATATGGTACTGCTACACAAACCAGGAAGAGTCAAAATAGATAAATAAAATTATAGACCAATTTCCTGAGTCAATATTGATGAAAACAATTTAAATAAAATACTAGAAGAAAGATTACAGCAATATATCACAAGGATTATACACTATGAGTAGGTGGGATTTATATCAGGAATATAGGGTTGATTCAGTCTTAGGAAAACTATCACCATAATTGACCATATCAATAACAAAACCAGTAGAAATCATACAATTATCTTAATGATGCAGAAGAAGCCTTTGAGAAAAATACAACAGCCATTCCTATTAAAAACACTAGAGAGCATAGTAATGGATGGAGCTTTCCTTAAAATGATAAGTAATGTTTATCTTAAAACATCAGCAAATATTATCTGTAATGGGGTTAAGCTAAAAGCCTTCACAATACAAGCAGGAGTGAATCAACGATGCCCATTATCACCTCTATCATTTAATATTGTATTATTTAATATTTAATGTTAGCTATAGCAATAAGAGAAAAAAAAGAAATTAAGGCAATTAGAATAGGCAACAGGAAACAAAATTATCACTCTTTGCAGGTGGTATAATGTTTTACTTAGAAAATCTTAGAGAATCAATTAAAAACTACTTGAAATTACTAAAAACTTTAACAAAGTTACAGGATACAAAATAAACCTACATAAATCATCAGCATTTTTAACCATAGCATAACCAACAAAGTCCAGCAGCAAAAGACAGAAAGAAATTCCCTTTAAAATAATTGTAGAGGAAGATTCTGGGAAGATGATGGAATAGGGCAGAACATTCTAAGCTCTCTGGATTTTCCCCATAAAATCAAATTGGCCTCGGGGCAAACATAGACCAATGAAAAGCAAATAAGATCTGGAGTAGAACAGGGATCCTCCTGGGACAACCATGAGAAGATAGGAAGAAAGACCCTAGGATTGAAATTTAACCTATGTGAAATGTAAACACCTCCAGGTTAGCTTGACAGAAACAGCAAGCCAGGAGCCCTGGGGATAGCAGGTTTAGGAGATAATTTCAGCCCCAACCTAAGGAACTTTCACTTCTGAACAGCGTGGGGGTCCCAGTGCTGTCTGAGTCTAGGAAGATGTGAAAAGAAAGTCAACCAATTAGAAAAGATGATCCAGAATCTTAATGAACATAATAACTCTTTGAAAATTAGAATTGGACAAGAGGGAAACCAGTAAAGCTATAAGAAACCAAGAAAGAGCAAAGCAAAATATAAAGAATGAAAAAAAAAAAAAAAACAGAAGAGGATATGGAACATAAGAAAAAAACAACAGCAAAATTAAGAATAATATTGAATGGGGGAAATGGACATTCAATAAGGACAAACTATGTTTTTATATGTAGAAATATAAAACGTGTTTAAGATTGACATCTTTGCTGAGTGAAATGAGCAGGACAAAGAGATCATTATATACTTCAACAACAATACTATATGATGATCAATTCTGATGAATGCATCTTCAACAATGAGATGAACCAAATCAATTCCAATAGAGCAGTAATGAACTGAACCAGCTACACCCAGTGAAGGAACTCTGGGAGATGATTATAAACCACTACATAGAATTCCCAATCCCTCTATTTTTGTCCACCTACATTTTTTATTTCCTTCACAGGCTAATTGTACACTATTTCAAAGTCCGACTGTTTGAACATGTATACATATATTGTATTTAATTTATACTTTAACATATTTAACATGTATTGGTCAACCTGCCATCTTGGGTGGGGGGGAAGGAGGAGAAAAATTAGAATAAAAGGTTTGGCAATTGTCAATGCTGTAAAATTACCCATGCATATATCTGGTAAATAAAAACTATCTATCTATATATGTATATATATATAAAAGATTGGCATCAGTAATTAGGTAGTTCAAAAGAAATATTGGAGCAAAGCTGAGTAAGATTTGACTCTAAAAACAAAATTGTCTAGGAAAAGGTAAAAACAGTAATTATGATGAAAAACCAAAAAACAAGCTAATTCCCAAATAAGTATTTCAAAATTATATTCTCTTTTTTGTGTAAATGTGGGGAATAGGAGCAAACATTGCATTCACCATCAAAGTTGGTTGGTACATTGTTTATGACCTGAGGAATGTCCATATTCATGTAATTAAATATCCTTGAAGTACTGAAGAAATTATACAATATAGACCATTTCTGTTCTGACAATGAAAAGAGTAGGAAAAGCCTTCATGAAGAAAACTTCATATATGTGAAGACATTCCATTTATTCAATATTTATTAAATTCAGTCTCTATCTGCCCTTATGAAGCATATGGTCTGTTAGAAAAAATAAGATACAAATTGTTTTCACATTATGACATGTAAGAAAAAAAAATAACTGTAGCTAATACAAAATACTTGGGAGTCTACCAGCCAAAACAAATATGGGAACTATGTTGTTACAATTATAAAACACTTTTCACATAAATAAAATCGGATCTAAACAATTAGAAAATATTAATTGCTCAAGCTGTGGGATAAACAGCTGTGAATAACTTTGTTATTCTCATCAGTACAATGATCAAAGACTACTCTGAAGGATTTATGATGAAAAATGCTATCCATATCCAGAGAAAGAACTGATTGTGTTTGAATACAGACTGAAGCATACTTTTCTTTTTTTTCTTGAGGTTTTTTTTTTGAGGGGGTGGGAAAATCTATGTTTTATTTTGCAACATGATGTTTATGAAAATATTTTGCACAACTTCACATAAGCATTCTCAGTGGAGGCAAGTGATGAGAAAGGGGAAGAATCTTGAACTCAAAATTATAAAAAACAAATGTAAAAAATTGTAACATAACTGAGTAAAATAAAAATATTTTAAAATATTAATTGCTCGTGGAAAGGCTGAGTCAATATGACAAAAATGATAATTCTACCTAAATTAATCTATTCAATGGCATACCAATCAAACTAAAAAAAATATTTTCAGAACTAGAAAAAATAACAAAATTCAACTAGAAAAACAAAAGTTCAAAGATATAAAAAAAAATGAGAAAGAAGGTGGTCTAGCCTTACCAGATCTCAAAAGTGCTAATTATCAAGACGATCTAATATTGGCTAAAAAATTGACTCAGAGTACAAACTACATTATCATAAATAACAGTAGTAATCTAGTATATTATAAACTGAAAGAGTTAAGCTTTTGGAACAAAACTCATTATTTGACAACAGTATGGCAGACAATGGGTGTAGAATAATAATATCTAATATTATATACCAAGATAAGACCAAAATGGATACATGAATTTACACATAGAGGTTGAAACCACAAGCAAATTAAGAGAGCATAGAATAGTTTATCTTTCAGATTTATGGATAAGGGAAGAATTTAGAACCAAAGAAAACATAAAGAGGATTACAATATATAAAGCAGGTTATTTTAATTACATAAAATTAAAAGTTTTTGCCCAAACAAAACCAATGCACCCAAAGTTATAAGGAAAGCAGAAAAGGGGAGGAAGGAAATTTGGCTTCAACTATTTCAGATAAAGGCCTCATTTCTCAAATATATAGAAAACTCAGTCAAATTTATAGGATTAAAAGTAATTCCCCAATTGATAAATAGTCAGAAGATATGAAAAGGCAGTTTTCAGATGAAGAAATCAAAGCTATTTCTAGTCACATGAAAAAAATGTTCTAAATCACTATTGATGAGAGAAATGCAAATAAAAACAACACTGAGGTATCACCTCACACCTACCAGAGCAGTTAATATGACAAAAAAGGAAAATGGTATAAAATACATATGGCCAAGGATATGCACAACTGACTAATAGAGAGAGACAGTCATTAAGTGAGAATGAAGTACTGCAGATAGACCAGACCAGGTGCTGCATGAGGTCTAACTTTAGAGGAAGAGCCCTAGCACATTGAGATGGCCCTCGGAAAGGACTTATGGAAAGTAAGGCAGAAAAATCATTTAGGTTAAAAGTAAAGGCACGAAGGATTGCAATCAGTATCAGAGAAGGAAGTATCGACACTGACAGGATCAAGGATTCATTTAAGTAAGTTATTTATCACAAATCTTTCTTTTTCTCATCATAATAGTCCATTTCTAGATTTAAGGAAGAGAAAAAGATCTCAAGCTCAATGGGCATTTGTCCATTTATAACTGATTGATACCAAAGCAAAAGATACAAAGAAGAAATATTTTGGTCTAAGACACTGATATCGAAGTTCCTTTAATTATATAACTATGGTACCTGTAGTATCCAACGAAAGGTTAATCCATTCTTCCAAGATTTAAGAATGATTTGTGAGTAACCAAATCATTTGCCCTTCACAAATGCTCCAACATAGGGAAAACAAACCCTTTGAGAAAGGTAGCATGGTAAAGTGGGTAGAGGACTAAGTTTATAACCTAGAAGACAGTCTAAAAATTTTAAGCACCCTTTGCCACTTTTCCCACCATTCTGTCACCATCATTGCAGAAGAAGAAAGGAGTCATCTGGGGATGAGACCCACTTAAAAATTGTTCATTGTTTTATTGAGTTCCATGGTCCCTTTTCCCCCACCAAAAAAAATTCACAACCTAGTAACTATCTTTCTAATGATATGCCTCTTCTCAATTAGCTAAGTTGATCCTTAGAAAACAAACTCTTTTACTAGAGGGATCGATATTTTAAACTTGTCCAGCATGGAAAAACTGATCAAAAGGGGCAGTGAGATGGTTCAATGGATAGAGCACCAGCCCTGAAGTCAGCAGGATCCGAGTTCAAAATCTGGCCTCAGACACTTAACACTTTCTAACTGTGTGACCCTGGGCAAGTCACTTAACCCCAATTGCCTCAGGGGGGAAAAACTGATCAAAGCTCATACTCCATTGGCCCAACTTTTGAAAATCTAGAGTCACCTTCACACAACAATGAAGCAAGAGAGCAGGACTTTGTAGAGTTTTCCCCACATATCATAATGAAAAATAAAGAGTAAAATTCTTAGAATTTCTAAAACATAAACCATGAAAAGTCATAGTATTGTTAAGACAGAAGCAAGCATTAAATAAAGAAAAGGACCAAAATAATTCCTCACCTTGAAAATCCAGGTGTTGGAGGTTGTTTGATAAAATCCAAAGTGAGTCTCTTCTTTTGTACATTCTGGTTGAGAAGAGCAATATAATTCATACTGGGCGGTGTTTGACTTTCTGAGACACTTGAATTTTGAGATGGTTGAGGTGACATAACGGAGCTCATATCCTACAAAGTAAAAACTTTTTAGAAGGCTTATTTGACTCTTCAAAGTTTTCCCTCCTTAAATAAAGTAAATAAAAAAATAACATACAAAATATGACCTGTACTTCTGGGTCATGTGAACAAGATAGAGGACTAGACATTTTCCCCCATTCTCTAGAACCTCTCAAAAATACTTCAAAAAGCAAGAATATTAAAAGAAACACAGATTTCAGATATCCATCTTCCAGAAGAACATAGCTTTACACCATAATGAAGGAAATAGTAGGAACTTCTGAACATAAAAGAATTAAATTCCAATTGGAATAATTAACATATTGCTTCTAGGAAAAAAAATACCTAATGGCTGCAAAATCCAAAACACTAAGTGGTTAAATTTAATTTAATTTAGAAACAAGTTCTATAAGTCATTAGAAGAAAGACCTTCAAATACAAAGCCAAATACACTTTAATAATACAAGACTATTCAGTATCCATTAGAAAAAAGAGGAAATGTAATAATGCTTCAGAGAGTATTGGAATTCAAGATGTAGCCAGGGTCACCTAATCTGTAAATTTGAATTTAACCATACAGAACAACAACAACAACAACAACCACAACAACAACAACAAAAAGAAAAAAAAAATATATATATGGAGATCCAATAATAAAAGTATAATATACTATTCTAATGACAATATTGCTTCAGTTTCTTCATTGGTTTATATTCAATACATATTACATGTTTTCCTTTTCAGGTTCTTGGATTTTCTCACGTAAGTGTGTGTGTGTGTGTGTGTGTGTGTATAAAACACTTCTTAATATACAAGTCTACCTTATCCCATACTGAATTTGCTAATATGGTAAAATTTTAAAAATAAAACTTACTCTCCAAAGCCATATTCTAATTATAGTCATTATTCTACCAACTCTCTCTTGTGTGTCTTCTCCTCTGAAAGATTTATTTTATATTCTTGCAAGAATGAGTGCCTAGGTTAGTAGACAATATACTACTATTTGGAATTAATCGAGTGAAGCTACTCTCATGGGAATGTAGCCTAAAACTATGCCTTAATTGTGCCTTGAGATTTTATAATAACAAAAAGAGCTATAGCTTAAAAAATTGCAGGTGTTTGTCCCCTCCTATTTCCCTCTTAATTAGAAATACTTCTTTTAAAGGTAATGATGGCTTGGAATGCTTTTATCCAAGGATAATATAAACGATTTCTATGTCTGTGTAAAGTAATTTGGAAATTTGTTTGAAATATGATAGTAAAAGCAATTTTAAAGGCATTCTAATTAAAACCCACTAAAGAAAGGGATATAGAAATTGTAATGTAATTGCACTGATAGTGTTAACAGAAGATTTAAGAATTAGGTAACTTTAGGAAAACAAAAAAAAGCAGTTTTCTATTACTTTAAAAATACTAGCTACAAACAGCCTGCTTTTGAGTTATCTGGAGTCAGACTTTTGAGAGCCTTGTCAGTAAAAACTGACTTAACTCTTAACTCTTTTCCTGCCTCACAAAAGAGAAATGATTTTCATGAATTGGAAAATAACGAAATGGCAATTCAGTTTGTCTAGAACATTTAATCAGAATCTAGGAATCTCATTAATTAAAGTTGTCAATTTTGAAATCTGTTCTATCTCAATTTTAAGAATTGTCTTGTTGGGGAAGCTAGGTAGTTTAGTGGATAGAGTACCAGCCCTGAAGTCAGAAGGACCTGAATTCAAACATGGTCTCAGACATTTAACACTTCTAGCTTATGTGATCCTGGGCAAGTCACTTAACCCCAATTAATAAACCCAAATACCTCAGACAATAAGAATTGTCTTGTTCTCTCCCTAAAACAAAAGGGAAACTTATTTAAGGGAAAAGAAATTCTAGCTAAGACTATTTGGCTGTTACTTAGGAAAATTGTAAAATTGTTAACTAAGTTATTTGGAGTTATTATTATCACATTAAACCTAAAATTGGTCTTTGCTGTGTGTGGAACAGCAAGAAGGATGAAGTGAAAGCCTTATCAGTTCACCTCTAAGTATGAGATGTGTAATACTTCTTCCCTCTTCACTGGGGGTGGGGAGTGGGGGGAGGTATCAAACAGACAGCCCACAAAGGCACTAAGAATAGTTGGGGTGGGCAAGAGCAAGCTCAGACCCTCCCCTGGTGTCTCTGTCAACTCCTCTTAATTTGTAAGCTTGCCAGTTTTCTTGAAACCACAAGGGTAAGCAAGGTCGTCAGTCCTGAGAAATTAGCCTGCTTAGAACTTACAGTTCCTAAAAAAATGAATGTTTACTAAGAACTATAAACTTGTTAAATGATTGATCCTTTGCACCGGGATAAGTTTAAAAATATAAAACATGTTAAACAAAATCTCCTATGTGTATAAGTCCTGGTAAACTTTTAAAATAAGGTATCCAGCCTTAAGCTGCAATTGGCAGAATTTGCTATTAGAAATAAAATCTCTTGGGACTATAACTGATATTCTTTTAGTTTTGAAGTTGATTTCCTGATCATTGTCATTGGATAGAAATGCCATCAGTTACTCAAAGAAATGCCTTCCTGAACTATGTCATAGATGGATGTCTTATCTCGGCAAGAGTTGGGAGGACAACCTTTGCCTCTGCTTAAGGTGGGATCCTTCTGATTCAGTTTCCCAGTTCTTTGTTTCCCACCTGATTATTCCCGAGTCTGGCTAGGAGGTGGAATTATTACTGCGTGATCAGTTGTCAAACTGTGAAAAATGCTGTTGTAAACTTTGAGGTTGGGTGGGATTGAGAGAGTGGGTACCACTGACCAAGAGGTTTCAGAAAGTGAGAGGTTAAGGAAGAGTAGGATTCACAGAACAATTAAGTGATCAATAGAAGTCTTGAGCAGACAAGAAATGGGGGGAGGGGGGATAGGAAGGCACAGATGGATTCAGCCAATCAGAAAGTCTTGTGGTTTTGAGAAAACCACAAATTTAAGATGATAGCCCATCCAGTGCAAACTTTTTCCTCTTATACCAAATGTCTATAATCTGAGAAAATGGTCAGTAGAAGTCATGAGCCCAGGGAACAAATATCCTAGGGAACACAATGGTTTTCCATCTTAGATATTAAAGATGCTTTCTGTTGCATATCAGTGTATAAAGATTCACAATTTTTTTTTGCCCTTGAAGGGGAAAATCCAGGGGAACAGAACCCTCCCACCAATGAACATGGCCTGTATGGGTTAGATAATATCTCGGAGCCCCACCTGAGAAGCTTCTCTGACTGAAGCCATAGAAACCTCTTCCCCCAGGGCTTTGAGGTTTCTTGGTCTAAAGGCCCACACAGCCTATCAGTCTGATTAAGACTGAAAGCTAAACTAATCTCTTGCCCGGCCTTAGCCCTACCTAAAACCTTTTACACTGCACATTGATGGAAGGCGGGGCCAGGTCCTAGGGGTCTTGACTCAGTCTCTGGAACCCTATCCCAGACCCCTTGCTTACTTCTCAAAGAAACTTGGTGTTTCAACCTGCCTTGGTTGAGGAAATGCATCAAGAATTGTGTAAGTCGTCAAAGGATAAATAAAAGCAGAGGGATTGTGTGAAATTAACTGAATGAAGAATATAGCCTTAAACTATACTTAATTGTGACTTCAGACTTTATAATAACAAATAGAGCTATAGCTAAAAAAGTTGCAGGTGTTTGTCCCCTCCTGTTTCCCTCTTAATTAGCATTTAAGTACTTCTTTTAAAGGTGATGATGGCTTAGAATTCTCTTATCCAAGGATATCTGCTTGGATAGCAGTTCTCTAAGAACAATTCTGAAACACTTGTGATTTTGAAAAAAACACTATCCACCTCCACAAAAAGAATTGATGGAGTCTGAACACAGATCTAAGCATTCTGTTTTTGCTTTTCTAGTTTTTCCAGCAAATTTTGAATTCTTACCCCAAAAGCTTAAATGTTTGGGTTTATAAAATACTAGATTACTATGATCATTTATTACTGTATATTATGTACTTAATCTGTTCACTGATTTACCACTCTATTTCTTAGTATCAGATCGTTTTGATTACCACTTTTTTTTTTTGCTTTTTAATAGATTTTATTTTTCTAAATGCATGCAAAGATGGTTTTCAACATTCACTTTTTCCTTTTTGTATTAATTTTTTATTAAAGCTTTTTATTTTCAAAAATATATTCATGGATAATTTTTCAACACTGACTTTTCCATAGCCTTGTGTTCCAAATTTTCCCCTTTTTCCCTCTCCCCCCTCCCCTAGATGTCAAATAATCCAATATATGTTATAAAGGTTAAAATATATCAACACTCACTTTTGCAAAACTTTGTGCTCCAAATTTTTCTCCCTCTTCTCCCCTGTTTCCCCTCCCCAAAACAGCAAGCTATCTCACATAGGTTAAACATGTGCAATTATTCTAAGCATATTTCCATATTCATTCATTCATTCTAAAAGGGAAAAAACATGAGAACGTTAAAATAAATAAGCAAGCCAACAACAACAACAAGAAGGTGAAATTACTACTCTTTGATCCATATTCAATCTCTGTAGTTCCCTCTCTGCAGATGACTCTATCATAAGTCTATTGGAATTGCCTTGAATCACCTCATTATGAAAAAAGGCAAGTCCATCACACTTGATCATCACATCATCTTGGGTTACTGTGTATGTTTTTTGGTTGGGCTTACTTCACTTAGCATCTGTTCATTTAAGTCTTTCCAGGCTTTTCTGAAATCAGTCTGCTCATTATTTTTAATAAAGCAATAGTATTCCATTCATTCATATATCATAACTTATTCAGCTATTTCCCCAATTGCTGAGGACTCACTCAGTTTGTGGTTCCTTGCCACTGCAAAAAGGGCTACTACAAACATTTTTGCACATGTGGATCCTTTTCCTTCTTTTATGATCGCCTTAGGATACAGACCCAGTAGAGACACTGATGGATCAAAGTGAGAGCACAGTTATACTCTTTGGGCATAGTTCCAAATTGCTCTCCAGAATGACTGAATCATTTCATAATTCCATCAACAATGCATTAATGTCCCAGTTTTTCCATATCCGCTCCAACATCCATCATTATCTTAGCCAATCTGTGGAATTAAACTTCCTTAGATAGGTTTGCCATTTTCATTATATTGGTTCAGCCTGCCCATGAGCAATTACTATCTCTCTGATGGTCTAGATTTGTCTTTATTTGTGTGAAAGTTTTATAATTGAATTCACTTAATCCCTGAATTTGTCTTGACAGGTAGACTCCCAAATATTTTATCTTATCTGCAATTATTTTAAGTGGAATTTCTATCTCTGGTTTTGCTAGTAAAACATGGAAATGTTGGTATTTATGGGGGCTTATTTTAAAGCCTAAAATTCTGTTGAGGTTGTTGTTTCAATTAGTTTTTAATTCATTCTTTAAGATGCTAAGGTGGATGTCATCTGGAAAGAGTGATAGTTTTGTTTCCTCGGTGCCTATTTTTTATTTCTTCTATTTCTTTTTCTTATCTTTTTGCTATAAGATCATCTCTAGTATAATGTTTAACGATAACATTGATAATGGACATCTTTATTTCACTTCTTATCTTACTGTGAAGACTCCAAACTTATTCCCATCATAAATAATGCTTGCTCTTGATTTTAGATAGGTATTATTATCTTAAG
This sequence comes from Sminthopsis crassicaudata, assembly GCF_048593235.1. Taxonomy (NCBI): domain Eukaryota; kingdom Metazoa; phylum Chordata; class Mammalia; order Dasyuromorphia; family Dasyuridae; genus Sminthopsis; species Sminthopsis crassicaudata. The sequence continues at coordinate 215,648,462 of NC_133618.1, forward strand.
AAAAACTCCATTGATTCTTATGATTTCTATTATGAATGGGTTTTGTATTTTGACAAGGGCTTTATCTGCATTTATTGATATGATGGTGTTGTTTTTGTTATTGTTAGTGATATGACCAATTATACTCATAGTATTTCTAATATTATACCAGCCTTGGTATATTCCTGATATAAATTTCACCTGGGCATAGTATATGATCTTTGAGATATGGTGCAATAATATCAAGGAAGTGCTATAATATCCCAATTCGCTTGGGATACATTGAGGAATAGATTTCAGGGATTTATGAACTTAGATGGAAAAACAAATTACATCTTTATTTTCATTGTCCTCTAAATTTAGCCTTTTCTTCAATTATTTTAAGCTATTATTCTGAAAAGAGTTTCACTGCACAAAAAAGTTAAGAAGTCCTAATTAAGGAAATAGCTGTTGAGATTGTCAACAGGGGAGACCTCATCATCAATTCCTATTAGAGTATGGTTTATTTAGTCTCCTTCCCATTGAAGTTAAGATTTAAATCCTTTAAACCCACAAGAAGTTGTGAAGATATCTTCTACATTTGATAGAAAATAGTGTTTATTCCTTGTAAAGGAAAAAATGGCTCACCTCTTTTTCTAGTATGAGAAGAGCCTGCTTAGCAGCAACATTTTTTGCTTCTTTCTTTGATTTGCCTTTACCTTCTGGAAAATCTCTGTCTCCTATTACAGCTTTGAATGTAAACCTGAGTGGGAGAAAAAAGATACATGTGATTTTACACTTAAATCCTCTTTTTAAGGATAACATTTTTAGATTATTTTCAACTCAACTTTCTACCTCCTATTTTCTCTGTTGGAAATGTACTGTGACAGTGAAAAGAACATTCAGTTTGTCAAAGAAATGTGGGGAAAATTGTATGAACTGATACAGAGCAGTATCATCAGAACCAAGATAAAAACTTCCACAATGACTATAGCAATATAAATTATGACCAAAAGCAAAGGGAATACTAAATGAAGGAAAAATTTATTGAGAAAAGTTAAAACCTAGCTCTCTCCTCATTTCATAGAGGTGTATATTACTATGATAGAAAACAGTATACATTATCAAGAATAAGCTTTCTATAAAAGACAGTACTAGGTTGGTTTTCTTTGGCATGCAGGAAGGTTCAATCTGGAGAGGTAATGGAAAAACACTGGATTATATAGATGAAAAGGAAAGAAAGAAAAGAGGGAGGAAGGGAAATGAGTGATAAACTGGAAGAGTATTAAAATGTTGTGAATATAAAAGAAATAGAAAAGATCTCCTCACCTCAAGGAACTTAGAATCCAGCTGAGGAGACATTGCATACAGACTTGAAGTGGCTTAAAGTAACTTAAAGTAACTCATAGAAAATTTAAAATCTAAATTAATACATAGTCAGCTTTTAACTCTCTGAAGTACCTGAGTAATTAAAAGTAATTTCAAGGAGTAGATATTAAAAAATAAAAAAATTCAGATTTGGCATTAATAGGTATTTTTATTACATTTTAGTAAGAGTTTATCTCTTGGACATCAGGCAGAGGGAAGATTAGTTTACAGCATTTCCAAAAAGATACTGAAGCCATTTGTGATAAGTTTTTTCTATATAAAAATTTGGAAGTAATTTAAAAAAAATTTTTTTTTATTCATTTTTCCAAATTATCCCCTCCCTCCCTCCACTCCCTCCCCCCATGACAGGTAATCCCATACATTTTACATGTGTTACAGTCCTCTCTCTGGGTGTAAATGGCTCTGTTCATCACAACATCATTGGAACTGGCCTCAATCATCTCATTATTGAAAAGAGTCACGTCTATCAGAATTGATCATTGTATAATCTTGTTACTGTGTACCATGATCTGGTTCTCCTCATTTCACTTATCCTAAATTCATGCTAGTCTCTCCAGGCCTCTTTGAAATCATCCTGCTGATCGTTTCTTACAGAACAATAATATTCCATAACATTCATATACTATGATTTATTCAGCCATTCTCCAACTGATAGGCATCCACTCAGTTTCCAGTTCCTGGCCATTACTAAAAGGGCTGCCACAAACATTTTAGCACATATAGGTCTCTTTCCCTCCTTTATGATCTCTTTGTGAAATAAGCCCACTAGAAACACTACTGGGTCAAAGGATATACACATTTTGATAGTCCTTTGGGTATAGTTTTTGAAAATAAATTTGACTAAATTGATATCATCTGACTTTATTGAGTTTTCTTTCATCTTTTCAAATCATGATATTATAAATATCATCATATTTCTAAATTTTATTGCATTGTAAATTCTAGGAAACCATCATATAAGAAATGTAGTTAAAAGTATGGTAAACATTGTATCATTGGAAAATTTTTATTTCTTTTTAACTTGGACACTGTGAAATTATTGATTAAGTTATTTGAAAATATTGCTGTTATGTGAACTCTTTTGAAGCATTTAGTTGGACATATTTTAAAGTGGTAGAATTATAATTGCTTACTTTGGAGGGAAAAAAAGAAAAGGGGAGTCAGAGAAAGATCTTGTAAAAATCTCCTTTTATGTAAGAGCCTGCCAATTTTTTTTGAACAAGATACTTAAAAAAAACAAAACCTTATCAGCCCTGTGAAAGAATTTGTGGGTTGATTTATTTAGGTAGGATTCACCACCACCATTACAAACACTTCTTAAATAAGGGGGAAAATATGGGGGGAAATTTTGAAAGTGTGTTTAAAGCACAGAAATGTTTTATATAATGGTTTGTGATTATGATAATCATGAAGTTATACTTGGACTGGTTTGTACAGACCTAGTCTTAAAATGTTTATTTTGTTTTAGGGATTAGTATAACTTAGGAGATATATTTGCTAGTCTGGAGAATTGCAACAATTGGCCAATGTATTATGAAAGCTTCTTTTTGAGTAAACTATCATATGTTGGTTATCTATATGAATTTACATCATCTACTTCTTTTGTAAATTCTAATAACTGTCTTTTAGATCAAGAGAAGTTTTAAGCTATATTTGAGAAAGGTAAATAATAGAAGAAATGAGAGTTAAAATCTTTTGTATGATTTTTAGAAGATCTGATAAATTTTTTGTTTGGTAATTAGTTTTAATGCAGCAACAAGAGAGTGATTTGTTAACTATCTCAAGCCCTAATCATATTTAGTAAAACTTGCTATATGAGGCAAAATCTCATAGGACTGTAATCTAATATTATTCTGAGTTTTGATTTCAGATGTGATTGCCTAAAGTAAGCAGTCTACCATTCCAGGGAAATGCCACAAGGTAATGATCTTGAATTGCTAGGTGCATATATATCTTTGAGAAAGGGCAAAGGATGATGTTGACATGGCTTAAGGTAAGATCCTCTTGACTCAGTTTCTCTGTGTACTTCTTCTTTTTGAACAGAAATGTTTCTCATCCCATCAAACCTGAGTCTGACAATAATGAGGTAAAATTTTTGCTGTCTGATGACATGTATCAATCATAAAGGGTGACAAATGGGACAACTTCAAAACCATAGAAAGACTTGTTTGAACTGATATATAGTGAATTGAGCAGAATTGGAACAATTATATGATGAGCACAATAATGTAAAGGAAAACACCTCAGTAAGATTTCAGAATTTTGATCAAATCAGTGACAAAAGACTGGCAATGTAATATACTTCCAGTACACTTTGGATTTATCCAATTTGTAACATGTGTGTTGCAAGGGAAGGTTTCTACTGTCTACAACTTTTCCCTGACCTAATATTTTAATAACTGCCATGCTAGTTTCTAAATATTTACAAAAAAATTATTTTAATACTTTCTAGACTTTTGTCAGGAATTAGACTCAAACTAATAGACTCAAGCCAATGGGCTTATAGCTTGAGAGCCCATGATTTGAAAACATCACCCTTTCAAAAATGTAAATATATTTCAGAAGTTTTATTAATAAAAATAATATCTTTTCCATTTCATAGAGAGATGATTTTTAAATAACTTACTCCATATTATGAGGGGGTCCTGTCACTGAAATTTCTTCATAGAAAACCTTCATATTTTTCCTCAGGCAATAGTTATTGAGTTCGGAAATGTAGAGGCGTGGTTGAATATTGTTAGCCATTCTTCTTGTTGAACTTAAAATGGAAACGAAGTCTGAAAGAAAAAATATCCACAGAGAACAAAATTCAGTCTGATTTTCTGAATCCAAGCAGGGGAAATGGAGAGAAACTCTCCCTCATTCCTCTGAGACAAAATCCTTAATTCTATGAAAACCTTCATAAGGTGATGGCCGAAGAGCTGGAAGAGCTCCCAAAGGCCATTTTGTGTAGCTCCCTCACTTTATAGAGGAAGATAAGGAGTTAAAGAAGTTAAATGATGACGCCTCAAGTCACATAACTAGCAAGCATCCGAGGGAAAATTTGAGCCCACATGTTGCTGATTCTATCACTTTAGATACTTTACTACACTGCTTCAGACTTCTACCATGAGTTTATGAAAGCTCAACTTCTAATCCACTTTCATTTCCTTAGGTCTTTCAAGTTTTTGAAACTCATTAAAATAACCCATAGGAATATATCCATCTTTTTATCTCTTAACTCAGCTTCTGTAATAAAATGTCTCACAATGAAAAGTCTAATGAATGTAAAACAAGAAAGATGGACAAAAGGCATGTAAAACTCTATTGCTTTGAATTGAAAAGAACCTTAGAAATCATTCAGTTTCACATTCTCTCCCTAGTTTCCCAGATGAGGCACAGAGAGAGATTGTGATTTGCTATTGGTCATAGAATCAATGTCAGTCAGGATTCAAACTCGGCTCTCCTGATTCCAAGATCAATTCTGTGCTTCTAGTCATATAAGTGAGTCAATATAGACCAGTGGTCCTCAAACTTTTTAAATAGGGGGCCAGTTCACTGTCTCTCAGACTGTTGGAGGGCTGGAATATAGTAAAAACAAAAACTCACACTGTCTCCGTTCCTCAGCCCATTTGGCATAACCCGGAGGGCTGCATCTGGCCCACTGGCTATAGTTTGAGAACTCCTGATATAGACTTATATTTTATTTTTTAACTCTAGAATTGTGATGTAATCGATGGAGTTTACATTCCAATGAAGAAACTCCCTCTACCAATGTAAACTAGCAATTATTGTCCAATTTATAGTCTTAGAGCAGTTCTTAACCTTGTTCTGTGTCATAGACCACTCTGGAAATCTGAGTAAAGCCTAAGGTCTTCTGAGAATAATGTTTGAAATGCATAAAATATCGCACAGGACTACTATGGAAACCAATTATATTGAAATATAGTTGATCACTTAAAAAAAAAAAAAAGCCAAAAAAAAAAAAAAGTTCATGAGCCCCATGAATTGACTGAAAACTAAGAGGTTAAGAGGTCATATGGATAGCAAGTGTTAAAGGTAGGACTTGAATCTACCTGACTCCAAGGCTGGCTTCTTGTCAACATGACATGATGCTTTTTAATATATCTCTCTAGTAATAACTGATTCAATTCCCACTAGAAAGTGAGCTCAAACCTAAGGATCAAATAACAGATTTCAAAAATATTCCTTCCCTGCCCAGGTCTGTGAACTCAGAATGAGGAGCCCTGAGTTTGAGTTCTGACTGTGACATCAGCACACTGACTAGTGTTGGGATTTTAGATTAAGTCATTTCATCACTCTCTGCCTTAGTTTCCTCTTTAAGTATTTTTATTACATGCATACTATGTGCCAGGGACTGGTTAAATATTTTACAGATATTGCCTCATTTGATCCCCACAACAACCCAGGCAGGTAGGTACTATTAATATTCCCATTTTACAGATGAGGATACTGAGACAGACAGAGGTTAATTGAGATGCCCAGGACAATATAGCTAGTATATGAGTTGGAAGCCAGATTGGAACTCAGGTGTGCTACCTACCTAGCTGACACATTAACAAGGTTATAATGAGAAAGGCACTTTGTAAATCTTAACAGGTAGTATAAATGTGAAGGTTTTTATTCTCTTGGACTGGACTCGGGATGTCACTGAAGTAGGGAACTCCCAATCAGGAAACTCTTCTATCAATGTAGATCCATACTTTGTTCCAGTTTAAACATCATCCTTTCCAATTAAAAAAATATATATAGTCTTATCTAATTCCCAAGCACCAGTGAATTTACATCCCTGGTTCCCTATTAATGACCACAGAATGCAGCTGATCCCACATGTTGGATATACTCAATTTCCTTAATGTAATCAATTATGATCCATTATCCTCATGATGCTGCCAGTGTTATAACTAATAGTAAGACCTCTTTGCTTACTCTATACTATTCTTTGTCCAGGCTTATATGCGCTAATTCTTGATCTTTGACTTGTCCAGGCTTATATGCACTAATTCTTGATCTTTGACTGAAAACTGCAGTAGTCATCGATCCCTTCATTAACAGGTACAATACTCTATTAGTAAACTGTTATTTTGCTTGGAAAAACATGTCTTGGTTTACTTTTTTGTTAAATTTCACTTATAACACCAGGATCAAAAAGCCAGATCTTGAACTCAGGCTTTTCTAACTCTGAGGTTAGCTCCTTAATTACAATATTTCTCTGACTATATGTAATATTATTATTAATTATATATTGTTATTTATCATCATAATTGTTTCAGAAAATAATGTGAAACTAGAACAGTTTTGATCCATTTAGGCTATTTTGGATTTCAGAAAACATAGCAATCCACTAACTCCTTATAAAAGCAAGAGATCAAACCATTGTTCTGAAGGGCTTTACTTAGGAGGGGCTTGCATGCCAAGATACATTCTACTGTATCAGCTGTTACACTTGTTATAGCATAGTCAGAAGTTCTGTGTCCTCAGGCAAGACTCTCTGTCTCAGCTTGTTCCTATGTTCCTGAAAATGATGTCACTTGTGCCCCACCTAAAAGGTGTTGGTTAATTTAGCATTCAGTCATCACGACCTTGGACACCTTACAGGTTAATTATCTCATATTTAGAACAAACTTTATGGCTATAGAGCACCTGACACATTATTTCATTTGATTCTCCTGACATAGTATGTAATGACTACAAACACTAAACGACTAAATGATCCTGAGCAATCACTTCTCTAGGTCAATTTTTTCATCTGTAAAATCAAAGGATTTATTGACCTGTAAGGTCCCTTCCAGCTCAGGCTCTATGTACCTATAATTAACCCATCCTATTTAATAGACAAGGAAACCTTTTCATAGAGAGAAAATACCTTGCTCCAAATTGCATTGTTGCCAGGCAGGAACTGGAATTCAAGTCTTTTGGAAATTACATTTATCACAATGCCTATAAATAATATTTATTGATGTGCAAAACACTCAGATGGTTTGAAAAGTACAAAGATATATTGAGGCTCACTTTCCAATAAAGAAGAGTCATCCTTTCTCAATAAAGTGGATCTTGCTAAAAGGTAAACATCTATCTTTGTGGAATCAAGAGGCTGAGAGAGAAAAGGAGGGTCCAGGAGAGGTCCTCAATTGGGCAACTAGATTGTTTTGTTTTGGGGAAGTGTTTTTTTAATTCAACTCCATCTAAACATAAAATATTGAAATCTGATTTAAAAATGTATTTCTAATAATAATAATGCCTGGCATTTTAAGATTTGTAAAGTCTTAAATTTTCTCATTTTATACATACAAGCCTGGGAGGCAAGTGCTATTTTTTTAAAAACTTTTTATTTTCAAAACATATGCATAGGTAGTTTTCCACATTCACCAATTCCTTGACACTACAAAAAGGGCTGCTACAAATATTTTTGCCCAAGTGCATTCTTTTCCATTTTTTTTAATGATCTCTTTGGGATGCAGGGCCAGTAGAGACAGTGCTGGATCAAAGGGTATGCAGTTTTATAGCCCTTTGGGCATAATTTCAAATCACTCTCCAGAATGGTTGAAACAGTTCATAACTTTACCAACAATGCATTAGTGTCCCAGTTTTCCAACATCACCTCCAACATTCATTGTTATCTTTTCCTGTCATTTTAGCTAATCTGAGAGGTGTGCAGTGGTACCTCAGAGTTCCCTTAATTTGTATTTATTTGATCAATAGTCATTTTTTTCATATGACTAGAAGTGGTTTTAATTTCTTCATCAGAAAACTATCTGTTCATATCCTCTGACCATTTGTCAATTGGAGAATGATTTGTATTCTTATAAATTTCAATCAATTCTCTATGTATTTTAGAAATGAGGCCTTCATCAGAATCCTTGGATGTAAAAAAATTTTGGTGGGTGCTATTATTAACCACATTTTACAGATGAGGAAACTGAGGCAGATAACCTTGTTAAGTGACTTGATCAGGATCAAATAGTATCTAATGTCAGATTTAAACTTAAGTATTCTTGATTCTAGGCTCACGACTTTATCCATTTTATCAATTAGCTGCCTCTCTGATACAATCAGGGGTTCTCAAACTACAGCCCACGGGCCAAATGCAGCCCCGCTGAGGACGTTTATGGAGCCCACCAGTTATGGCAAATGGACTGAGGGGTGGAGACAGAGTGTGATTTTTTTGTTTTTACTCTAATCCGGCCCTCCCACAGTCCGAGGGACAGTGAACTGGCCCCCTATTTAAAAAGTTTGAGGACCACTGAATTCTAAACAATGTAGCTATGAGGGTTTTTTGGGGGAGGGAAGGGATCAAATACTTGCAACAGTACTTACAGGTTCAAAAATCTTCAGTCTTCCAGATGACTATTACTCAATCAGTGAGATTTCATGAATTTTCCAGGAAACACATTTCAATATTAATCTCCTCTGGACTGTTAGAACCTTTCCTTCTAAAGTTGCTTTTTTTTTTTTTTTTTTTTTTTTGCCTTTCTTTGTATACCAAGTTCTTAGCACAATGCCTGCCAAACAAGAATCAGTTAACCAGTGACGGTTAATTATCTGCCTAAAACTGATATTAACAAGTGAAATTGTTATAAAAGAAATCAGATCATCAGATCATATTTTACTTTACACATTTGTCAAGACCCATGATTTGAATAGTATAAGGAACTTCATAGTAAAGAAGCTGAAGTCATTATAAGTAAGTAAAATACAACCAGGCCAAATATTTTATAGGAAAAATAATCTAACCAGTTTAAAAATAGGAGACTCAGAGAGATATAATTTGTCTAAGATAATGTAACAGAGAGGGATAAACTTCTAAAATCTTCATTCTGGTTTCTTTTTTTTTCTTCTTTGTCTTATAGGCAAAGCCTTAGCACAGTGCTTGGTACATAGCATGTAGTAAATAAATGCTTGTAAAATTGAATTTAAAAGTCTCTTTACTATTGTTACAGCAAAATCCTGATTATAGGTAAGTGATAGATGATCTCCTGATATAGACAGTTTATGAATGCCTTCTCTATTTTATATATGAATAGCTTCTCTATTTTTTATTTCTTTCTAACAACCTTGATTTGAGTCCCTTCAATGTTCATTCATCTTTAGAGGTTTTTGGACTGTTTAATATTTTAATTATCTCTGTTCCCTCTTTACCATTTTTCACTATCAATGGATCTTTCAGAGCTTTATAGCTCTTCATTTTATCCCTAAGTTTCATTTCCTTCCTTAATCTCTTTTCTTTCCAGAAATGAGCATCTATGACTCACAGATTAGAAGATCAGAAGCTAGGGTTAGAGAGAACTCTACTTTGGCTAGCCCAAATCCCATTTTAAAGATGGGTAAACCGAGGCCTAAAGAAGCAAAGTGAATTCTCTGAAATGACTATTAATCACCAAGGTGTCAGGACCGTGACTTTCACGCGCTCCTTTCGCTGCGTCATTTCCCTGTTCTTGCTCTTCTGCTCGAGATCTGCTCAGGGAGCCCAGTGCCTCCAAGAATTTCTATTTTTTTAGGGCCGCTAGGGGTTCAGAGGCAAATCATTCAAAGGGAAGCTGCGCCCCGCCACGGAGCTGTCATTCATCCATCCCCACCCCCCCTGCACACACTTACCACTCACGCAAACTCGCGCGCCCGCTGCAGAGCCTCCGATCACTGCTCCACACGCTCTATCTCATTTGGACGTCGAACCCTTAGAGCCCAGGCTCTCATCTGTCCCTCAGAACAATCAAAGCTAGCTCTGAACTCACCCACAGCCCGGCTCCGGGAGCTCTGCAGCCCGCCCAGGGAACGTTCGTCTCTGAGCAGTTCATTATCAGTTTCGTTTTCTGCTCAAACTCCACCCCATTTCGGATCTCTGGGCTCCAGTCCGCCCCATTTGGGACAACTGGGTTCCAGCACAGCCCACTTTCGGAACCCCGGGCTCCAGTCCGCCCCACCTTTATGTCTAAATGGTATAAGAGAGACCGAATTAGCGGGGCTCACCTCGCTCGGTTCTCCAACCGTGGGGGTCGTCGCCTGTACTCAAGAGGTTTCCTCTTCCATTGTTTCCCCAGCCCATTCTATGTTCCCCGAGTGCAACAGCCTATACATTTGTTTAGGACACAAATAACGGGAAGATCCTACGGACCGCACCGAGGTGGGAAATAGTTTGGTAAACATCCACTCCCCTCCTCCGCCCTCCCTACCCTCCTGGAAATGAGCGAGTTTCGGGGTTTTGTCTAGCTCAGAGCTTGGTTGGCTTTTGGACCATTAATAGACAAGTTTTCTGATCTTGCTGACTCAAACTGTAGTCAAAGCGTTGGACAAGAATTTATGGGGTTAGTACTTTTTACTCAAACCTCCGACTTTCTTAAGTCCCGGAGGAGCAAGATATTGTCCCAATTCACTTACAAGTTTGCCCTAAGGCTAACTAATTCTTCTAGTTTAACTGGCAACCATCTAGTTGCTATCCCAGACCCTTTTCTCCACTATCTCTCCTGTAATTCAGCCTCCTCTTCACACTGCTCTCTGGAGCTCTGTCTGTTGTAAGTAAATACCCCCTCATGTTCTTCTCTAAGGATGCAAACGGAAAATAAGCTCATCCGCCTCCTTTAACTACTGGTCACTCCTATTCTCGTTTCCTCTTATTGGTAGGGGGCCAAAGTATGCTTTCCCACTTGTTCCCATATATAGTATGTGTGTGTGTATATGCAGAGGGAGAGAGTACATATGTGTGTATATTTTTCACGCATATGTCTTTATGTGTATGTACATTTCTTTATTGGTTGGTTCTTGTCCTTCCAGCTCGAAGAGAACCCAAATGGCATCATTATGTTAGAGTCAAGTTAGTGTGTCCGATTGTGTATGATCAGACCAATATGAGCTCCGAATGCTCCGCCACCAATTTGGCACAAATACTCCATATGAACATTTGAGGTGGCTTCTCTAATTTTGCGCATTTTCTATTTCTTTGGGGCTAATTTAATTCTGCTTTGAATTGAGCACAGCATCTCCTCAAAAGCACATGCCATGTTTCATAATCAAGAGCCAGTGTTTCCTATGATCAGTTCTACAGTTCTTAAGAGAGACCTTGAAAGTGTCCTTGTATCTCTTTGTGATCACATTGTAGCACTTGCCCTGTGTGATTTCTCCATAAAATAATCTTTTTGGCAAGCGTACATTTGGCATTCAAATAATATGGCCAGCCCAACAGAGTTGATCTCTCTGTAGTAGAGTTGAAATGCTTGACACTGTAGCTCAAGAAATGACCTCAGAGTCTTGTACCTTATTCTGCCCAGTGACCTTCTGAATCTTCCTAAGACTATTCAAATGGAAGTGATTCAGTTTCCTGGCATGGTGCTGGTATACTGACCAGGTATGGTAATGTCTTTTGATTCCTACTTAAATTGGATTTAAGTAAGGCAGAGTTGCACAAAATTGTCAGCCTTACTCTCTCTTGTCATCACTATCCAGTGGCAGGACAAAGTCAAGATGACTGGTGATGATTCAAGATACAGTGGATAACCTTGGTGGCTAGCTATATGTTTCAACATGACTGTTTACCTTCAAGAATCAAAATTCAGAGATTCCATATCTGAAGGGCATAGTGAGCTAGGTTTCTGGAATACAAAAACAAAAATGAAAAATAGTCCCTGCTCTCAAGGAACTTGTATTTTACTAAGGGATACAATATGTAAGCAGAAACAAATTCAGGATAGCTTAAGAAGCCAAAAACTAGGGAATCAGAAAAAAAAAAAAGTTTTCATAAGAAATATGTTTGGAAGGAAACTAAATATTCTAAAAAGTATAAATGAGGATATACTCCAGGCATGGTGGGAGAAAGAGAAGGAAACAAGGCATAATCTATACAAAATTATGAGATGGGGGCAGCTGGGTGGCTCAGTGGATAGAGCACCAGCCTTGAATTCAGGAGAACTTGAGTTCAAATCTGATCTCAGACACTTAATACTTCCTAGCTGCATGACCCTGGGCAAGTCACTTAACCTCAACTGTCTCCAAAAAAAAAAAAAAAATAGCCAGTAGACTCAGTTCTTTGCAAAGCCATTTATTCATATGGTATATCAAGCGTAGTTATTACAATGTATTTCTCCAAAAATGTTCACCCACAAATATAAACAGAATCTTTGGGGGATGAATGGACATGATTTTAAATTACAATGATGGAACCACTCATCTGGGAAATATATAGCCAAGGCAATATACAATTCCTAAACTTCAGATCCTCAATGCCTTTTCTTTCTCTGGAGGACATTAATGAGTTGCTCTGCTTGTATTGTGAGTTGCTCTGCTTCTTAATTGAACTTGAACCCTGAAAAGCATAGTGAACTTCTCAGAAAGAGCAATGACTCCTAGCCTAAGGATGGCAGAACACTACAAGCAAGAAATGGAAGAAATTCATCTTATTTGAAAATCTTTCCAGAGTCAGAGGTAGCATCCCTAAGTAATAGATTTTACCTTTACTTATAGTGCTTCAGACCAGTTATATTTCCCTATAGGCCTTCATCAGATGAATGGCTGATGATAAAGATTAGAGATTTCCATGATCAAATTAATTGTCATACTGGCTTCCTCATATGAAATTGAATCATTCAAGATACAGATTCGTTCCATTTAGGGAATGGTTGAACAAGTTGTGATATATGATTGCGATGAAATACTATTGTAGTATAAGAAATGGCAAGGAGAATGCTTTCAAAAAAATCTGGAAAGACTTATATGAACTAATGCAAAATAAAGTGAGCAGAACTAGGAGAACTAGGAGTAGTAGACAGAAACAGCAATATTGTAACAATCTTCAACTATGAAAGACAGTTATTATGATGAAGACAATGATCCAAAATAAAGTTTCCATGATGAAAAATTATATCCTCCTGCAGTCAGAGAACTGATAAATTCTGATTATAGATTAAAGCATACATTGGAAATAGGTTTTTTAATGGTGTTTTATTTTTTTCCAAATATACACAAAGATAATTTTAAGCATTCACCTTTGCAAAACTATGTGTTCCAAATTTTTTCTCCCTCTTCCTTCCCATCCCCTCATGACATCAAGCAATCTGAGATAGGTTAAATGTGTACAATTCTTCTAAATGTATTCCATTCCAGCTCATCATGATGAGCAAAAAAAAAAAAAAAAGTCAGATCAAAAGGGGAAAAAACACACAGAAAAAAGAAAAACAAAAACAAGCAAACAACAAAAAAGATGAAAATACTCTGCTTTGATCCATATTCAGTCTTCATAGTTCTCTCTCTGGATGTGGATGATACTTTCCATCAAAAGTCTATTGGAATTGCCTTGAATCACTTCATTGTTAAAAAGAACCAAATCCATCACAGCTGATCATCACATAATCTTATTACTGTGTATAATGTTCTCTTGGATTTGCTCACTTACTTAGCATCAGTTTATGTAAGTCTTTTTAGGTTTTTCTGAAATCAGCCTGCTCATCACTTCCTATAGAACAATAATATTCCACTATATTCATATACCATAACTTATTCAGCCATTTCTCAACCAAGGGACATCCACTTAATTGGAAATATGTTGCATGACTTCACATATAATTGATATCATATTGCTTGCCTTCCCCATGGATGGGGAAGGAGTGGAAAGAAGGGAGAAAATATGGAACTTAAATTTTTTTAATGAATCTTAAAAATAAATTTAAAAGGATCAAGATTTGGGACTGAATTGGATATGAAGTGAGGGAAGTGATGAGTCAAGGATTACATTGCAATTTGTAGGATTGGAAAGTGACTACACTCCTCTTGAACTTGATCTTCTTGTTCTCCAACTTCATCTGTCCTAAGTGTATATTCATTCTATCACCTCTGTTCTGGCTTTATTTCCCACCATCCCTTCATAGTGTTGGCCCTATAGTTAGTCATTATAATGATACACTTGTCTTCCATCCCTTAATCCTCCAACTCTTGTCTTTCCAATGATTCTGTGGCACTCAGATTTTCTTATTGTCTACCTCTGTCTCCCATACATCGGTCTTGGAAAAATCATAATTTTGGCTATACAAACCTTTGTTGCCAAGGTGATGTCTCTGCTTTTTAGAAGTTCCTGCTGACTCCAGAGCTGGTGCTCTATCTACTGCATCACCTAACTGCCCCAGATTATGGTATCTTTATCTCCTTCCCTTCATGTCTTGATAACCCTCTAAATCTTCAGATTGGTCCCACTACAAATTTATGTTATCCCATCTCAACTGGGTAAACCTTACTGCATAGAAATCTTTCTTCCCCTTATTATAATCCCATTAGTGCCATTCCAAAATTCTCTTCTATCCTTAAGGCACCTATACCACCACATTCCTCTTTTCTCTTAGCAGGTGACCTTGATTTATACTGCATTGAAAAAAAATGAAACCATCCATCTCATCAGGAGCTATCCAGCTTATCCAAATGTATACTTTGAATCATTTCAATGTCACCCCTTCCCCTTCTTTCTATTGCTACAATCTGGTAGATCAAAATGTCCTTTCTTCTTTCCCATTGCTCTCCATCTCCTTCATAAGTTTATCCTTTTCACCATCCCACCAGTTTTCCTAATTTTCAACTTTTCTGCATCAACTAGTTCATTCCTTCTTGTCTTTAAATATACCCAGATATCTCCTTTTATTAAAAAAAAAAAAATCTTTTTTCCCTATCTCACTAGCCTCAAGCAATCATCCTTGTCTTAGCCAAAGTTCTATCCCAAATTTCTTTCTTCCCATTTCTTAGTCTCTTTAAATCTGCTTCTGCTTCCTACCAGCTACCTACTACATAAATAATGTGCTCTCTAAGGCCACAAATGATCTTATTTATTGCTACATTTCTATGGCCTTTTCTTAATCCGCATCCTGCTTAACTTTTCTGCAATATTTGACATGGTTTTCCACTGTCCTCCTCCTTTTCTGGGTAGTCTCATCTCTTGGCTTTCATGACACTACCTTCTACCTTTCCTCTTACTTTGCTTACAACTCCTTAGTCTCTGCTGAATCATGTTTATACCTCATTTCCTATTTATTTGTGTGTTTCATGGCTTTGTCTCTAGCCTTCTTTTCTTTCTTGGTTATCTTAATTATTCCCATGGCTTTAGTTATTACTGCTATATAAATGAGTGTGAATTTATATTCCATCTCTTCTTATGTCTATACTTCAGTTCTACATTTCCGATTAACTGCTTAACATTTCCAATGGGATGATTTACTAACACTTAAAGTCAAAATATTCTTCAGTGTTCTCCCAAAACCTATCTCTCCTCCCAACTACTTTTTTTGATGGTATCAAATTTCTCCCAGTCAACCAGGTTCTTAACCTTGGAATCATATTTGACTCTTCTGTATTTTTCACCTGTTCTGCAACGGACAGCCAAATCCTTTCAATTTTACTTCCCAAATATCTCTTATCAAGTTCTTCCTTTCCACTCACTCAATTTTCCTCTCTCAGAACTAGATTAATCTAACAAAAAAATAAACAAGGAAGAAATTAAGGAGGTGCATAAAATTTTGGAAAAGTTAGACATAGAAAATTTATGGGAATAGAAAGGAACATACCTTTTTCTTAGCATACAAGAAATCTATACAAAAACTGATAATGCATTCGGACATAAAAATCTCACAGGCAAATGCAGAAAACCAGAAACACTAAGTGTACATTCTTTTCAGATCAAAATGCAATAAAAATTACATTCAACAATGAACAATAGAAAAAGATAAAAATAATTGGAAATTAAATAATTTAATTCCTAAAAAACAAGTGTGTCAAAAATCAAATCATAGAAACAATAATTTCATTAAAGAAAGTTATGACAATAGGACAACCTACCAAAATTTATGGATGCAGCCAAATAGTACATAGAAGAAATTTTATGTCTTTAATTGCTTACATCAACAAAATAGAGTAAAAGCAAAACAATAAAATGAGCATACAATTTAAAAAAATTTTTAAAGAACAAATTTAAAATCCCCAATTAAACACCAAATTGAAAATTCTCAAAATCAAAGGAAAGATTAATAAAATTGAAAGGAAACCATTAAACTAATAAATAAAACTAGAAGCTGGTTTTATGAGGAAAAGATTTCAATAAAATAAACCATTGGTTAATTAAATTTATAAAGGAAAGAAGAAAACCAAATAACTAGGGTAAAAAATGAAATGGCTGAATTCACTACTAATGAACAGGAAATTAAGGCAACTATTAAAAGCTATTTTGTCCAATTATATGCCAATTAATTTGAATAAAAGTGAATAAATATCTACAAAATTCCCAAATTAACAGAAAAAAAAATACTTAAATAACCTAATCTTACAAAAAAGAAATCAAGCAAGCCATATGGACTTCCTAAGAAAAATATCCCCAGGACCAGGTGAATTCATGAGTGAATTCTATCAAATATGTAAACAACAATTAATCCCAAAACTACATAAACTATTTGAAAAATAGGTGGAGATGTCCTACCAAATTCCTTTTATGACACAAATATGGTACTGATACACAAACCAGGAAGATCCAAAATAGGAAAAGAAAATTCTAGACCAATTCCCCTAATAAATATTGATGAAAAAAATTAAATAAAATACTAGCAAAGAATAACATATAACAAGGAGTATAACCAGGTGGAATTTATACCAAGAATACAGGACTGATTCGATATTAGGAAAAAATTATCATTATAATTTGTTATGAGCCAGAACTCTGAAACAAGGGTTCTTACAAGGTGTTAAGTCAGTGGAACTGATAAAGACAATGGTTATCTAGTTTAGCAATGGTGCTTAATAGTTCTCTAAGTTCAGTATGATTGATTTAATCTTACACAAATAATGGTTTCCCAGTGATATAATGATTGGTTTATACTCAACAAATAAATCAGTTGGGATTGAGAGCCAAAAAGGACAAGCAAACTGAGAGCTCAAGCTCTCAGAACCAAGGAGAGAGAGATTTATTTCCATCTTTATCAGCCTTATGGTGGCTGGCCTGTCCTTCTGCATTTTCTCCATTGAAACCAAGTCCTCTCTGAAGGCCATGAGAAAGCTAGCTGAGCAGCAGGAGAAGGAAACAATAAATAATTTTGGACTTTAACACCTGGGTATTCTTGTGGTGATTAATCTGCTGAAAAGAAGGCTGCCCCAAAGACCTCCAGAAAAACCAAATGAGAACATTATAATAATTGACCATGTCAATCACAAAATGAACATATGATTGTGTGATTATCTCAATAGATGCAGAAAAAATCTTTGACAAAATACAGCACCCATTCCTATTAAAAATACTAGATAGTATAGTTGTATATTGCATATACAGTATAGAATATTCTACTAAAAATGTTAGTTCCAGCAATAAGAGAAGAAAAAGAAATGGAAGCAATTAGAAAAGGCAATAAGGAAACATAACTATCACTTTTTGTAGGTGATATGATGTTATAGTTAGAAAATCCTAGAGAATCCACTAAAAAAAAACTACTTGAAATTGTTGCAAATTGTTGAAATTGTAGCAAAGTTGTAGGATACAAAATAAACCCACACAAATCATCACCATTTCTATCTATTACTAACAAAATCCACAAGCAAGATATAGAAAGGCATTTAAATTAACTATAGACAATATAAAATACTTGGAAGTCTGCCTGATAAGACAAACACAGAAACTACATGAACACAATTATAAAACACTTTTCACAAAAATAAAATCAGATCTAACAAATGGAAAAATATTAATTGCTCAAGGATAGTCTGAGCTAATATAATAAAAATGACAGTTCTATCTAAATTAATTTATCCAATGTCATACCAATCAAACCATCAAAAATTATTTTGCAGAACTAGGAAAAAATAAAAATAAAAGTTTGAAGACCAAAAGCTCAAGGATATCAAGGGAATTTAAAAAAAAAAAAAAAAAAAAAAAAACTACAAAGGAATGTGGCCTAGCAATACCAAATATCTAACTATATTTTTTCCTTTTTTTTTAAACATATGCATGAGTAATTTTTCAACATTGACCGTTGCAAAAACTTCTGTTTCAAATTTTCCCCTCCTTCCCTCCACCCCTTTCCCTAGATGTCAAGTAGTCCCATACATGTTAAATATGTTAAAGTATATGTTAAATATGTTAAATACAATATATATATGTATATATATATATACATATTTACACAGTTCTCTTCTTGAACAAAAAAGATCAGATTTAGAAAAAAGGTAAAAATAATCTGAGAAGGAAAAACAAAAATGCAAACAAACAATAAGAGAAAGAGTGAAAATGTTATATTGTGATCCCTAGTTATTTCCCAGTGTTCTTTCTCTGAGTGTGGCTGGTTCTGTTCATTACATATCAATTGGACCAGTTCTGCATTTCTGGTATAAATCCTACTTGGTTATGGTGTATTATCCTGGAGATCATTTTCTGTAATCTTTTTGCTAAGATTTTATTTAAGACTTTTGCATCAATATTCATTAGGAAGATTGGTCCATGATTTCCTTTCTCTGTTTTCATTCTACCTGTTTAGGTATTAGTACCATGCCTGTGTCATAAAAGGAATTTGGTAGGATTCCTTCATTCCCTATTTTTTCAAATAGTTTATATAGCATTGGAGTTAATTGTTCTTTAAATTGGTAGAATTCTCATGTAAATCCATCTGGTCCTGGGGATTTTTTTGATTAATAGTTTCTTCTATTTCTTTTTCTAAAATGGGACTATTTAACCAATTTACTTCGTCCTCTGTTAATCTGGACAACTTATCCATTTCATTTAAGTTATCAAATTTATGGGCATGAAGTTGGACAACATAACTCCTAATTATTGCTCTAATTTCATTAGTGAAAATTTCTCCCTTTTCATTTTTAAAACTAACAATTTGATTTTCTTCTTTCCTTTTTCTAATCAAATTTACCAAGGGTTTATCTATTTTGTATGTTTTTTCATAAAACCAACTCTTAGTTTTATATATTAATTCAATAGGTATTTTTACTTTCAATTTTATTAATCTGTCCTTTTATTTTTAGAATTTCAAGTTTAGTGTTTGATTAGGGATTTTTAATTTGCTCTTTTTCTAGCCTTTTTAGTTATAAGCCTAATTCAATGATTTTCTCTTTATTTTATGCAAGTAAGCCTCTAGAGATATAAAATTTCACCATATAACCACCTTGGCTGCATCTCACACATTTTGGTATGACATCTCATTATTGTCATTCTCTTGGGTGAAAGTATTAATTGTGTCTATGATTTGCTATTTCACCTAATCATAATATGCACCAAGATAAGTCAAAATGGTGCATAATAGGCATAAAGGATATCACCATGATCAAATTAGAAGAGCAAGGAATAGCCTATTTGTCAGGGGAGAGGAACAATTTATGCTTAACTAAGAGACAGAGAGCATTACAAAATGCAAAATAGATAATTTTGATCATATTAAATTAAAAGGTTTTTGCACAAACAAAGCCAATGCAATGAAGATCAGAAGGAAAGCAAAAAACTGGCAAGCAACCTTTACACCAAGTATTTCTAAAAAAAAAGATTTCATTTCTCAAATATATAGACAACTGAGTCAAATTTATAATATAGGTCATTCCCTAATTGATGAATGATGAATATCAAAAGATATGAATAGGCAGTTTTCAGATGAAGAAATTAAAACTATAAGTATATAAAGAAGTGCTCTAAATCCCTTTTGATCAGAGAAATGCAAATTAAAATGAACTTTGAAATTCTACCTCAGAACTAACAGATTGGCTAAAATAATGAAAAAATGAAAGTGATAAAATGTTGGAGGGCACATGGAAAAACTGAGACACTAATATACTGTGGGTAGAGCTGTGAACCAATCCAACCATTATGGAAAACAATTTGGAACTATGCTCAAAGAGCTATAAAATTGCATACTTTTTGATTGAGCAATAGCAGTAAATCTATATTCCAAAGGCAACCCCCAAAAAAGGAAAAAGGCCAATTTGTACAAAAATATTTATAATAGTTCTTTTTGTGGCTAGGAATTGGAAATCAAAAGGATGCCCATCAATTAGGAATAATGAAACAAGCTATAGTATACATTTGTAATGGAATAATTTTGTGCTCTAAAAAATGACATTCAGGACAATTTCAAAAAACCTGCAAAGACTTACATGAACTGATTCATGATGAAGTGAACAGAATCAGAAGAATGTTATACACAATAACAGCAATATTGTAAGATAAAGAATTGTAAATGAGTTAAATGTTCTCAGCAATACAGTGAATCAAGACAATAGGACTAAAGATGACACATACTACCTGCCTCAAGAGAAAGAAGTGATATTGGTGTTTGAGCATTCTACTTTTCACTTTATTTTTTTTTCCTTCTATTTGAGTTTTCTTGTACAAAATGATCATGAAAATGTTTTATGCATTTGTACATGTATAACCTATGTCTAATTGTTTATCATCTCAGGTAGGAAGAAATGCAGGGAAGGAGAGAGAAATAGAATTTGGAGCTCAAAATTTTAAAAAAGATTTTTTTAATGGGGAAAATAGAAATAATAATTGTAAACAACCAGGTGCTTACCTCTTAAAGAATAACCTTTGTATTTCTAAATAAAATTTGACATTTAGTCTTAGCCACAAGAAATCACAATAAGCACAGAACAATTCATATCAGAGCATAGAAGTGCAGTTTATGAATATATTACTATTGGAAGTATTTTATACTTTTTCCTTTAAAAATTTCAGAATTGCATTTCATTACTTAAGTTATGTAGGAATAACCAAAACAAAGTTGATTCATAAATCACAGCTCTTTTAAAAAGTTCAAATGTTAATATTGTTTCTGGGTCAGTGGAGAATAGCATGACACAACTTGATTTTTTTTTAATATAGCTTTTTATTTACAAGACATATGAATGGGTAATTTTTCATCATTGACAATTGCTTTTGTTCCAACTTTTCCCTTCTTCCCCTGACCACCTCCTCCAGATGGCAGATGACCAATACATGTTAAATATGTTAAAGTATAAGTTAAATGCAATATATGAATACATGTCCAAACAGTTATTTTGCTGTACAAAAAGAATCGGATTTTGAAATCGTGTACAATTAGCCTGTGAAGGAAATCAAAAATTCAGGTGGACAAAAATAGAGGGATTGGGAATTCTATGTAGTGGTTCATAGTCATCTCCCAGAATTTTTTCCCTGGACACCACTTTATTCTTAAAATTCTGTATATAGTGAACTAAGAGTCACCCACAAATAAATTTACTAGAATATTTATGTGTGAATCTGTTAAGGAGCCTCCTGCTAGTGGCTGTTGGGATTCTAATTCTGATCAGTAGAATCGATCCCTTCATGTGAGAGGATGATAACAATACAAGGAGACTGAGAAGAAGTTGCATTCTCTGACCTCTCTCCTCTGATTTATTTTTTTTTTCCAATCCATAAGCAACATCTGCTTCAGTAAAGGCTGACTTACAATTTCTAAATTCTTATGATTCAGAGTTGTGGGATGCTTTCCAGCAAACTGACTCTCCCCTTCATATTTTAGGCATAGTCTTTAACATGAATCTATAATGAATGAAAATACTAACTGGAAGGGCAGCTAGGTGGCGCAGTGGATAGAGCACTAGCCCTGAAGTCAGGAGGACCTAAGTTCAAATCTGATCTCAAACACTTAATACTTCCTAGCTGTGTGACCCTGGGCAAGTCACTTAACCCTAATTGCCTCAGCCAAAAAAAGAAAGAAAATACTAATTGATAATTAGGTCAATGGAATTAATTTACAAGCCTTTCTCCCTTGAAGATTTCATTTTGGAATAAAAAATAATTTTATCAAAATTTACAAAAGGGATATAAAAAGGACCCAATTAATCCACAGCATTCTTGGTACTATTGTGGTATAATGGGTAGAGTTGTGAATTGATTCTCTCCTTTTTGTAATTTCTAGTTCTCTACTAAAATTAAATTATGCTTTAATCTGAGCATGGGGCTAAATTCTAAAGTCTAAAAATATTGACACTTTGCTCAGATGTCAGTCTCTTGCCAAAATTCTGAGCTCAGTATATTTATCAAATCTATTTATTTCAAATTGTAAATAGAGTTGATAAGATGTTAAATTTCTGTTTTTCATAAATAAGGATATTGTAAGAATCCTTATCATATCAACTTCATAGAAAAACATTGTCATTATGTAAAGTTTTTTTTAGCATATTTACATCAGTCTTTTAACAATTAAATCTATAACCCAAGAGTCAAAGAGGAGTTCACTTTTCCAATAGCTTTTCTTTTTTTTTTTTTTTTTTGAGGCTGGGGTTAAGTGACTTGCCCAGGGTCACACAACTAGGAAGTGTTAAGTGTCTGAGATCAGATTTGAACTCAGGTCCTCCTGAATTCAAGGCTGGTGCTCTATCCACTGCACCACCTAGCTGCCCC
Source organism: Sminthopsis crassicaudata (assembly GCF_048593235.1). Classification (NCBI taxonomy): domain Eukaryota; kingdom Metazoa; phylum Chordata; class Mammalia; order Dasyuromorphia; family Dasyuridae; genus Sminthopsis; species Sminthopsis crassicaudata. Next base: position 215,671,173 of record NC_133618.1, read on the forward strand.
CCAATAGCATTTCTAATGCAATGATTATCAAATTAATGTTATACATATTTTTATACATGTTATAAGTTGAAAAAAACTGAGGTAAAATGTTTTAAGATCACACAGTTAAATTCCAGAAAGGCTTGGAAGAGACTTTCATGAACTGATGCTAAGTGAAGTGAGTAGAACCAAGAGAACATTGTATGCAACAAGATTATGTGATGATCAATTCTGACAGATATAGCTCTTTTCAACACTGAGGTGATTTAGGCCAATTGCAATAGACTTATGATGGAGAGAACCATCTGCATTCAGGAAGAGGACTATGGGGACTGAATGTACAGCACAACATAGTGCTTTCAACTTTTTTTTGATTTTGTTGTTTGCTTCCATATTTTTTTCTTTCTCATTTTCCCCCCTTTGATCTGATTTTTCTTGTGCAGCATGATAAATATGGAAAATATGTTTAACCTATATTGGATTACTTGCTTTCTGGGGGGGGGGATTGAGGTGGGGAAAGAGGGGAAAAATTTTGGAACATAAGATTTTGCAAGATTGAAGGTTGAAAACTTTCTTTGCACATTTTGAAAAAATAAAAAGTATTATTATTTTTTTAAAGATCACACAGCTATCATATTTCTGATCCATGCATTTTCTCAACTATTTATCTCAATTCAAAATAGTAGAATAAAGTCTGACTGAGCATAATTATTCTACTTAAAATGAAACCAGAATTAATTCAATTACACCTGGATCTATATTCCCAAATGGTATATACAGAATACTTAAAGGAATAATTTCAATTATTTAGCATTAGTTTTTACAAGGCTCAATTATTTCAAATACTCCATAAGATTTAGAATTTTTAGATAATGCACTGTCAAAAACATAAAATAGAAGGTAGGTGGTGCAGTGGGTAGAGTATCAGCCCTGAAGTTAGGAGAACCTAAATTCAAATCTGTCCTCAAACACTTAACACTTCCTAGCTGTGTGAGCCTGGGCACTTAATCCCAATTGCCTCAGCAAAAAAAAAAAAAAAAAAAAAAAAAAAAAAAAAAAAAAAAAATTAAAGTCGTAATATCGTTTTAGGCTCTAATCTATCACAACAATCCTAATGAGAGAGTACTCTTAAAAACTACATTCTGATTTAATTTCAGAACATATTTCAACCAAATCAAATCTGGGTTCATAATCATTACTGGTAATATTTAAATCTCAATTTCTCTAAGGATCATTTACTGCTAGCACTTCAAAAAGGAGATCTCATTATTATTAATAAGTTAACTTTTAAAGACACATGGTAGTGTATCCAGCTCTGTCACCTTTTTATTTTCTATTTCCTTTCAAACTATCCAAAAAGCTTGCCCAAGTTTTTGTCCTAACCCTCTTGCTTGATTTGAGCGTGAGAGATAGGTTGGTGGCCAGGGATGAAGCAGCTTCCAATTTCTTTCTCCAAACTTCCTTTCTCCTGCTTCCTTCTTTCTTTCTTGAGGAGTCATGTAAAACATATTTCTATATTATCATTTTGTGGAAGTAATCTCAAATACCTCCTGCTTATTTCAATGAAACCCAAACCTTTCTTTATAAAAAATTAACTTCCTTTTATTTGTTCAATTCCTAAAGTGACTGTTTCAAAAGCATCCCAGACTATCTTCATTCCATTGAATATTTATAATTTTCCACTTATATTTATACATTTTAATTATCTTTTATATAATTAATATGTAACATTTATAATTTTAGAAACAACATAGTGTTGTTAAAACCAATAACTAACTAAAAACTTCTACTTTTCCAAGTAGCTAGGTGACCATAAATAAAGTACTGGGTCTGAAATCAGGAAAACAAATTCCTGTTGATTAAGATAAGGATTGAAAAAGACCATTACATTTCACAATCATTGTTAACTTTGCAATTTCAAATAAGTGATGATTTCAGAAACCAAATTTTAAAAGATTGAGTTGGGAGAGAGGAGAGGAAATGGATACAGTGAAGATAGCTTTTCCTAGGAATTTGGCTGAGAAAGGAAGCAGTAATACAGGATTTTAGCTTGAGGAGATGGTGGGTCTAATGGAAGTTTTTCAAGAAGGAGGGAAATTAGTTATGTTTGAAGGTCATAATGAAGAAACCAATATATTCCTATATACTGGTTGAAAGGGTTGAAGGTTATGATAAAAGATAAAATGTTTAGAGAAGACAACAGAGGGTGGGATTCAGTGTACTTGTAAAGGCATTAGCTTTAGCAAGTAGAAGGGGCATTTCTTTGTTGGAGACTAGGAAAAAGATGGAAAGAATAGGCTATGATATGAACTTTGGAGATGAAGAGGAAGGGTAAAGAAAGATCTCATGTGTATCATAGGAACTAGAGGCTGATCTATGGCATCATAGTTATTACAAACAGCAAAAGAGCTCTGATACACAGCTGTCCCTAAGAAAACAAGCTCCTATGGAAAAATTTGCCTGTGGCTCTGGGGATTCCTGGCACTATGCCTTTTTTGTTCTGTTTCTGTATAGTATCTGGCTTGACTTAAGGGTGGTGTGGAGACTTACTGGTCTTATGAGTAAATTCCTCTAATTAACCCAATAAACCTTAATAAAACTAATATATTTAACTATGCTGATATGGTCTGCTCTTTCTTTGGTATCTTAGTGCCTTTGCACTACCATGGGTTAATGGTTGTGGTCCTTCATTCTAGGGAGGACCAAAATGACATCAGTATCTTAGAGCTGAGTCCAACTGTGGCTGATTAGATTTACACGAGCTTAGAGTGCTTTGTCACAGGTCAGACACAAATGGTCCACATGAGCATTTGGGGTGGATTCTCTAACTTTGCACATCTCCTGTTTCTTCTGGGCTAATTAAATTCTCCTTTGCTCACAGAGCACAGTTCCTTCTCTGAGAAGGGCTCACCATCTTGGGCAGTCCTGTGCACTGTGTCTCCTATGTCATACAATCAATTCTAAAGTTCTTAAAAGAGACCTTGAATTTAACATATACTTTAACGTATTTAACATGTTTTGGACTACCTGCCAGCTAGGAGAGGGGGTGGGGGAAGGAGGAGAAAATTTGGAAAAGGTTTTGTAAGGGTCAATGTTGAAAAAATTATCCATGCATATACTTTATAAATAAAAAGCTTTAATAAAAAAAAATTTAAAAAGAGACCTTAAGGGTATCCTTGTATCACTTTTTTTTGAGCATTTGACTTGAGTTCTCCATAATATAATTTTTTGGGCACATTTGGCATTTGAACAATGTGGCCAACTCAGCAGAGTTATGCTTTCTGCAGTAGAATTGGAATGCTATAATATGGAATTACTATAGATTTGTTCCTTTGGATCATTTTCAGACTTACAGTATGTCAAAGGTCTCAGTTTCCCAATTAAGTTCCAAATTGGTTTAATAGCAGGAAGTGGAAAAAGAAGGAGACCTGAGAGTTGAGATTTGGAAGAGCTTCCATGGCAAGATGAGGAGTTAACTGGAGAAGGGGAACTAAGAGAACTGTCTTGCTTTGATGAGGACCCAGATGAGGTTGGACATCATGAATTTGAATCATACCTATTGTGAGTCTTCCTTCAGCAGTGTTCAGTGGTTCTTGAGTAGGATGATAGAAGTAATCCAAGGTTGGCCAGAGAAGAGCAATAATAAGAAAAGAGGACAAAGAACCGAAGTGCAGAAGGCAATGTGGAATTCATATGTTTAACTATTAGTGAGTTTGGAAAAGGAGAAAAGCTAAGTCAAAGTTTGTGCCCAGGACTTCCTAGTATTCATTAATGCTTAGGCTAATTTTGGTAATTTTTTTTGTCTCCATATGAATCACCAAAAGTGTGTTGTTTATGAAAGGATGACTCTTACCTAATGATCCCATTCCTTTTACCCCAAAAGGTGTGTCCTATTTATTATGTAGCTCCAAATGTTCTGGGGTCTTTTTTCTTTTTTTTGCCTCTCTGGTTTTCCAGTTTCCTAACACAAAAGAAAACTACCTTCTGTCTTGGTCTTTTTTTTTTTTTTTTTTTTTTTTTTTTTTTTTTTTTTTTGATTCATGTGATACTTCTCTGCTCTTAAAACATTTTATTTGTGTAATCTTCACATTTACTTTAAAGACTTTTTTAAGATTAGATACTTCTTTTAAAGCCTAATTCCCATCTCTTCCATGAAATCTTCCTTAAATATCCTAGCTAGAAATAATCTCTTACTTCACAGAAAACTATGATATCTATTTGGCACTTGTCTATTATGCTTTACAGGGTTTTTAAAATGTCTTATGGATTTTTTTTTTTTACTTCACAGGAATTTTGGATTAAGGTGTCCCCAACTCTTACTAAGGGAATTGATTCTCCCCCTTCCAACGAAGAAAAACGCATAAAAACAATTGAAATGATGACTGCTTGTGAAAATGTATATATATTCTGTCCTCCTAGGTACCCTCTTCTATGCTAAGAGGAAGAAGGTATGATTCTGTTCTGTTTTCCACAACCAACTTACCAAGTTCACCTTTTTTAGTCCATTTACATTATTGTAGTTCTTGTAATTATATATATAGATATATGTGTGTGTGTGTGTGTGTATATGTGTGTGTGTTTTATCTCCTCAATTGGGTTGGAAATTCCTAGAAATAGAGATTATACTTTATATTTCTCTATACTCCACACAGTGATTTGGTTAGTAATGATTAAATATCAACCAATTAACTGATTTGTTGATTGATTTATTGAACTCTATAGTTATTTTTTTTAAGTCAGAAATATTGATCATACTATTTTCTGGTCATACAAAAGTTTCACTTTTAGAAAGAAATACAATAGTTACTAATTATTGAGCATTAAGAATAATGGGTACACTACAATTGTGTTTTTATTTCTAAAAATCACAGCATTAATTAATCTGGTCTATGTAGTACTAATTGCTTTGGCCCAATTGGGATGGAGGTTCTATCATAAAACTAAGATAATCAAAGGGAAAACAATTATTTTCTTCCTATAAAATTCCCAGCTTTGGACTTTTGTGGGATTTTAGGATCTCACTGCTCCAGTAAAAATTCCACAGTCTAAAAATGATACAAAGTTGGAATACATTGCTTTACAAAACATAAAGTAAAAATAGAGACTGGTTATACTTTAAGGAAAGCCAATGAGAATAAACAAATAATAGAAGAAGCTCAAAACAATAACTGGCATTTACAAAATACATTAAGGTTTGCAAAATGCCTTACATGTATTATCCCATTGGATCCTCACAATAGTCCTGTGAGGTTAGGTGTGACAATAATTATTATTTTCATTTTACTGATGAGGACACTGAGGCTGAAAAAAGTTACATGATCTTCCAAGGATCACAAAACTAGTAACTATATAAAGACTTGGAGTCAAGAACACTTAGATATAAATCCTCTTCAAATAGTACAATGTTCTATCCATTTTACTGCATTACCTCCATATCAGGATAAAAAGTATACAAGAAATAATAAGCTAATAGCCATTTTAATCAGTCAAGCATGTATCAATTGCCCATCATGCACCTGACACTATTCTACAATCAGATGTATTAGGTCTAGCTGTTTCCTTCTCTGGGCTTCTAAAAACTTCTTAGATATAAAGAGTTTTGAAAAGTCTAATATTGACAGAACCCCTCAGTCTAAAACACATTTCCCAAATTTTCCTATTTTTGTTGAAAGCCTCACTATCCTTCCAATCATATAGCTTCACAACCTCAAAGTTGTCCTTGATTCCTTATGTTCCCTCTCCAAATCTAATCATGTAGATTGGTAGAATTTGCAAATTATAAAATAAGATATCAGGAAAAAGCTATACTGATTTTTATAGAAGTATAGCTTCTGTTATAAATTAATATATTGACATCACATCAAAATCTTATTAATTTAGTTAAAGTGAGTCAATCCTAAAGAGTTTGACTATCATTGGGTAAAATGCTTAAAATTAAATTTCTGAACTTATGAAAAATAATGACCAGATCCTAAATTATAATGATCTCATCAAGTTATCTCATGAAAACAAGTCTAACAGTTAGAAGGTGTTTGTTTTTTTGGTTTTTTTAACCAAATATAATAGTACAAAAGAGTACACAGTATATCTGAAACATCCACTTTCTCAGTAACATTTGCAAATTTCAGTTTGGGTCCATTCTTTGCAACTTTAAAAAGAGAAAAAAAATTTCAGCTGATCCAACCAATATAAAGTTAAGCTTTACAATGTATATTATACTTCAATTTCACTCCCAGTGGAGTGCCTGCTAAACACTCATTGAATTTTTCATCCATTTTTTCGCTCTGAGTTTCACTGAACAGATTTTTCCAGTCTCCAATTTCACCTGGAAAACATAAACAATAGGCCCAGACATTAATGTACTCCTTCTTTCACATAGCATTCCCTGTATTTCACTATTATTTAAAGCAAATGCTTTCACTTTGAATATGTGAGAAAAAAAAACACATAAAAGAAGAATGATGTATATAACTGTGTGGAAAAGTGAAGAACTTACAGATTAAGCACATATTGATCAGAGACAGTTAATTAAAGTGAATCAGACCTATAGGCCCCAGTCACGTGATTTTAGATAAGGCTTAGGCAGAAGGCATTAAGCAGCCAAAAGTTGTTGTATATCACCTTTTCCACTGCATTCCACTGACCAAATAGGGAAATACAGACTTATATGATCAATCACAACATATAGAGGGCGGGATTTTGGAGGTTCTTTGTCTGAAATGTATAAAAGCTGTGAACATCTTCAAGGGAGTGGCTCTCTCTTGCTGTGAATTTGGCTGAAGACCAGGATGGGGTCCGCTTCTCAAGATTCTAATAAATAATTCTGCTTTTCTATGAGTGATCTCTGAGTAGTCAGTTTGGGTAGGTCTTTTGTCCCAAACATAACCAAAGGGAAATATTATTTTCTGGGTAAAATCAGTGACATTATTTAGGAGAAAAACCAGAATGATCAGATGACTTCCAATTTGTTTCTGTCTCTGTCTCTCTGTCTTTCTCTCACATACACACACACACACACACACACACACACACACACACACACACACACACACACACACACAGAGAGAGAGAGAGAGAGAGAGACAGAGAGAGAGAGAGAGACAGAGAGACAGAGAGACAGAGAGACAGAGAGATTACTCTAGAGTTTTTTCTGGAATTTATACCAAGGTCACAAAGGTCACAGTGCCAATATAGAGCTCTCAAAAAGAATGTAGGGTTTAAGAGGGAAATGGTGGTGTGCTATAAAATCTGCCCCAAAGAATTCTTTCTTCTCCACTAACAGGTTTTGATTCTGCCATTAAATCTAAAGCTCCACAGGAAATGAAAATATTCCTGGCACATCTAAAACTTTAAATCAGGTAAGTAATAATAATTAAGGTACTCCCTTTCCTCATTCCAAATATCTTTGAAATTCAAAAGGACTACTCCTTTCTTAAACTTCTGAATCTTTGAAAGATTTAGGATGAAAATAAAAGTTTCTGGGACTCTAAAGCATTGTTGGTGGAATTGTGAACTGATCTAGCCATTCTGGAAAGCAATTTGGCCTTCTGTTCAAAAGGATATCCAACTGTGCATACCCTTTGATCCAGCAGTGCTACTACTGGGCTTATATCCTAAAGAGGGATATAAAGGAGGGAAAGGGACCCATATGTGCCAAAATGTTTGTGGCAGCCCTTTTTGTAGTGGTCAGAAACTGGAAATTGAATGGATGCCCATCAATTGAAGAATGATATATGAATGTTATGGAATATTATTGTTCTGTAAGAAAAGACCAGCAGGATGATTTCAGAGAGGCTGGGAGAGACTTAAATGAACTGATGCTAAGTGGAGTGAGTAGAACCAAAAGAATATTGTACACAGCAACAACAAAATTATGTGATAATCAACTGTGATGGATTTAGTTCTTTTCAACAATGAGATGATTCAGGCCAATTCCAATAGAGAGAGCCACCATCTGCATCCAGAGAGAGGATTATGGTGAATATGGAACACAACAAGGTATTTTCACCTTTGTTATTATTTGCTTCTATTTTTTTTCTCATTTTTTTCCCTTTTTGATCGGATTTTTCTTGTGTGCATGAAAAATGTGGAAATATGCATAGAAGAATTATGCATGTTTAGCATGTATTAGATTGCTTGTCCTCTAGAGAGGGAAGGGAGGAAGAAAGGTTTGGAGCACAGGATTTTGCAAGGGTGAATCTTGAAGATCATCTTTGTATATGTTATGAAAATTAAAAGCTATTACTTTAAAAAAATACAAATTTCCTTTACCTTTGGAATTTACTGTTCATAAGAATGTCTTAGACAACTTGGCTTGGTCTCTTAGCAGAAATAATGGTGCAGTGAGGTTGAGGATAAGTTTGGAAATAGTGAATTTGAGTTTGAATGCTAGTTATGTCATTTCCCTAATCACATAAGAATGGAATAAGACAGTTCCCCCTTCTGAAAATGTTTCCTCATCTGAAAATGAGAAGTTTAAACTAGATAAATTCCAAAGACCCTTTGGATTCTAAATCTATCTGCTTAAGATATTCTTTCTATACCATTAGTAACTGGAACCATAAACAGAAAAATGGAAAGTTTTATTAAGGTTCATTTTTTTCTTTTTACAAAGCTTTTTCTTTTCTTTTTTTCTTTTTCATTTCTTTTATTATTATTATTATTATTATTATAGCTTTTTATTGACAAAACATATGCATGGGTAATTTTTCAACATTGATCTTTGCAACTCTCCTGTTCCAACTTTTCTCCTCCTTCCTTTCATCCCCTCCCCTACATTACAGGCAGTTAAGATTCATTTTTAAATAGTGAAATTGATTAATGGCAGAGACAGAAATAAATGAAACCTGATTTCATACTTCTTTACCATAATTATGCTGCTTTTAACTTTCTTTACATAATAATGAAGATGGTGAGAGAGCACTTCAAATTCCTTTTAGAAACTAGGTAACTCTTTAAAGAAATTTAGTAATTCAAAATTTCTGAAACTAATGCAACTTTACCTTTTCGAAAAAGGAATGGCCCAATTGGACCATGTGTTTCCTGAGACTTTGCTCTCATTGCTTGAAAAGTGGTCCGATCTGAAATAGTCTGAATCTGCTCCTCCGACAGAGAGAATCCAAAGAATTCTGCCATTTGTTTCACTCCTGCAGATAGATTCTGAAAACAAAATTCTGTAGGATAACCTTTAACACTTCCTTTTCTTTCACTCTTAATGGATTTTTATCTTATTCCCTCTGGAAGGGTTTGCCAAGCTTTTTTGGTCCCATTACCCTCTGGCTTTCAATAGCCCTTCCCATTTTCCAGAGTAATATAAAAATAAATAATAGTGTTAACCATGTATATGCACATAAATTAAATTAATTAATTAATTTCAATAGGATAATATAGCTGTTTACCAAGCATTACCCTTATCCATTTGACAAGCTCCTCAGAGCCCAGAGGTATGCATGTTTCCCAGCTTGGGAATTCCTGTCTTGCATGGGTTGTTTTAGACCCTTTCTTTTCTTCTCTTGCCACCTTCTCCTGATTTCCCACCCACTTAAGGAGGATAACCTAGCTTCCTATTTCATTGAAAAGAGACCATCTGATGCACTAGATTTAAAGTCAAAGTTCCTGAGCAATATGTGTTGCCTGGGCAAGTCACTTAACGTCACTGTATCTCAGTTTCTTTATTTGTAAAGTGAGGAAGATGCCTGAAGGAAATTTAAAGTCACAAATAAAAATCAAATATATAACAAAGGATTCACAGTAGCACTCTTTATGGAGTAAAGAGTTTATGATAGTAAAGAACTGGCAACAAAGATAGTAACCCCTGAATGAAAAATAGATGAAAAAATCTATAGTACAGTAAATGTAATGGAATATTATTGTGAAAGTAAAAATGGCAAATAATAGGAATTCAGAGAAACTGATTGTGGCAGCTAGGCGGTGCAATGGGTAGAGCACCAGCCCTCAAGTCAGGAGGACCTGAGTTCACTTACTACCTGTGTGACCCTGGGCAAGTCACTTAACCCCAATTGCCTCAGCCAAAAAACAAAAACAAACATAACATTACTGATAATGAGATTGCAGTAGCTCTCCTCTTCTTGGTCAGATCCCACCTAACTTTACAATAAATTTAAATTAAGGTGAGGAAGCCTATTGTGTTCTATTGAAGGTGGAGATGAATCCAATTGTCCTGATAGCCCAAGGTTGGGAATGATCTGAGTATTGAGATAATTTCTCAGTTCCAGGGTAACTTGAAGTAACCATTCTCAACCTATTATTGACAAAGGTATATAAACAGTGAGCCCCACCACCAAGATTGCCTTTGGTCTAAGAGAAATAACCAAATGACCATCCTTTTATTAATAACCTGCTGGCCAGAGACTATGTCTCTTGAACCTTTTTAATGGTCACAGTAATATGAATTTATACAAAGTGAAATAAACAAAACAAAGATAATATGCAAAATGACCACAGCAATGTAAATGAAAATGTCACTAAAATAAAGCTGACTTCTGAGTAATGGGGGAAAAACCCAATAAACATTCTCACCTAACACAGTGCTTAGTACATAATAGTGCTTGATTGATCCTGAAAGAGAGAATAAAATCTATTTCTCCCATCCATGGACTATAAGAACAGAAAATTATATACAATTTCAGACAAGTTTTCTGAATTAGATTTTTTTACATGGGAGGAATGGATGGGAAATTTTTGAGATATTAAAACAAAAGGCATCAATAAAACATTTTTAAAATAAAAAAATTAAATGAAGGGGTTAAGCTCAATGGACTTTACAGTCTCTTACCACTCTAAATTTATACTCTTGTTCAGGAATTTGCTACAGCAATCATGTCCTCCTCTACCCTGTACTTTTTACATTTCTCTTGCTATTGTCTTCCCATTTTTCTACAAACATGTTTCCCCCCAAAATTAAAAAAAACCTTCCCTTGACCCTTCTAGTCCACTATCACAATCATTCCATTTTTCTATTGGGAACTTTAAACTTATTGGGAAAATTGTCTACTTCCAGTGCTTACCCTTCAATATTGGTTTCTATTACACTTCTCTCTAAGGTTCCCCCAGTGACCTTGTAATTGCGGATCCTACCTAATGCCTTCTTTTAAAAATTTGTCTTCCACTTCTACATGTGTGACATTAGACAAGTTTGTTTCTTCATTTGTACAATGAAAAGATAGGACTAGATGTTCGCTTAGATCCTTCCTAGCTATAAATGTATATGCTTATGTGCTTAAGGAATATCACTTTTGCATTTGTGTATAGTAGATTAGAAATGGGAGAAAGTTAATAAGCCAGGTAGGTGGTACACTGAATAGAGTTCTTGGCTGAGTCAGGAGGGTTTGAGTTTAAATGTGACCATAGACATTTATTAGCTATATAACCCAAGTCATTTAAAAAACAACCCCTATTTGCCTCAGTTTCCTCAAATGTAAAATGGATATAATAAATAATGCACCAGGCTCCTAGGGCTGTTGTAAGGATCAAATGAGATATTTTGTGAAACACTTAGTATAGCACCTGATACACCCTTCAGAACAGAAGGAAAGTAAAATTGAAGAGGTTAAAAGGAGATAGCCCAAGATACAAATGGTTAACAGGAAATTCCTGTCTTAGGAGAGGTTAAAGGAGATAACCTGAGACACAAATGATTAATAGAATTTTACATCCTTAAGAGAAATTTTTGTCTTATTTACAAATCTCTACAGAACCTCTTGGATAACATCTCTATATCTAAAGGACAAACTTTGTTTTATAACCCTGATTATGTATAAAATGAATCTCCAAAATTCTATTACTTGAACTTGGTTTTTCCTTGACTTGTGCCCGACAACTTTGTTCTGGAGTCCCCTTTCCAAGCAGTTTGGCCTTTCTCCCTAAAGGCCAAATGCCTGCCCATCCCTTTACTATCAATAATGACTGTTTTAACACAGCATTGAGTAGCGAATTCATTTGCTAAACAGACCTGGCCTTTGGTACTTTGGAGGAGAAGGAAGCATTGAATTATCTTCCTTTGAGCCTCATTTTTCATCCTCAACAGAATAACTGCCAAGGAGGAAAAAAACTTACATACAGCTCTTTTAAATATATATCATATCACTCTGCTGCTTAAAAAAAACAACTTTCCCTATATAGTTTCCTTTTGCATACCATGTAAAATTCTAGTGCCTTTTTCTATCAGTTAAAATACTACTCTACCATTTCAATTTTATTTAATATTATTCACCTCCCAATTCCAATGCTTTAGACACATTAGACATTTGCTTCATTATATATTCATATTTTTATGCTCTTGCTAAATAACCCCAATTGTTTTGCTATGTAACATAAGATACATTTTACTCCAAAATGTCAACAACCAGGACTTCTCACCTCTCTCAGGTCTTCATATAGTATAAACATAATGTTTTCATCATTAAGGTGATTGTTCCAATTGACTGCATAATCAAAGTAACTTCCCCAAGAAACTAAAAAACAGACCAAAAATACATTAACACACACTTCAATAAATGAGATCAAAGAAATAGAGTACTAGATTACAAATAAAATTCAACAAACATTTATTCAATATCTACTATATGCCAAGCACTGTCCTAGGTACTGGGAATTCATAGACAAAAATATGATACATAGTTCCTGCCTTGAAGAAGCTTGCATTCAATTTGGGTTGGGGAGAAAGGAAATACAATATATTGACCAAAACATGCCACTTTGAAAAGGAATAGAACAAATGGAACAACTAATTGTGGGGGGTCAAGGAAGGTTTCATGGAACGGAAGCAACTAAGTTGATTCCAAAGAAATAGAGAGACAGAGACACACACAAACAGAAGGGAGGGAGCGAAAGATAGGAGAGGGGGGAAAAGGGGAAGGAGAGACAGAATCTGGAATTATAAATGTTTTAAAATGAATGTTAAAGATTGTTTTTTATATGTAATTGGGGGAAAATAAAATATTCAAAGGAAAAAAAGACATATACTATTCACATAGGATTAAATACTTATAGTTGGAAGAGAGGCAGAGGTCATCTAGATCAGTATTTTCAGTTTACATTCTCAGTCCAAAGAAGCTAAATGATTTGCCTAGAATCAATCACATAAGCACTAATTGGCAAAATTAGGATCTGAACTCAAATCCCATGACTTGAATTCAATTAAATAAGAAAACTTTTAAGAACACAGAAATAAATGTGGTAGGAAAAACCTGAGATTTAGATATGGTAAAGCCCCTGACAATATGACAGCAAGCCTTTCTAGTTTTTATTTTGGCCCAGACAATTTCAGCTAAGTGCATTCTTACCTACTCAAGTCTAGAATTTAGATTTTCCTCTAATGTCCAGTCATTTTAGTCAAACTGCAGCTAATATAGTGTCATTTTAGCTAAATGTGTGCCTTTATCACATTTACCCATGTATATGTTCTTTTCTGTCTTATTTCAACCACTGATGTAATCTGACTTGCCTTCGATAGCCAAAGTTCACTCATGTGTGCCATTTAGCAAATCAATTAATCAATCATTCAACAAGCATTTAAATAGTTACTATGTACCAGTAACTGTGCTAAGGCAAAAATGAAACAATCCCTGCCCTCAAGAAGCTTTTATCCTAATAAGAGAAATTATATGAATATATATGAAATAAAGGATGCCACAAAAATTCTGAGGAAGTATTAAGTTTTTAACCTTTAAGCTTAAAACATTATTAAGACTTTGGGGACCTTCAGTAGAGAAAGTAAATAGGGAGCCATATAAAATGTGAAGAAGAGTGGGTAATAGCACTGAGAAGATGGGGCAGCTAGATGGTGCCTAGAGAGAGTGCCAGGACTGCAGAAAGAAAGACTTATTTTCCTTATCTAGCTTCAGACACTTAATCCTGTTTGCTTAATTCTTCATCTGTAAAATGAGTCAGAGAAGGAAATGGCAACCACTCCAGTTGTCTGCCAAGAAAACCCCAAATGGGATCATGAAGAGTCAGATGTAACTGAACAAAAACACAAGAAAAGTCGTCTGGAAACAAATTGTGAGGAACTCTAAATGCCAAAAGAGGAGGCAATAAGGAAATTTTTTAAAAAGGGAGTGATACAGTCAGGCATATGCTTTAGGATAATACATAGAAGACCGCATAGTGGATGGAATGGGGGGCGGAGAGAGAAACTTGAGGCAGGGAGAGCAATATATTTTGAGAAATTAAATAACCCTTACAATAAGCTTTCCTCACCTTTAATTGCTTCAAATTTTACCATCTTATTTATATTCTATTATCATTCCATTCCTCATCCCTTTCTATAACTCTCTGGGGAGAACAAAATAAATTACTGGGTTTTTTTCTATCTAATACAGAAACTATGTCTTCTCTTTTTATTCCATCAAAGTATATTGCAGAAAAGCAAAGATCACCTGATGAAAATTTGACAACTACTGAGTCAAGCTCTAATAAATTAGTACAAGATTCTGGTTTCTAAAATATATTGGTACCTCAGATAGTTAAAATAAAATAATCTAGAATACAAAAACTTGTTTCAGGACATTTGAGGTTCTTTTTCCTGTAGAAGCTGTTTTGGGCACTGTATTCAATGCAGTTTCTTTTTCTTAGACTTGGTTGATAGGTCTCAAATTCATAAACTGTATAACCAGAAGACAGATGAAATTATCTTGAGTCCCTTATAGAACTAAAATTCAATGATTCTATATTGCCAAAATATAGGAGAATAGACAGTGAGGAAAGTAGGTTGCCACCAGTGGCAGCACCTCCTCTTCCTCAACCTACACATCTGTCTCTGCAGTTGCCCAAGAGAAGGATCACATGCTGTAGTAGATGAAATATGGCTTTTTGATATGGGAGAAATAATAGCTCCAGGATATGACTTCAAATCAGGAAACATAGAATTTCACAATATCACAAAATATTTGAATTAGAAGTGCCTTAATATCTATCTAATCTAACACATATACAAAAAACAATCTTCAATATAACATACCAAATGGCTGGCCATCCATGCTCTACTTGAGGACCTCCAAGGAAGAAACCAGAATTTGAATTAACCCAATTTATTAACTAGTGTCATCATAGATGTGGCTCTGAAAGCATTGAGTATTCTTATCTATAGAATGGAGTAATAATGCTTATACTATTAGCCTCAAAGAGTTGTTGTAAAGAATGATCTGCAAAATAAAGTTCTATGCTAAGAATTAGATGAGGATGTGGATGAGGATGATGGGGATGAAGAGATTTGAACAACTCACTTTTGCCCTGCTTTGCATTTGTAAGAGTTCTTATGTAGGAACATCCTTACATTTACTTTGTTTATATTTACTTCAGCAGAATGTCAGTTCCTTAATGGCAGGCAATGTTTAATTTTTGTCTTGGCACACCCATACACTAGCACACTGCCTGATACATTTGAAATAACAATATTGCTTTAAGCAACTCTACCTTGTCCTTTCATGAAATAGTTAAAGAAATCATCCCAAGAACCATAGCTTGGAATATCAGGGACATCATTGTGGAAATGAAAGAAAGATGTTGCTGTATCCTTTGGATTTCTAAACATCACCAGTATCTGCTCAAAAAAAAAAAAAAAAAAAAAAAAGGTTCAGTCTGATTTAAGTTTATGTTTATGTAATTAACAAAAGAGTTAATGTAAATAATTTCATTTTATATTCTGACATTTGAATAACAAGCACAAGAAAGAATCTTGGACTCTTGACATGCAGATAACAGCAGTATGGATTAATGGAGTGCTCTGGAACTCTGTTCCACAGTACTTGAGTTCAAGGCCTGTCTCTGATGTTTCAGGATCACTGACAGATCATTTCAATTTAACTGAGTCTCAGTTTTTTCAACTGGAAAATGAGGGTGATAATTGCATCAACTTCCAGTGGTTGTTGTGAGGATCAAATGAGATCATGTTTATAGTGTTTCACACATAATAGGTGCTTAATGAATGATTGTTTCCATTTCATTCTCTCTTCTATAAGGCAGTGTCTTAAGGTTGAAAAAGCCCTCTAAATTGAAATTAAAATACCTGGGCTTAAGTCCTTGCCCCACTATTTATTATTTATATGTGGTTTTGAGCAATTCATTCAATTTCTATGACTACAAGTAATGGATATAAAAGCACTTTGTAAATGGAAAAACTTTGTACGAATATAAGACTTCATTATCTTAGAGACAAAGTGATGTAGAATAAAGGGAAATATAGTGAAAAGGGGAGTTTGAAATTCTGGTTAATTATTTCTATTATTTATTAATAATCAATAATCAAATTCAATAATTCAATTAATAATCATATTTATTGTTGAATTTCTCTCCATGTGCTTGGAAGGGGGATGGATTTAGAAGTGAAAAGAACCTCAGTCTTGCCAAATCTAAAGTCCTACCTCATACCTATCATATTGAAAAAGTTAATAAAAAATGAAAATGACAAATATTGGAGGGTCTTCAGGAAAACAAGTACAGTAATATACGTTGTTGAAGTTTTGAATTGGTCTAGTCATTCTGGAAAGCAATGTGGAACTCTACTTAAAAAGTTACTAAACTGTGCTTACTTTTTGACCCAATAATACCACTATCAGACCTAAATACCCAAATAGATCAAAGGATCTGTTTATAGCAGCTCTTTTTGTGGTATTAGAAGTCAACTAATTGGGGGAATGGCTGAGTAATTATGATACACTAAATGTGATGAAATACTATTGTGATGTAGAAAATGATAAAGGGAGTGATTTTAGAAAAACTTATAAAAATCTCTATGAATTGATACAGAGTGAAGTGAGCAAAAACAAGGGAACAACTTATATAATAACAACATTGCAAAGACAAACAACTTTGAAAGATTTAAACTCTCTAATCAATGTAATAGCCAACCATAATTTCAGGAGAACCATTTAGGATGTAAAACCAAGGTTTATTATATATATATATATATATATATATATATATATATATATATATATATATATATATATATATACTTCAGCATAGTTTTGGGGTTTCTCAATTATCTTTGAACAAGAAACAGAAATTTCCTAAATTTTCTAATTACTTCAGAATGATGAAGGGAAAGAATACAATTTTTGGATTTATAGATATCAAAAAAGATACCGGAATCTAAAGAAAAAATTAAAATTTACCTTATGCAAATAGACTTGTAAGCTTTAACACTTCAAGAGTTGGTTTATGAGATGTACATCTCAAAGACATACTTGGAAAATTTCTAATGGGTTAATTGAGAGGAAGGTTTACAGCCAAGAGACAAAATTAAAGAAAAGAAATTATGTAAGAGCTGATAGATATTTGTCAATATATATAGAAAAGGAGGCCTGGGTTATACAACCATCAGATGGCTGTAAATTTCTTTGCAATTTTTTTTCTCTGTTAAAGAATAATTAGAAGTCTCAATTTAATATACCTTAAGAAAAGCCTCAGCTTTTCTATGTGACTTGCTTTATGATTAAAGCTGGCTATGTTGAACCCAAATATTAATGGAGTAAAGGAATCAGAAATTCTTAGAACAAAATCAAACATGGTCTCTGGATATTTTACTCATTGCAAATAAGAGTTTTAAAGAAAGGTTAATCCTTGAATAAGGTAAAGGGAATTCCTGTAACATAAATACAAAACTTTTTGTAAAAATACAGTAAAATACATTTAAAAAAAAAAAAAAGAAAAACTGAGACCAACCCCATTAGGTATCTGAAATTTATTGCAATAAAACTTTGTAATGAGAAAATGAACTAAGGGAATGTGAGCCTTTCAAAGGCAATGGAAAGGGCAGCCTGGGGACACTCACCTTGGCTTTGTTTATGAAGATGGACTTGGGCAGTTTGTCATAATGGAGATGAGTTGCCAAAAGCCTCGGAGATGGGAATTGTTTCATCCTCTATAAAAATAAAAAACAAGTGAAGGAAGATTGGTATATGTTCAGGATTGGGACTATTCATTACTTAGCCTGAGGTAGGAAGGCAGAGTTATATTCTTTGTTAGGAAATTTCTCTCTTTTCATTTCCCCTTTCCCCCCTAATCTTTTCTCCATTTGGATCTTCTATTTCCCACCCACAATTTGACCAGAACTTCAGTATCTCCAACTTTTATCCATAATGTAAGGCAGCTCAGGCCTCAGCTTTAGTTATACATTCAGTCTTTCATTCTTTACTGTCTGTCTGCCTATTTTATGCAGTTTTTTCTTGTAGTCTCTCAGGTTGCTTATCTCTTTCTAACTGTTGCTTTTTTTTGTCATCTTGTACCTTCAAAATCCTTCTATAATCTGCTTTATAAGGATGAGAAGCTGCAACAGGGATTTCCTTTCTGAAATTTTTGTTTGCTTGTTTGAATCAAAATTTTTAGGTATCAAACAACTTATCAATGATAATTGTTTATTTATCATCACTGTGTGTTAAGTACTGTTTTAGATGCTTAGGATATAAAAACAAAGAATAAAACAAGCATAGCATAATGTGCTCTGCTTACATCTAGAAGAGGCTGGAGAGTCTGCTTTTTCCTTCTTGAACCAATATATGCCTTTCTTCTTTTCTACCTTAGGTGAAGGAATAATGGAAATGATCACAACGAACTTGTGAGCTTCGAAAGCTTGAAATAGTAGATGCCAAAAGTATGGGCACTAAAGTCTGTGCCTGGATTTACTAGAAGCCAGATCGTAAAAATCAAAGATCTGTTTAAAAAGTTATAGACCAAATAAAGCCAAGAGGAAATTATTATAATTGACTCACTGTCTATGCTGAATTTGGAAGTGAAGTTGGTGAGATAAATGTAGAATAGAAAATCTATTAACTTTGATTCTATTCTCTCTAGAGGCAGAAATGGTATAAAGAAAACGATGCCCCCAAATATCGGGAAGAAATGCTTTGTAACTTCTGCTTTTATATATATTAAGTAAACGTTATTCAGTCATGTCCAACTCCTCAAAACTCCATTTAGGATTTTCTTGGCAGACACTTGTCATTTCCTTTTCCAACTCATTTTATAGATAAGGAAACTGGAGCAAACAGGGTTAAGTGACTTGTCCAAGGTCACACTGTAATGAGGTCAGATTTGAGCTCAGGGAGATGAATCTTTCCAGCTTCAGAACTTACACTCTATTCACTGCACCACCTAATTGCCATATGAGTAAATATCCCTTCACAAAAGTTATGATGAAAATTGTTTAAAAGTAGTGGGACTTGAATGAAACTGATGGTTAATATTAGTGAGAATACCCTGGAATGGGGGAGAGGCAGGCCTGGAACCATAGCATTGTAACAACATAATATGATCTGTGCACTGGGCGCTTAATGGTATATATTCTTCTTTTCAAAGAAAGACCAGTTAAAATTTAAATTGGATTTACCAAGAGAGGTTATTTAGCCAAACCCAAAAGACCCTTTGTTTCAAATAGCCTTGAATATTTATTTTAAAAAAAGAGGGAGCAAGGAACCTATCCATTGGTTGGTT
This sequence comes from Sminthopsis crassicaudata, assembly GCF_048593235.1. Lineage (NCBI taxonomy): Eukaryota > Metazoa > Chordata > Mammalia > Dasyuromorphia > Dasyuridae > Sminthopsis > Sminthopsis crassicaudata. Next base: position 215,690,604 of record NC_133618.1, read on the forward strand.
ACTCTGAATAGTATAAACAGTGAAAAAGAATATGGACAAAAATAATAACATGAATATAATACATTTGAATTTCCATAGAAACAGAAAATAGTTATAATCTTGATTAGTTTTTACCTATATTTTTATTTCTGTCAGTCCACTAAATATGATTTTAGTGGGTATTAATCAAGGGAGAATTGTAATGTTAAATTTGAAATATTTCTTAAAATGAGTTTTTTTGATATTCTTGTGAAGTTACAATTTTGAAACAGGAAAGTGAGGAATCCTAAAATATGGGAGTAGAGCAGAGTTATTCCAGTCTTTATGATAAGAGTTTCAGTCTAACAGTTTAGAGAGTAAAAGAGAAAGTTTATAATGTAATCTTGAAGTGGGAAAAAGCTGAAAAAGCCATTTTCTGGGAATATGAATAAATAAAAAGGCAGAATAATGTAGAGGAGAGAATGCAAGAATTCATCACTGGCTTCTTTGCAAAACCCATGTGACAAATCACAGTAACTCTGAACCTCAGTTTCCTCTTCTATATAATGAGGATGATAGCACATATATATCTCTTTCTCACAGAATTCAATTTATATATATATATATATATATATATATATATATATATATATATATATATATATATATATATATATACACAAACATATATGTGTAAGTACATGTATATATGTATATATATTTTATACATATATAAAGTACTTTATACATTTTAAAGAGCTACATACACATTAAATGTTTTTATAATAGAATCATAGGTATAGAGTCAGAAGGGACCTTAAAGGCTAACTAGAGGATGAAATCCAATTCCATCATTTTGCAGAGGAGGAAAAGGAAGTCTTGGGAAGTTGTTACTATCTAAAGTCTTTTTTTTTTTTTTTTTTTTTGAGGCTGGGATTAAGTGACTTGCCCAGGGTCACACAGCTAGTAGGAAGTGTTAAGTGTCTGAGACCAGATTTGAACTCAGGTCCTCCTGAATTCAGGGCTGGTGCTCTATCCACTGCACCACCTAGCTGCCCCCCCAAAATTTGAAACCACATGTTTCTTTCTTTTTTTTTTCCTCAGGCTTCAGTTAAGTGACTTGCCCAGGGTCACACAGCTAAGAAGTGTTAAGTGTCTGAGACTGATTTGAACTCTGGTCCTCCTGAATTCAAGGCTGGTGCTCTATCCACTGTGCTACCTAGCTGCCCCCACTATCTAAAGTCTTAATCTGTGCCTACTTCAATTTCCTCAAATGTAAAATGGAGATAATAATAGCACTTATCTCCTAAGTGAGATAATTTTTAGCCTGTCTGAAGCATACTAGATACTTAATCATTGGGAATGCTTGGAAGTTCCTTTTTAGTTGAGCAGGGATTGTTCCATTCTTTATGTTTGTATCCCCAGCATTTGACAAGTACCTGGTACATAGTAGACACTTAATAAATGCTTGTTCATTTACTGATCAATTCAAGGATTCAAAAAAACTGATAATATGTATCCAAAACTTTAACAAAAATATATACATTTCCCCCTTCCTTCCTTCCTCCCTTCTCTTCCTTCCTTCCTTCCTTCTCTTCCTGCCTTCCTTCCTTCTTTCCTTCATTCTTTCCTTCCTCCTTCTTTCCTTTCAGATTAACTTTGATCTACTTTGCATATATTTTATATTAGTATATTATTCGTATTATCTTCTTTGAGGGTACCTACTATTGTTTTTTTTGTTGTTGTTGTTTTAAACTATATCAACAAGATTTAACACAATGTCTGGCACACAAGAAGTGCTTAATAAGCAATGATTAATCTAATTTCATCTCTAACATTGATGGCAACAATCTCTTTTTTTTTTTTTTTTGAATAATGTTATTTTTCCCCATTACACATAAAAACAGTTTTGAACATTCATTTTTAAAATTTTGAGTTCCAGATTCTCTCTCTCTCCCTCCTCTCCTCTCCTCCTTCCTTGCTATGGTAAGCAAATTGATATAGGTTATACATGTGCAATCAGATGGAAATATTTCCATATTAGTCATGTTGTGAAAGAAGAAATCAGACAAAAAAAAGAAAAAAAGAAAAAAAAAGGAAAAAACTATGGGGAAAAAAAGTAAAAATACTATGCTTCAGTCTACACTCAGAATCCATTCAACAGTCTTTCCTAATCACTTACATTCACCTCCAATTTTACACTCACATTATAGATATCTCCTTTTCTGGAGGAAAAACTCCCAGATGCAACACTGTTTGTGAGGGATACCCTATTCTAGTGGTTTTCAAAGTATGATCCAGAATCCTAGGGATCTCTGAAATCCTTTCAAAAGGCCTACAAATTCAAAATTATTTTTAAAATTTCTAATATGGTAAGTATACAAAAATATAACCTACATAAACAAAATTCTGGACAAATCTTTAATAATTTTAAGAGTATAAAGATACTGAGAACAAAAATTTGAGAACCACTATTTTATTCTATATGTCTTTTCTTAGTGTTCCCAAAAGAAGCACAATATAGTCAACCATCCTTCCCTTATTTCTAATTATAGACTCATATATGGGTGTGATTATCTCTTGTTTACATGCCCTCATAGAGTTCTTTAGGACTAAATACATAGTTTATAACGCACTAATAAATATAGAAATAGTTACCCACCCTCTCAGTAAAGGGGAAAAAAAACGCAATATAAAACAATAACAGAAGGAGTTGACAGATATGGATACAATTCATTAAAGCTTAGCAAGTAGATTACACACATTATCAGAGTCTCTCCACAAAATTTAGCTATTGGATCAATAGGAATGAAATAACAGATCATCAAAAATATATTTATCTCTTTTTGTCATCATTATCACCAGTGTCTCTCACTTTGAATTTCCTTCCTTCCTGCTTGCCCCAAACCATTCTTCCCTATAACAAATAAGCATAGTCAAGAAAAATAAATCTACATAGAGATCATGTTTGAAAACATGTTTGATAAATCTCATTCTATATTTCTATTATATTTCTGTTGAGTCTGGAATACTTATCAGTTTTTGGAAGTCATTGACTTAATCAGTAAATCAGCCAGCATTTATTAAGTGCCTACCATGTACTGGTAGATGATGGGGATATAAGTATTAAGTATAGAACAATTCCTACTTGAGTTAAAAGGAACTTCCAAACATTCCTAATGCAAAGACCAGAAAAAAATAAAAACTGAAATATAAACATAGGAGGCATGACAAAAATAAAATTGTAACTATGAGGATAAAGTATTTAAATTCTAATAGGAAGAGATGGTACAAGTTTCCTAGGGAATCTTCTTGTCATCAAGACTCAAGATTCTGGAAATGATTTTGTTATATTTTGATGATCTTAGAAGAAGAAAGTAAGAAGCTAAGAAATATAGGGGGAAAGCAGAAGGGTGATAGAATTTATATAATCATAAAAAACTATACAAATAAGGAGGAAGGGATGGAGGGAGTTGGCAACACTTGAACCTCACTTATATGTGAGCTAATCAAAGAAGGGTAGAATATACATAGAGAAAGTTAACTGTAAAACTACATTAAATTCAACAGAGAATTTTAAAAAATTAAACTCCTTGAACAGGCAGCCTTTCCCCAGAGATAATATCCTAGTTGCCTTGAATGTAAAGATTACTCTCACCTCCCTTCCATGGAGCTCAATTCTTGACACTGCCACACTTAACTACCAAAAAATCACAGTTCTGGTGACTTGTTTATTCCAGATAAGGAGTCATATTTCCTAAAGTAACCTAGTTATTGCTTCACTACAAAAATCACTTTGCTAGCCTTCTATCCCTTTATATATTTTATTGTTCATAGTGATGGCAGAGTACTGTTGACATTAAATACAATTTTATTCATTCTTATCACCTCTTCTCATAAGTAATTTGGATTCCATCTTGAGTTCTCAGCTTTGATGGTTAGCTTTTGCCTTCTCTTCTTAGGGAACAATTCAAGTTACTCTCTGCACAATGTTCTCTTATTGAAGATACTCTTTATGATAATTCCCCTCTTAGAATATAAGCTCCTGTATTTGTATTCTCAGGGCTTGGTTCAATGCATTATAGATAGTAAGTCTTTACAAATGTTCATCTTTTCTCTCCCTCTCCCCCTCTCCCTCCCTCCCTTCCCTCCCCTCCCTCTTTTCCTTCCTTCCTTCCTTCCTTCCTTCCTTCCTTCCTTCCTTCCTTCCTTCCTTCCTTCCTTCCTTCCTTCCTTCCTTCCTTCCTTCCTTCCTTCCTTCCTTCCTTCCTTCCTTCCTTCCTTCCTTCCTTCCTTCCTTCCTTCCTTTCCTTCTTCCTTTCTTATCAGTCAATCTAAGGGTAAACTGGAACTGAGCTTGGTGGGGGGAAAAAAACCCAAAACACCAGAGCTTCAGTACTAATCACCTGTCCTAAGGTGGATATAAAGTTTCTATTTCAGAAATCTTTGAATTTACCTGCTCCTACATATCCCCTAATAAACCTTCTTTCATGATGATTCTTATAAAGTCATTTTCTATTTTGAATTTGGATATTGATCAACTAAGCTGACCAATACTATGTTATAAATCACCCTTTTATTACTTACTACCAGTATCATTTTGAACGAATTCCTTGACTTCTTTGAGACTCAGTTTCCTCATCTTTCAAATAAGGAATTTTTATATTATGAAAGCCATGAAAATCTTAGAGAAACAGTTATATAATTCTGGGAAAATTCCTTAAGACCAATCTATCCAGAACTTTAATGTATCTTAATCTTTAATGTTTCCTCACCAAGGAAACTTCATATCAAATTTGATTCCCCAGCCAGCAAATTTCTGGATTAAAAGGATACATTTGGTGCCAAAATATGGATAATCTAGCCATTTAATAATTTAATAGAGATTAAATAAAATATTTAAATAAAGTATTTAAAAGATATGCAGATTTACTAAATAATCTCCTATATTCCAGAAAGTATCTGTAATTTACAAATTAATCATGTGGTTTGTATGATTCACTTGTAAACCAACTTGATGCTACAGTGGGATCATAATGGGAAGAGAAGAACTACATTTTTCCTTAAAAATCATAACATTTTGATTATATCAAATGGAACTTCTCATTAGGAAGTGGTTTAGGGCTACTGGTGTAAAAAACGACAGTGAGTCCTGGATCTTTCAGCTATATTCTGTACTACTTATGACTTTCTCTTCTGAGTTTTAAGTCCTAATCACGAATATTTATCTTTCTAATTTAAATGATCTTACTTACCAAGTAGAAGGAAAGAATCCTTTCCCATGTTAATTCTTCTATAATTCCAAACACTAACTAATAAGATACTAACCTGATATTTTTCGGGATCTCCACACTCAAGAACTGGAAATTCTGGATGTTCATACTTTTGCGGGGAGATAGTACATATTAATTCACTAATGATCTGGAGAAGCCAGTTTGATCCTATACCAAAGTAAGCAAAAGAAAATTAGCTGGAAACGGAGGGGAGAAAAGTGCAAATGTGAATAAAAATCTCCTTACTGAAAATTAATCTTCTTAACAGAAATAAAATTCTAGTTCTTTCCTTCTAACAAATATTCCATTTGCACATAGATACATAATTTACAAATGACATTTTGTGCCATCTTATGTTATGATGCATTATAATTTAATATATTGAATTTTACAGACTCGGTTTTTTTGGGGTTTTTTGAAGGGGAATTGTATCAAATGAGTTATATTTACCACATTTGGGATAGGATGCCAGCACTATGTCCTCTCTTCTGGCTTCAAAGTGGTCCAGTGCTTGGAAAGTTTCTGCAGTACATATGGTTATTGGGTAAGTGATCCCCTGATAAGAGAAAAGAAGGCGAGAAAGGGCAGTTTCTTTAGATTTTTCTAAAGCTTCATCAATGTATTCAATAACTTTGGACTTCTGGGCCATGTTAGCCTTCTGATATGAAACTGCTCTGCTCAACAAAAGTGGTAGCTTTTAACTAAACTCTTAGTGGGCGGAGAAAAGGAAAATCCTACAGCTCCTCCTGTCCTCATAAGAAACATCTAATTTCTTTCATTTCTTCCTGCCCATCCTCCTATGGGAAAAAAATAATAAAGCAAAATACAGGTGTGTGAAAAAGACTAAGGAAATCATTGAAAACTAATCCATTCTAAAGGCCAGAATTCATTACTTAGAGGGTAAATCTGTCATTTACCCCCTAAGTAATGAATTTACTTGGGCCCTCCCTCCCCCACAAAATTAAAAAAGATGTCTCTCTCTACTTTAGAGTAAGATTATGGCTGTGGAACAGCACATATACTATCAGAAGGGATTGATATATTATTTAATTTTGCTTAACTGCTTTTCTCTCTTTTTACTTTTTATAAATGATTTGCTGGAAATAAGAGGAAATAGGCATATATTTCAGAATAAATATCTTTGACACTGTTAAATAGTTCAACATAAAAAATGTATACACAACTTTATCAATTGAAATGACGCTAAAGAACATGTACAATCCTCTTTGCCACTATCCTTTGAGAATCACTGGATCTTGCCATTGACTTGTACGTGAAACCTCTCATATTATGTTATCTCCTACTATTAGAATGTGAGGTCTATGACAGCAGGGTCTCTCTTGCTTTTCCTTTTGGAATAAAGCAGTATTTAATATTTTGTACACTAAAAAAAGCTTAATAAATTCTTTTTGATTCATTGGTTCATTTATTTAAAAACAAGAGATATCAGTTTTTAAAAATGTAAGTTTGAGAACTCCAAGTTTGAGAAAATAAGAAACCATTCTAGTGGGAATTATAAAATATTTATTGAAATTAAACTTCAATTTATATTAAAAGAAAAGATCCACTTATCAAATGAAAGATTGGGTCTGTCTGTGGCATTAAATAGGTCCTATAAGAACTAATTATCTTTAGAGATATGTGATTATATTTTAATAAACAGTACCACCAAAATATAGAGAGCTAAGGAGTAGAATATGGCCATTCTAAGATGGAAACAGAAAAGTTACATTCTCTCTCAACTTTTTATTGAGTCAGTAAATGAGAACATACTTATAAATCCAGGATTTATAATTTTGTCGGTATGGATACACTCTCCACCCACACCTATTACAATCTCTCTAGACCTCAGTAGATGATTTCTATAATTTCTACAACCAAAAATTTCATCTATCTGTAACTAGATCAAAGAAATGATCAACCTCTCTGAAATCAAGGAGGACAATCCTTAGGTCATCATCAGGTTCATACTTCAAATCATAAGATCATAAACTGAGATCTAGTAGGGACATCTAGTCAAATTCCTTCACATGTAAAGCCTTTTCAACTTAGTGTCCATCTGCTAAACCTTAAATTCTTTTGAGAAAATTTTGAAGATTCTATTCCACAAACACAGAAACAGAATTTTTTAATCTATTTAATTTTAAAAAACACATTTTATTGATTCTTTGCCCATGTTCTTTAGGGCATAGACTAATTTTTTAAACACCTTTATCTATTCCCACACAGCACAGTGCTTATCCCATAGTGGTTAATAAATTTTCAATTAGTTGATTGGGCTTATGCTAATTAATAAGCATTTATTAAATTCCTACCATGTGCTGGGCACATGCCTAAGGGCAAGAAGCTTATATTCTTTAAGGGGACAACATGTATATCTGTAAGTATAGATAAATATATAGTTAGTTTTTTGGGAGGGAAGCACAAGCTACTGGAGGAATCAAAGACTTTAATGCATGTGGCATTTGAGCTGAGCTTTGAAGAAAACTAGGCATCTCAGTGGCACAATGGAGCACTGGGCTTAGAATCAGGAAGGGATGTTTTTTTATGAGTTCAAATCTGACCTCACACAATTACTAGCTGCATAACCCTGGGCAAGTCATTTAATTCTGTTTGCCTTGGTTTCTCATCCATAAAATAAGCTGGAGAAGGAAATAGTAAATTCCAGTATCTTTGCCAAGAGAACTCCAAATCAGGTCACGAAGAGTTGGACAGGACTAAATAATAACAACATTGAAAGAAACTAGGGATTTTAAGAGGCAGTACTCTTCATGCATGAAGAATGGTCACATGTAAATATCCTCTGCTACCTAGGGACTTGAATCTTCTCTTATTTTAAAAAATTCAAAACCTAACAAACCAATCACACCAGCCAAATGAGTCTAATCTGGCTGTATGGCATAATAGAAAGAGTACTGGATTTGCACTCTAGTACATACTGTGTGACTTTGAACAAGTTACTTCATATCTATAAAAAGAGATTAGACATAACGACCTCTAAACTCCCTTCTAGCTCTAAATATTGGCTACTACGAATTAACAATGTAATCATGTCTGACAATATATTCGATATGTTCAACATTCTGACCCCATAGTCCTCTGACACTCTTCCAGAGGGAGGGAGACAACCTTCATTTTCAGTTTCCTGAGACCATGGAGGGATACTCCAGCATTTGGCTTCCATTTAGTGCTCTTTTCATTTACATCATTAGTTACTCTGGATATTCTTCTTCCGGTTCAGCTATCTTCACTCTGAATCATCCATATGAAACTTCTCATGTTTCTCTCATTCCTCATAATTGTCATTCCTTTGTGGTTGTTCAGTCATTTGTCAGTTGTATCCAACTCCTTGTGGTCCCTTACCACATTTCTTACCATGTAGTAAGGCCATACTATTTCCTAGGGAGGAAAAGCAGTGATGCATCAGGAGCTGGAGCAACCAACTCCTCTTGAGGTCAATAATCATAACATGACCTGGAGCAGAGAATAGAAAACAGACACCTTAACTAAGTGAATCCACAACGTTCCCAGAAATGGAGTTCAACAGCAATGGAGCATCTTCAGGATAAGACAGAGGATAAACTGATGGTCTTTGAGTAAGGAAGACTGTGTTCAGATCTCACCTCTGACACTAGCTTTGTGACCATAAGAAACTCACCTTTCCAAACCTAGAGATGAGTTCCCTCACTTGTAAAAAGAGACAGAGACAGAGACAGAGTCAGAGAGAGAGACAGAGACAGAGACAGAGACAGAGACAGAGACAGAGACAGAGACAGAGACAGGGACAGAGACAAAGACAGACCACTTACCACCTCAAAATGGTGACTGAACTTGCTGCCCAATCAATTCAGGGTATTATCATCTATTCTATAGTTATGTTAGATTCAAGTCAGAAAAGGATTAAGATTAATTGGAACACTTTTTGTTTACTTCTCAGGAGGATGAAACAGTAAAGGAGACAATACAGCAGATCATGTTATGAAATTAATGCCTGTAATTTATAGGAGGATTTGAGGAAAACATTGGTTCAGTAACATGAACTCTTTTTCCTGTTACTTAGGATCATAGGATCATAGATTTGGAGCTGAAAGTGACATTGGAGGCCATCAAGTTCCATCTCTCTATTTTACAAATGAGGAAACTGAGACACAGAGCAGTTAAGTGGTTTGCCTAGAATCACACAGCCAGAAAGCGTCTGAGGCAGGATTTTAACCCAAGTCTTCTTGGATCCAATGCCCTTTCCATTCTACCATGCTCTCTTGAAATAGTCTCTCAACAAAGAATGGAACTTTTCTTTGAAACATGTGCATGGTCAGTTGTACATTATTTGCCATAAAGGAGGGAAGTTATAGCATGAATAAGCCAACACTTCAATAGGTAGATAATCTTATCATAGATATGGGTGCTTACTGAACTTACATGGATCACAAGACTTCCAAGCTTTATGAATTGGTCTAACCATGCTAGAAGCACTGAATTAATACTTGTTGACTACACTTATAGCTTCCCAAATGGCCTTCTTTCCCCCTCCTATTTAGTTCTGTGTCTATTTTGGACAATCCAGAAATCATTTGCACTTGGCTTTGGAATGAACTTTCAGTTAATGATTTCAAGTGGGCTTCTGTAGAGTCTGTCTGTCTTATTATGACACTGGAGGAAATCTTTAAATCGCAAAGGCTATGCTATTTAAGTTTAAACTCAAATAATAGGGTCTCTTCTACAGAAAATTTTTGAGTATGATCCTGACAATATATGGAGTTTGTCCTCTGAGGACCAATCTAGCTAAATAAAGATCCATTACTAACAGATTATTCGTTGGACAATGAAACTTTTAGCCAAAACAACTCATGAAACAAAGAAAAATAAAAATGACCGTCCATCATTTGTCAATGATGATGGCAGAGGGAGAGAGAAGGAAGCCAAGGGTACTAAGAATGACACACCAGTTATATACCTTTTGTAAACAAGAATTTATGTGGTCTCTAAATATGAGATCTTTGCCAATTTGCATAGGAAAATGGGTGAATCTGATGCTCTGTGAATTCATTACATTGAAAACATTCATGCCAAAATTATTTGAGAAAAACTAGAATACTGCCCATATTCCTCTCTGACTCATTGTCTCCCTCTCCTTGCTAAAGATAAATAACATTAACTCTCAGACTATGTCTTTTCTCTTTTTGAACTCTCTATCTGAAGAGGTAGGGAATATTTACCTAAAAGTCCTTTTCTGACAATTGGGGTTGGGCAGGTAGTAGTGTCATACTTAGTTAAAAATTCCCTTTGAAATGTGGCCCACTATGGATGTCCATCAGGTGGAGAATGGCTGAATAAGTAATAGTATATGTATGTTATGAAATATTATTGTTCTGTAAGAAACAATCATCAAGATGCTTTCAGAAGGGCCTGGAGAGACTTACATGAACTGATGCTAAGTGAAGTGAGTAGAACCAAGAGAACATTGTACACAGCAACAAGAAGATTATGTCATGATCAATTCTGATGGATGTGACTCTTTTCAACAATGAGATGATTCAGGCCATTTCTTGTCATGAAGAGAACCATCTGCACCCAGAGAGAGGACTGTGGGGACTGAGTGTGGATCACAACATAGCATTTTCACTCTTTTTGTTGTTGTTTGCTTGCACTTTGTTTTCTTTCTCATTTTTTTTTCCTTTTTGATCTGATTTTTCTTGTGCAACATGATAATTGTGGAAATATGTATAGAAGAATTACACAAGTTTAACATATATCGTATTACTTGCCTCTAGGGGAGAGGGGAAAGGAAAGGGAGGGGAAAAAATTTGGAACACAAGGTTTTGCAAGAGTGAATGTTGAAAATTGTCTGCGCAGATGTTTTGAAAATAAAAAGCTCTAATTAAAAAAAGTATGAAAAAAAAAATGACCCACAATAGAGATTAATTGGGAAAGAAATATAAGTTTGTTGAGATTGAAATCAAATTACTGTTGCTAAACTATTTATTTTTGCATTAAGGTAGTTGCTATGTGAGTAGAAAGAAGAGAATGTTATGGAAATATGTATATAGAGTATATAAAATAGAGATACAAATAAACATTTTCTAACCCCTACATTCAGTTATGTAACCCCATACAGAGTCAAATCCCACAGTTTAAGAAGCTTTTCTCTAGAATTAGGGAGTTATTAAATGCTTTTGATCAGGGGAATAACATAGGAAACACATTGACAGCTATGTAAAGGATGAACTGGACAGAAGATACTGGGGTGAGAAACACTTCTTAAATTGAAGTGATAACAGTATGAGTGAAGAGGAGTGACAAAAGATATATTATGAATGTAGAATTGACAGAACTTGCAAATGATTGGATGTAAGTGGGATAGGGGAAAGAAAGGGAAGAGTGAACAAATCCCGAGTTTGGGTGAAAGGGAGCACGGGTGTGTGAGCCGCAGAGAAATTGGAAGGAGAGATAGTTTTTTGTTAAATTTGAAGGACAAACAGACCCATAGGTGAAGCTATCTCTCAGATATCTGAAGTGAGAACTCGGGTAAGAAGTAGAGAATCATCTTATAGAAGGAACAAGTGAAGGCATTAGATTGAATGAGATTGTGAAGGGAGAATTCAGAGAAAGAAAGCACAAGAAGATATTTAACCATCTTATGGAAGGAAGGAAGGAAGGAAGGAAGGAAGGAAGGAAGGAAGGAAGGAAGGAAGGAAGGAAGGAAGGAAGGAAGGAAGGAAGGAAGGAAGGAAGGAAGGAAGGAAGGAAGGAAGGAAGGAAGGAAGGAAGGAAGGAAGGAAGGAAGGAAGGAAGGAAGGAAGGAAGGAAGGAAGGAAGGAAGGAAGGAAGGAAGGAAGGAAGGAAGGAAGGAAGGAAGGAAGGAAGGAAGGAAGGAAGGAAGGAAGGAAGGAAGGAAGGAAGGAAGGAAGGAAGGAAGGAAGAGAAGCATAAAGAGAGAGAGAAGGAAGAAAAGGAGGAAGGAGGGAAAGAAGTAAACCAGCATTCTCTGACAACGAGCCTCTCCAGGTGCTCTTTGAACGACAGAGGGACGCCTGCCTGGTGAGGAGCTCTGCTGCTCTTACACACATAACGGCGGCAGGGCAGAGTGGATTATGAGTGAAGGAGATCCTCTTTCCGCTCTCCTTTTACAAAAGAGAAATGTGAGACTCGAGAGGTTAAGCATGTGAGCTCGAGTTTTCCTGACTGGAGATCAGCTCTGAGACGACTGCACCGCGCTGATAGACTATTGGAGTTAAATCTAGATCTGGATCCACCTTTTGGTTCTAGACATTTTGTGGCCATCCCCCATGCCTAGAAAGCTGTTATTTCTCTACCCTGGCCGCTCGCCTACTTCTCTTCCTGGTCACTTGATACAAGAAACTTTCAAGTCTTCTTAATTCTAGTGACAGTTTATCGTAAATTTATTTTGCATGTATTTGCATGTATTTAGCATCTCCCGTTAGATTGTAAGGTCCTTGAGGGCAGAAATTGTCTTTTGCCTCTTTTTGTGTCTCCTGGCACACAGTAGGCGCTTAACATTTGATTGATTGAAATCCTGCCACTGACGCTACTTGTGTGCCCAATGCAAGTATTCCTCCCCGATCCTGCATTTAACCAGCTGCAAAGTTGGGGTGACAGTAACCGTTACCTAACAGTTACTATCTAACAACCTTTCAAGGTTGGTAGGACTTTCAAAGGGACTATGAAATACGTAATGCCCTTTGCGATAATTCAGCACAAACATTAAAAATGCTATAATAAAGCGAGCAATTGGGACTTCCGGCCAAGATGGCGGCGTGGAGGCAGACAGCTGCTTGAGCTCCTCGTTTTCTCTCAGAACTTACTTCATGACAAGCCTCTGACTTAATGCTTGACCCAGAAAGAAATCCACAAATTATCACCAAGAGAAGACATCCTTGAAAGTCGCCAGAAAAGGTCTGTGTTTGTTCGGGGGAGGGTCAATCAGACTGGGCGCAGACTGAGGGCAGACAGCCAGAGCAAGACAGGCAGCTCACACAGCTCAGACCGGAGGGGGAGGGGTGTGATCTCTGTCGTTTCTGTGAAAGGGCTTTTGCCCCAGTGTGGATGCTCCGTCTTGGCAGCAAGCCAGGAGCCGTGGAGAGGGTGTAAACACCGGAGGTGAAGATTAAAACCCCAGAAAGCCAGCATCTCTCAGAGCCCGGCCACCCCCAACCCCCACCTGGACTGACTCGGTGCGTTCTCGGAGCCTCAGAGCGCAGACTCAGTACAGTCATTGCTGTTCTGTTAGTGGCTCTCTGCTGCCCTACCCCCAGTCTGTAGAGGAAGCCCATTAATACCATCCAGCCCCATCCCCCGCAAAACAGACCAATTGTTTCTCTTGTCAGTTTGTTTTCTTTGATTCCTACTCTGACAAAATGAATAAAAAATTCAAAAGGGCTCTAACCATTGACAGCTTCTGTGTGGAGAGGGAGCAGACTTCAAATGCTGAAGAGACTAGGAACAGAATGTCCCCAGATGTATCCCCTGGGAGGGATATAAGCTGCTCCTCAATACAAAAGAACCTCATAGAGGAAATCAAAAAGGCTCTCACAAGAGAGCTGGAAGAGAAATGGGAAAAGGAAAGGGAAGCTTGGCAAGAGAGCCTGGAGAAGTCATCCCATGCATTCAAAGACAGAATGGATAAAGAAATCAAATCATTGAGAAACAAGATTAGTGAGCTGGAAAAGGTAAACAACTCCAAGGAAAACAGGATTAGAGAGCTGGAAAAAGAAATCAGCTCTCTAAAAAATACAATGGAAAAAAATTCCATAGAAGATAAAAACTCAATTGGACAATTACAAAGAGATATAAAAAAAGTGAGTGAAGAAAATACATCATTGAAAATTAGACTGGAACAAGTAGAAATGAATGACTCAAGGAGAAACCAAGAGGGAGTCAAGCAAAACCAGAGAAATGAGACAATTGAAAAGACTGTCAAGTACCTTACCAGAAAGACAACAGACCTGGAAAACAGATCCAGGAGAGACAATTTGAGAATAATCGGACTCCCTGAAAAATGGGAGGAAAAAAAGAGCTTGGACACCATTTTCGAGGAAATTATCAAAGAGAACTGCCCAGACGTTTTGGAAACAGAGGGTAAAATAGACATTGAGAAAATTCATCGATCACCTACTGAAAGGGACCCTAAAATCAAAACGCCAAGAAATATAGTGGCCAAGTTCAAGAACCATCAGACAAAGGAAAAGATATTGGAAGCTGCTAGAAAAAAACAATTCAGATATGGAGGATCCACAATAAGGATAACACAGGATCTAGCAGCGTCCACATTAAAAGAACGCAGGGCCTGGAACATGATATTCCGAAAGGCTAAGGAACTTGGTATGCAGCCAAGAATAACTTACCCAGCAAGAATGAGCATCATTTTCCAGGGAAGAAGATGGACATTTAACGAAATAAATGAATTCCATCTATTTTTGATGAAAAAACCAGACCTACATAAAAGGTTTGATCTTCAAATACAGAACTCAAGAGACTTCTAAAAAAGGTAAAAAGAAATCTTGAGAACTATACTTCTGTCAAAAAAATATGTAAAGAACATATGTACAATTTGTCTTAGAAACTAGAGGTGGAAAGGAGATTATATCATAAAAAAGTATAAAGTGGTGGTACTACATCTCATGAAGAGGCAAAGGTAACCTATTATATCTGAGAGAAAGAAAGGAGGGAGATGAACATAGCGTGTATCAATAGACATATTCGATTTATGGTGAAACTTCTTCCACTTCATTGAAAAGTGAAAGGGAAGGAGTAAGCTAAGGGGAAGGGAATACAGTAATTTCGAGGAAAAGGGATAAAATAAGGGGAAGATCTTTAAGGTGGGGGAGGGATCCTAAAAAGGGAGGGCTGTGAAAAGCAAGTGGTGTTTACCAGTTTAATACTGGATAGGAGGGTAAAAGGGAAGGAAAGGGGAAAAGCATAAGCAGGGGTTAATAGGATGGCAAGCAATATAGAATTAGTCCTTCTAACCATAAATGTGAATGGGGCAAACTGCCTCATAAAGAGGAAGCAGTTAGCAGACTGGATTAAAAGTCAGAATCCTACTATATGTTGTTTACAGGAAACACACCTGAAACAGGATGAGACATTCAAACTAAAAGTAAAAGGGTGGAGCAGAATCTATTATGCTTCAGGCAAAACCAAAAAAGCAGGAGTAGCCATCCTCATCTCAGATCAAGCAAAAACAAAAATTGATCTAATTAAAAGAGATAAGGAAGGGCATTATATCCTGCTAAAGGGAAGCATCAATAGTGAAGCCGTATCAATATTAAACATGTATGCACCAAGTGGTGCAGCATCTAAATTCTTAAAAGAGAAATTAAGAGAGCTGCAAGAGGAAATAGATAGCAAAACTATAATAGCGGGAGATCTCAACCTTGCACTATCAGAATTAGATAAATCAAACCACAAAATAAATAAGAAAGAAGTCAAAGAGGTAAATAGAATACTAGAAAAGTTTGATATGATAGATCTTTGGCGAAAGCTAAATGGAGACAGAAAGGAATATACTTTCTTCTCAGCAGTTCATGGAACCTATACAAAAATTGATCATATACTAGGGCATAAAAACCTCAAAATCAAATGCAGTAAGGCAGAAATAGTAAATGCATCCTTTTCAGACCATAATGCAATCAAAATAACATTTAATAAAAAGCCAGGGGAAAATAGACCAAAAAATAATTGGAAACTAAATAATCTTATACTAAAGAATGATTGGGTAAAACAGCAAATCATAGACATAATTAATAACTTTACCCAAGAAAATGACAATAATGAGACATCATACCAAAATGTGTGGGATACAGCCAAAGCAGTAATTAGGGGAAGTTTTATATCTCTACAGGCATACTTGCATAAAATAGAGAAAGAGAGGGCCAACGAATTGGGTTTACAACTAAAATTACTAGAAAAGGAACAAATTAAAAACCCCCAGACAAACACAAAACTTGAAATTCAAAAAATAAAAGGTGAGATTAATAAAATTGAAAGTAAAAAAACTATTGAATTAATTAATAAAACTAAGAGTTGGTTTTATGAAAAAACCAACAAAATAGACAAACCCTTAGTAAACCTGATTAAAAAAAGGAAAGAGAAAAAGCAAATTGATAGTCTTGAAAATGAAAAGGGTGAACGCACCACTAATGAAGAGGAAATTAGAACAATAGTTAGGAGCTACTTTGCTCAACTTTATGCCGATAAATTTGATAACTTAAATGAAATGGAAGAATACCTTCAAAAATATAGCTTGCCCAGATTAACAGAGGAAGAAGTAAGTAGTCTAAATAGTCCCATCTCAGAAAAAGAAATAGACCAAGCTATTAACCAACTTCCTAAGAAAAAGTCCCCAGGACCAGATGGATTTACAGGTGAATTCTACCAAACATTTAAAGAACAACTAACTCCAATGCTATGTAAACTATTTGAAAAAATAGGGATTGAAGGAGTCCTACCAAATTCCTTCTATGACACAGACATGGTACTGATACTTAAACCAGGTAGATCGAAAACTGAGAAAGAAAACTATAGACCAATTTCCTTAATGAATATTGATGCTAAAATCTTAAATAAGATATTAGCAAATAGACTTCAGAAAATCATCCCCAGGATAATACACTATGACCAAGTGGGATTTATACCAGGAATGCAGGGCTGGTTTAATATTAGGAAAACTATTAGTATAATTGACCATATTAATAATCAAATTAATAAAAACCATATGATCATCTCAATAGATGCAGAAAAGGCATTTGATAAAATCCAACATCCATTCCTACTAAAAACGCTTGAGAGTATAGGAATAAATGGACTATTCCTTAAAATAATAAGGAGCATATATTTAAAACCTTCAGTAAACATCATATGTAATGGTGATAAACTAGAACCTTTCCCTGTTAGATCAGGAGTGAAACAAGGTTGCCCACTATCACCATTACTATTCAATATAGTACTAGAAACTCTAGCCTTGGCAATAAGAGCCGAGAAAGAGATCCAAGGAATTAGAGTAGGAAATGAAGAAATCAAATTGTCACTTTTCGCAGATGACATGATGGTATACTTAGAGAACCCCAAAGACTCTGCTAAAAAGCTATTAGAAATAATTCAGAATTTTAGCAAAGTCGCAGGATACAAAATAAATCCACATAAATCCTCAGGATTTTTATACATTACCAACACAATCCAACAGCAAGAGATACAAAGAGAAATTCCATTCAAAATAACAGTCGATAGTATCAAATATTTGGGAATATATCTACCAAAGGAGAGTCAGGAATTATATGAGCAAAATTACAAAACACTTGCCACAAAAATAAAGTCAGATTTAAATAATTGGAAAGACATTCAATGTTCTTGGATAGGCCGAGCGAATATAATAAAGATGACAATACTCCCCAAACTAATCTATTTATTTAGTGCTATACCAATCAGACTCCCAAGAAACTATTTTAATGACCTAGAAAAAATAACAACAAAATTCATATGGAAGAATAAAAGGTCGAGAATTGCAAGGGAACTAATGAAAAAAAAGTCAGAGGAAGGTGGTCTAAGTGTACCTGATTTAAAGCTATATTATAAAGCAACAGTCACCAAAACCATTTGGTATTGGCTAAGAAATAGACTAGTTGATCAGTGGCATAGGTTAGGTTCACAGGACAAGATAGTGAATAAAAATAGCAATCTAATCTTTGACAAACCCAAAGATCCCAAATTTTGGGATAAGAATTCATTATTTGACAAAAACTGCTGGGAAAACTGGAAATTAGTATGGCAGAAACTAGGCATGGACCCACATTTAACACCACATACTAAGATTAGATCAAAATGGGTCCAAGATTTAGGCATAAAGAACGAAATCATAAATAAATTGGAGGAACATGGGATGGTTTACCTCTCAGACTTGTGGAGGAGGAAGGAGTTTGTGTCCAAGGGAGAACTAGAGACCATTATTGATCACAAAATAGAACATTTTGATTACACCAAATTAAAAAGTTTCTGCACAAACAAAACTAATGCAAACAAGATTAGAAGGGAAGTAACAAATTGGGAAAAAATTTTTACAGTTAAAGGTTCTGATAAAGGCCTCATCTCCAAAATATACAGAGAATTGACTTTAATCTATAAGAAATCAAGCCATTCTCCAATTGATAAATGGTCAAAGGATATGAACAGACAATTTTCAGATGATGAAATTAAAACTATTTCCACTCATATGAAAGAGTGTTCCAAATCACTATTGATCAGAGAAATGCAAATTAAGACAACTCTGAGGTATCATTACACACCTGTCAGATTGGCTAAGATGACAGGAACAAATAACGATGAATGTTGGAGGGGCTGTGGGAAAACTGGGACACTGATGCATTGTTGGTGGAGTTGTGAAAGAATCCAACCATTCTGGAGAGCAATCTGGAATTATGCCCAAAAAGTTATCAAAATGTGCATACCCTTTGACCCAGCCATACTACTACTGGGCTTATACCCCAAGGAACTACTAGAGAAGGGAAAGGGTCCTGTATGTGCCAAAATGTTTGTGGCAGCCCTTTTCATAGTGGCTAGAAGCTGGAAGATGAATGGATGTCCATCAATTGGAGAATGGTTGGGTAAACTATGGTATATGAATGTTATGGAATATTATTGTTCTATAAGAAATGACCAACAGGAGAAATATAGAGAGGCTTGGAGAGACTTACATCAACTGATGCTGAGTGAAACGAGCAGAACCAGAAGATCATTATACACTTCAACAATGATACTGTACGAGGATGTATGCTGATGGAAGTGGATTTCTTCAACATAGAGAAGAGCTAATCCAATTCCAATTGATTAATGATGGAAAGAACCAGCTACATCCAGAAAAGGAACAATGGGAAATGAATGTAAACTGTTATTTTTACCTTCTGAATCCAATTCTTCCTGTGCAACAAAAAATTCGGTTCTACACACATATATTGTATCTAAATTATACTGTAATATATTTAACATATATAAGACTGCTTGCCATCTGGGGGAGGGGTTTGGGAGGAAGGGAAAAAATCTGAATAGAAGTAAGTGCAAGGGATAATGTTGTAAAAAATTACCCATGCATATGTACTGTCAAAAAATGTTATAATTATAAAATAAAATAAAAATAAATTAAAAAAAAAAAAAAAAAAAAGAAAAAAGCATAAAAAAAAAAAAAAAAAAAAAAAAAAAAAATAAAGCGAGCAATTGGTGGCGTCACCTAGGCACTGGAGGAGGGGTGGGAGGAAGCCCCCCTCGGGAAGATCCAGATGGGGAGAAAGAGCGCCTTCTCTGGGACACCAGTCTCTGAGTCAAGGTGAGACAGCGGTCAGGGCTCGTGGCCTAGTAGGCAGAAGTTTAGCACACAAGAGTGCCGGGGGGCGGGGCTTTAAGCAAGACAGCCCCCCTTGGAAGCCTCCGGGGCTGGGCTAAATGATGTAGGGGGTGGGGTCTGTTTACTGGACATGCGCGGCCGTGGCGCGAGAGTGGGGTACAGGTACGTATCCTGCGTTTTGGGCTTCAGTTAGTGCGGCGAACTTGGGTCCTTTTGGTACATCATTGCGGCAGAAGAGATTACTGGCTTGTTTAGTCCGATTTTGTCTATCTTTGACCTTAATGGTTACTCCGTGGTATCCGGCCCTAGCAAAAGTGTCTGTGTGGGAAAGAGGGCAAATGTTCAGTTCACTTCCGGGTCGCCGTGGTGTTTTGGCCTTCTGGCTTTCCTTAGCCGCCAAAGCGAACCCTTTCCCTCCGACCACCTTTCTAGTCTCCCTAATCTCTCGGAGCTGGGGGTAGGGTGAGCACCTTAGCGCCGAGCTTGTTTTACAGTCTGTGATGATGGTAGTTCATGAGCGTGATGACGTACCTACCTCTGAAGGAGTAAGACAGTTAAGTGGCTTTGGATGGGGCCTGCAGCCAAAAAGACTGTGTGAGCCATTTAACCCTTGTTACTGTTTCCTCAACTATAAAGTGGGGGGAATAATACACCTCCCTCACAGGGCTGTGGTCGAATTTCAAAAACGAGATTTATAAAAGCACTTAACTCGGTGTTTAGCATTTTCTAGATACGTAAGTGCGTATTCCCTCCCCTCTCCCCCATTCTTCATTAGCTGCAAGCATTTATTAAGTGCCTGTTGGATACATCGTTATGTACCTTAAGCACTTGAAAAAATACAATGATGTCCACAACATGAGCTTAGAATTTAACATTTGTTATAAAAAAAACACGTTTGATGGGAGTGAAGAAACTATTGTAACTTAGGACAAGTCACACAACTTCTCTAGACCTCATTGTTCTCATCTGTAAAATGAGCGAGTAGGTTGTACCTAGATGACCTCAGATTCCTTTCTTGGCACTTTTTTATGATCCTATACACTGCTCCAGTGGCGTCTTTAGTGTGAAAGTGACCCTGAACTCTTAGAGGTTATACCACCTAAGCACAGCTGCTGGCCAAGTTGGAAAGCCTTTGAGTACTGACACATTCTAGAACAGGCCTAAGTGAATTTAAAGAGGTTCACTTTCCAGATTGAGAACCAGATGATGGTTGGTTGTTTGTTTTGTTTGTTTTTTTGCCATAACTAGCTCCTGAAACCATCTATTGCTAAGGTATAGAACTTATCACAGTACCTGGCACAGAGTAGGTAGGTGTTTAATAAAAGCTGATTGATGCCATCTGGGGGAGGCTGGAGGGGGAAGGAGGGGAAAAGTTGGAACAAAAGGTTTTTGCAATTGTCAATGCTGAAAAATTACCTGTGCATAAAATTTTTGTAAAAATTAAATAAATTAAAAAAAAAAAACTGGTTGATTGGCTAGAGGAATCTTAAACTAATCAGTGGAGAGAATACTTTATTGGTGGAATTAATAATTATTTTAAAGAGCTCATTCTGTTTTATTTTGGGTAACTTTAGCAATATTTAGGATTCTTTCCTCTTTTTTCATTTCTGTGCCTCTAATCTCCAGTTTATACATACATTTTCTTTAGATTCCTGAAATTTGGGCTTAACGAACTTTTATTCATTACATCTTTTTAAGGTTCTGTCATTAAAGTGTTCCAAGAGGTCTTTCTATAATTGTAGATCTTAATAAATTTTAAAATTATGAAGTTAGTCTGAGGTACCACTACATACCTCTCAGATTGGCTAAGATGACAGAAAAAAAATAATAATGTTGGAGATGTGGGAAAGCTGGGACACTGTTGGTGGAGGTGGGAACTGATCCAAACCTTTTGGAGAGCAATTTGGAACTATGCCCAAAGACTACCAAACTGTGCATACACTTTGATTGGGCAGTGGCTCTACTGAGCCAGTATCCCAAAGAGATTATAAAAAAAAAGGTAAAAAAATCCACATGTGCAAAAATGTTTGTAACAGCCCTTTTCTAGTGACAAAGAACTGGACACTAAGTGAATTTTCATCAGTTGGGGAATGGCTGAATAAATTTTAGTATATGGTATAGTATGTTATGGTATGAATAAGTTATGAAATATTATGGAATATTATTTTTGTATAAGAAACAATCAGCAGGATGATTTCAGAAAAGTCTGGAGAGATTTACATGAACTGATGCTGAGTGAAGTGAGTAGAACCAAAAGAACATTGTACACAGCAACAAGAAGACTATATGATGAGCAATTCTGATGGATGTGGCTTTTTTCAACAATGAGGATACACTTCTGATGGAGAAACCCATCTGCATCCAAGAGAGAGGGCCATGAGGCTGAATGTGGAACACATAGTAGTATTTTGACCTTTTTGTTGTTTACTTTTTGTTTTCTTTCTCATTTTCTTTCTTTTTGATTTGATTTTTCTTGTGCAGCATGATAAATATTGGAAATATGTATAGAAGAATTGCACATGTTTAACCTATATTGGATTACTTGCTGTTTAGGGAAAGGGATATGGGGAATGGAGGGAGAAAATTTTGGAGCACAAGATTTTGAAAGAGTGAATGTTGAAAACTATCTTTGCATATATTTTGAAAATTTTTTAAATTATTATTTGTAAAGATTATGAAGTTAGCTAGTAGTGGATAAAAACTGTCTTTGACAACCCTTTTCCTCCCCACCCCTTTTCCTCAATATGTCACTTTTCCTCCTTGTGCTTCAGTTTCTATCCTCTTATGAGGATAATAAGGCTTAAATCATTAGCTCCTCAGGGTGATCAGATTTTCACAATGAGAAAAGGGAATCCAAAATAACTTGGAACACCTGAGAAAGATATAAAACAAGAAGATAATCTTTCAAAAGCAGGGTATCTGGTTCCCCATACCTTAGAGGCAACTTGTGAAAGAGATTTAGATTTTCTAAATTGAGTAAGTACATTATGACAATAAGCTTGCTACTACTACCTGGAGAGTTAAGAAAAACACTGTCTCTTCCCTAAAAGAATTTAAAACTATATGAAGGGCAGCACAGAATATAAAACAATCTAATTTTAAGAAAGTTTCCAGCTATGTTGTTTTCCTTAACTTCTAGAAATATCAATGTGAGAGATGGCAATTTCTTTAATTTGTAGATCTTATATTTAATACTTTCCCCCCCCCTATTCTAGTCTTATCTTTCTCCTATTTCTATTTTACCATATTTCTGCTTGGCCCATAGTTATAAAAAGCTCAACCACAAGATGACACATTGATCAACCAATCAAAATGTATTAAGTACTTAATATGATACTGTGCTAGACACTGGAAATACAACTACAAAGAATGAAACAATCCCTACTCAGAAGTAGCCTCCATTCTAATTGGGAAACAGTATGTATACGCACACACACGCGCACACACATACACGTATGTTATATATGCAAGCTTATGCATATATGTAAAATACATGCGATATAAATACAAATATAGTATGAATATAAAGTGATTAAATAGTAAATATATATACAGTAGTGAATATAAGGGAATTTTGGAGGGAAGGCCCAACAGTTATGAAAATCAGAAAGGCTTCATGCAGATGTTTCTTAAAATGCACTTTAAATGAATGGAGGGACTCTCTGAGGCCAAGGGAAGGAATGAGTAAATTCCAGATTTATGGGACTGCCTATGCAAAGTTGGTGGAGTGTGCTGTGAAGAATGGAAAGCTGGTGAGTTTGATTGGATCACAGAGTGATAGAGGAGTTAGTAATGCCCAGTAAGGCCAGAAAGATAAGGTTGGGACCAGGTTGTGAAGGGCTTTAAAAGTTAAACAGAGGAACTTATATTTGATCCCAGAGGCAACTGAAAGCCATTTAAGTACATTGAGTAGGAAATTCACTTTGGCATTGTAACTTTTTATCATAACTACTATTAAAGCACCTCCATTTATTTTTAACTTGATCAAAAGTTTTATTCAGAAACATTGTCTACATAGAATGCACCATGGAGATTGTAAGTGGAGCTTACATTGTACTGGATGGTAGAGGCAGAATATGAGATATACATAAAATAATAAGTACCATACAAGGTAGGTAGTAATGGAAGCAAAGGAGAAATCCAAAGTGTGCTTAGGAATATTTGAGAGGGTAAAAGACACTTTTAGCTATAGGCAATACAGAAGGCTTCAGGGAGGAGATAGCATCTGACATAATCCCAAATAGAGTTCCTGAAAGACCAGATAGGAAAGAAGTACCTTACAGGCATGGGGGTTGCACAGTCCAAGGAAGTGAGGACTAACATGTAAAGTTTGAGGAAACAGTACTCAAAACTGTAACTTAGAATCCATGATAGGAAGTAATGTGAACTAAAGCTAGAAAATAAAGTTGAAACAAAAAGCTGGAGATTCTTAAATTCTAGTCTCAAGAGTTTGCATTTTATGCTAAAGATTTTTGAGTAGGGGAATAATGGTGAATAGGCGTCTCAGGAAAATTATTTTGACAGGCACATGGAAGACAATTTGAAGCTTTATCCCTTGAACTATTATGGGAATTTTAAGTTGTAAAGGGTTAAAAAAATAAGAGGTGGGTGCTGATAATTTCCATTCCTCTCACTCCAACCCTAATTGAACAATAAAAGATGAAATTCGTAAACATGCATAGTCAAGCAAAGAAAAGTCCAAAAATACATTTCATCCTGCACTTTGAGTCTGTTAACTTTTAGGTATAAGATGGGCAGCATGCTTAATCTTTGGTTCTCTGAAATTAAGATTTGTTATTCCAGTGATCAGAATTCTCAATTTTTTTTTTTTTATTTTCCTTATAACATTGCTGTTAACCATATAAGTTCTCCTGGTTTTATTCACTTCTTTCTGCATTAGTTCACACAAGTCATCTCTGTTTTTTCTGAAATCATATCATCATTCATATATCCAAATTTGTTTAACCATTCCCTAATAGATGGGTATATCTTTTGTTAACTATTTTGCTGCTACAGAATGAACTCCTATAAATATTTTTGTACATAGAATTCTTTTTTCTCTTTGTTTGCTCTTCAAGGCTAATTTTTTTTTTTTTTAAAGATAATTAAGACTCATGTTTGCAGATGCCTGGAAAAAAGCTAATAGATTGGTAGAGATTGAAGATGAAGTATCTCCTTTTATAGGAAACCTTTCATGATCCTCCCACTTACTAGTTCCCCCCCCAAAAAAAAAAAATCTATTCAGTATATATTGATATTACTTATGTGTTTATATGTATTATTTTTCCTGACCTTTGCCCAGAACTTTAACTTAAGATAAAATAATTTTATTTTTCTCTTTTCATCCTCAGTACTAACAGTCTTTCATATACTAAATACTTAATGACAAATGCTTGTTGAATGAATGAATGAACAACCTCACTGACTGTGGAAGTTGGCTTTGGCTAGGAAAAAGGCCACGTTGTCTTTTAAGACTGGAACAAAATCAAATGAATGGAAAAATAGAAAAGTTTTGGCTATAGAGGAATGGATAAAATAGCACATAATGGATAACCTAGATCTCCAAAATTCGATAGAAGGTAAAGTCATGCTGTGGGGAATATATCAAGAAAAAAGAAATTATTCAAAATATTACTGTGAGGTATCACTGAAGTGTAATTAACATGGTATCTCAGAGTGGTTTGGGAAATGCTACTACTTTTTCTCCTACTCCTCCTTTTCAAAAAGCTGGAACAATTTACTTTTCCTATGCAGTTTTCACTTAAGATTTCTTGAAATATAATTCTGGAAAAAAAAAAAAAGGCTTTAAAAAGTCCCACTGTATTGTAAATGGAGTTACGTATAAACCCAGATCACTCCAACTTTTGACTATTTGCTGAACTGTTTTTTTCCTCTTCTCTTTTTTATTCCTTGTCATAAGGGATTGCTTCCTCTGAATCAAAGGGCAGAGAAATAACACTGGAAAATGGAGATGAAAAAGATAAAAATTTATTGAAAAAAAATCTTAATGGAGCTTTAAAATTTTAGCTTCCCATTTGGGAGGGGTTCATGGTAAAACTTAATATTTCTTCATTTTTGATTGAGTACATATTGAGTACAAAATTAATAATTTCTCAATATTTCTTAAATTTAAGAAAGAGCAGCCACAGTGAAGAAATACTTATAAACCTCTTTGTATATGTGTGTGCACGCACGTGCATGCACTTTTTTTTTTTAAACTTGTTTTTATAATTTTTATTTACAAAACATATGCATGGTTAATCTTTCAACACTTGACCCTTACAAAACCTTCTGCTCCAAATTTTCCCCTCTTCCCCACCTCCTCCCTAGATGGTAGGTAGTATAATACATGTTAAATATGTTAAAATATATGTTAACTCCAATATATGTATACATATTTATACAGTTATCTTGCTGCACAAGAAAAATTGGATCTAGAAAGAAAGAAAAAACCTGAGAAGGAAAACAAAAAATGCAAGCAAACAACAACAGAAAGAATAAGAATGCTATATTGTGTTCCACCCTCTGTTCCCACGGTTCTCTCTTTAGGTGTAGATGGCTCTTTTCTTCACTGCACAAGTGGAACTGGTTTGAATCTCATTGTTGAAGAGAGCCATGTCCATTAGAATTGATCATCGTATAGTCTTCTTGTTGCTGTGTATAATGATCTGGTTCTGCTCATTTCAGTCAGCATCAGTTCATGTAAGTCTCTCCAGGCCTTTCTGAAATCATCCTGTTGGTCATTTCTTACAGAACAATAATATTACATAAGATTCATGTACCATAATTTATTCACCACTCTCTCAATTGATGGGCATCCACTCAGTTTCCAGTTTCTTAACCACTACGAAAAGGGCTGCCACAAACATTTTTGCACAGGTGGGTCCCTTTCCCTCCTTTAAGATCTCTTTAGGATACAAGCCCAGTAGTTAATACTTCTGGGTCAAAGGGTAATTAATGCACATATACTTTAAAGTTCAATGTGTTAATATAAGTTGTATTTTTGAAATTTAGGATGGCTCCTCCAAATGAAATTTTGGCAGCAAAGATTTTTAAGGGAATTTTAACCCTTGAACTTCTTGGAATCACAGGAGCATATTGGCTGTTTAATAAAATGAACACAAATCAAGGTAATAATTTTATACTCTCTTGCTTTTTAGTACTTTGAAACTATAGAACATATTACCACTCATTTTCAGCAGATAATTCTTAAGATCTTTTGAGGGAAGAAAGACTAGTTTTGCTGTGGGTGGGAGAGGGAAATTCTCTTACACTGTGCTTTTTCCCCCAAATAAATATATTAAATACAAATTTACAATATGAAGGAAAGGATTGCTTTGTTTCCAGACCAAATTTGTGGACAAGATATGTGGCCAGGAGGACAGATTGGTTGGGACAGTTTATGTGGACATTTTTAGGACAAGTAGAGCCTTTTCCAGCTTCCCCACAGAACTTTACTGGCAGATAGAGGTAGAAAGCAGGAAGTAGTCTCACAGTACTGCCAAGTACTTTAGATAGAATTTATTTTAATGTCTTTGTGCATCTTAAACTCTTATTTATCATTAAAAAAAAAAAAAAGTATTGTGAACAGCACTTAAATATGAATCGTAGTTCTAAACTTTTCATACAATGTATAAGTTCAGATCATATGACACAAAATGGATGCCAGACAAGAAACTCACTCCATGGCTGGTGTAAATTCCTATACGTTGAGAGAGGAAAATTCTCATGCCCTTAAATGCCATTTCTACATTGTTTTCATCATAAATGCAAATCATTATTAGCATCATAGAATTACCATAGGATTTTATGAAGACCCAGCAGGTGCATCTTGGAACCTATCCAAGAATTAGAGTTACCAAGAAGATGGTATGGAGCCTCCTGTCCAGAAGGCTCCCACGGTGCACTCCCAGCACGGTGTTGTCTGAGGAGTTTGTTAAACATGATGAAATTCTAACTAAGCTTTCTTTTTTCCATCAGATTTCAGACATACAATGAGTAAGAGATTTCCCTTAGTCTTAGAAGGTATGTTTTTCTTCCTAAGTCATATAAAGATGGGTGAGTGCAGTAAGGAACTGATGTGGATAAACTGTAAGGATTGGAAGATTAAGAGGGAATATGATGCTGGGAAAAGGACCTTGCTGCCAGGAGAGCCCTGGAAACCCTGGCACTTGCCAGCTGCGTGTCTGTGGGCATTTCACCCAGCCTTTCTGAATCTCCATTTTCTTATCTGCAAAATGTGGATAATACTGTAATACCCACCTCATTAGGTGGTTTTATAGAATGAAAGTTGTGGGTCTGTGTGTGTGTGTGTGGGGGGGTCTGGTACTTGTGAAATCAGCCCATAGTTTAGGTGACCTGCTTTAAATGAGCTGAATAGCAACCATTCCTTTAAAGTTAACAATTGCATAGAACCCCTCTGATATAGAGTGAAGGGAACTGAATTTTTCCAGTAGTACCCAAAAGGGCATTTATAGGTTGGTAAATTGAGCAATAGCTCAATTCACAATTCTCTGCCACCACTTTAACTTTATATTATTATTTGTTTAGCACCTTTTCCTCTAAGTATTGGAATGTGGCATAGTGGGAAGAGTTACTGAACCTGGAATCAGTTTCCTGAAACTGAATTCAAGTTTTGCCTTTTATAGTTAGTAGCAATGTGATTATGAGCAAATAACTTCCTTGTTTCCTTATATGTAATACAAGGACAATACTTAACTATCAACCTTATAGAGTTGTTGGGAGTAGAGCACATTGTAAGTACTTTACAAATGTTATCATCACATCTATTTCTAAGTGACATGTGACCCTTGTTATGTAATTGAATTATAATTTTATTCCTTGCAAGAAAAGTTTTAAAATTATGAAATGTCCTGGTTCAGGATAAGGTAAAGTTAACACATCTTGTCAATTTCATCTCCTTTTAATATGTAATCTTCTAAGTTATTTAAGTAAATGGTCTGTTCATGGTTTTCTTCTATAATAAAATAATAATTTGTTGAATGATATTCATTATGATTACTTTTTTAATGTTAGTTTATCATTGAAATACATATTCTTATTTTTAGCTTATTACAAATCTAATGAATGGGCTGGACTCTATGGAATAAGAGAGCGTGATCAAGAAGAATGGTTAAACTGCAAAAATTAGAAGTAGGTTGAATTTTAAACAAATAAATTATTGGTCATTGTTAAAAATCCAATTTTTTAAAAAAAATTTTCCCTTTGTTTTGTTTTTCAGCCTCTTCAGTTTGAACTTTTCTTCTCTCTGAGTCATGACACTAGTCATCTTTTTCAGCTTCCTGCTGAATTGTTTTTATACTTTTGAAGAAAAAGCCAGTGTAGTTGCATCAAATAAAGTTTTTGATTAAACATATGTGTTTAAACACACACACATACATATATATGTGCATATAATGTAATATATATGTGTGTGTGTGTATGTGCATGTTTTAAATTCAAGAAAACCAAATTCTATTGAGGCAACTGAGATTCTTTACTATTCTGAAACCAGTGGCAGAAAGAAAGGAAAAATTTTCAGTGGAAGCTATTCTATCCAAATATTTGCTTACCAGTGTAAGGATAACAAAACATCAGGAATTATGACTACATTTAGTTTGTATATATATCATTGTTATAGCATGGCATATGATAAATTGTTTGGTTAATAAAATAAAATTTAGTAAAGTTGAAGTGTTTTGTTTAATTTAGATTACAGCAATCATTAAAAACAACATTACATTTTTTTATTATTGCTAACTAAACAAATTTTTAATCAGTTACTTAGGTAGCTTAAAACTAGTATTCTTTAAGTCACTAAGCATTTATTCAAAGTCTGCTGTTTTTCAGCATTGTGAGGAAAGTTGATAGGGATTTTTGTTTAGGTTTGAAAAGTTATTTGTAATATAATTATAAATTATTCCAATTTTGTAAACCTGTTGGTTTATTGCAGGACTACTCCAGAAATTTTAAAAAGTATTCATTGGGAATTCCTTTCTAAGAGATATTAAGAGATTAAGGAAGATTTAGACCTTAAACAAAATGAAGAAAAGGTCTTCTAAATTTGTCTACAAATTGATGATTACAATTTCAATATAGAAAGAATAGCACTCAGATTTGGGGTTGGGGAAGAAGGAAGAAATTCAAGAATGGAGAGGATTTGATTCAGAATAAATATATGTAATAAGTAAATGGTTTCAAAATGGATGAGAATGAGAAATCTAAAGATATTTAAATAAAAGTATTAATCAAAGAAAGGAAAAGAATGGAGGAAAACAAATATTCTTTACTTGACAACTTAAAAATATAAAGGACTTAAATAATGAGATGAATTGGGGGAAAGACACACATAAAAAATGAAATTGTCTATTGTTTTAGAACAAAAATACAATTAACATTTCCACAGTTATGAGCAGTGTTGTAACAGGCAAAGTGTGATGTGAAGAGGGGGAAGGAGAGTTCACTTCCTTCCCACGATGACTGCTATTCCTTCATTCCTTCACCTCATTTTATAGCCCTGTATGGCAGAGGCTTCAATTACTCCTGGTAGGTATCCCTAAGGTGCAGGCTAAAAAATTGGCCTCCAAAGGTCTCTTGGAGACTTTTTTTTTTTTTAATTTTAGCCTTTTATTTTCAAAATATATACATGGATAATTTTTGACATTTACCCTACAAAACTCTTGTGTTCTAATTTTTTCCCCTCCCTTCATCCCCTTCCCCAGTCAGTAAGTGATCCAATATATGTTAAACCTATGCAATTCTTCTATATACATATTTCCACAATTATCTTGCTGCACAAGAAAAGTCAGTTCATAAGAAAAAAAAAAATGAGAAAGAAAACAAAATGCAAGCAAACACCACCAAAGAGAGTGAAAATACTATGTTGTGATCCATATTCAGTTCCCATCATGCTCTCTTTGGGTACAGATGATTCTCTTCATCACAAGACCATTGGAATTCATCTCATTGTTGAAGGGAGCCATGTCCATCAGAATTTATCACCATGTAATCTTGCTGTGTACAATGATCTCTTGGAGATCTTATCAGCGGCACCCATGCTTTCTTTGAGGTCAAAGGAATCCCATACATGATACCTCTCTCTCCCAAGCCAAATTTGTCCCAGGCCTGATAACTGATTATTAGTGACAAAGAGCAAGGATATGAAGTTATTTTCTTACCTTGAAATGAAACAGCATAAAGTCAATACTTTTTTTCAGTTGCCTTTCCTAGTTCTAAACTTAGAACTGACTTTCATCTTCTAGTAACAGTAGCTATAGAAATTTTATAAAGTAAATGCATAATTAACAATAAATTTCACTACCAGAAAATGAAATGATCACCTTCATCTACACATTAGGGATATTATGAATATATAAATGTGTATTTAAAAATTTTAATAGCTTTTTATTTTTTCTTACAAAGATAGATTTCAACCTTTGCAAAGCTTTGTGTGTAAAACATTTTTTCTCCCTCCTTCCTCCCACCCCTTCTGTAGATAGCAAGCAATCCAATATAGTTCAAACATGTGCAATTCTTCTAAGCATATTTCCATATTTGTCATGCTGCCCAAGAAAAATCAGATCAAAAGTTGAAAGAAAAAAATTGCAAACAGCAAAAAGTGAAAATACTGTGCTTGATCCATATTCAGTCTCCATAGTTCTCTAGGTGTAGATGGCTCTCTCCATTACAATTGGAATTACTTTGAATCACCTCATTGTTGAAAAGAGCTGCATCCATCACAGTTGATCATCACATAATCATCTTGTTGGCATGTACAATGATCTGGTTCTGCTCACCTCACATAGCATCAGTTCATGTATGTCTCTCCAGGCATCTCTGAAATCATCCTCCTGGTCGTTAATTACAGAACAATAATATTCCATAACATTCATATACTATAACTTATTCAGCCATTCCCCAACTGGCATCCACTCAGTTTCCAGTCCCTTAACACTAGAAAAAGGTTTGCTGCAGAGATTTTTGCACATAGGGATCTTTTCCCTTTTTTTATGATCTCTTTAGGATATAGACCCTTGAGGGAGATTCCTGGATCAAAGGGTACACACAATTTAACAGCCCTTTAGGTCATTTAGGTACAGATCCAAATTGTTGAATCATTTCACAACAACTCTAACAATGCATTAGTGTTCCAGTTTTCCAACATCCTCTCCAAAACTTATCATCTTTCTCTGTCATCTTAGCCAATCTAAGAGGTCTGAGGTGGTACCTCAAAAGTTGTCTTAATTTGCATTTCTCTAATCAATAGTGATTGAATATTTTTTCCTATGACTAGAAATGACTTAAATTTCATCTGAAAATTGTTCATATCATTTGTTCATTTATCAATTGGGAAATGGCTTCAGTTCTTATAAATTTGAGTCATCTCACTATATGTTTTAGAAATGAGGCCTTTATCAGAAATACTGGATATAAAATCCCGCCCCCCCCCAGTTTTCTGCTTCCCTTCTAATCTTGGCTGCAATGGTTTTGTACAAAATCTTTTTAATGTAACCAAAATTGTCCATTTTGCATTTCCTAATGTGTTCTAGTTCTTCTTTGACCATGAGTTCCTTCCTTTTTCGTAGACCTGAGAGGCAAACTATCCCTTGTTCTCCTAATTTGCTTTTAGGATCTTGATGTCTAAATCATGAACCCATTTCAACTTTATCTTGATATAGTGTTAGGTGTTGACAATGCCTATTTTCAGCAATGTTGTCAAATTGTGAAATTTTTTTCCTGGAAGTTAATCAAATACTAGATTACTATAGTCATTGACTACTTTGTCTTGTGAATCTAAGCTGTTCCATTGGTTGAATATTCTGTTTCCTAGCCAATACCAAATGGTGATGACCATCACTTTATAATATAGTTTTAGGTCTGGTACAGCTAGGGCACCTTCCTTTGCATTTTTCTTCATTAATATCCTTGAAATTCTTGATTTTTTTTGTTCTTCCGGATAAATTTTTTTTTTCTAAATTATTTCTTGGTAATTTAATTGGTATGACACTGAATAAGTAAGTAGATTATTTTAGATAAAATAATTTTAGATAAAATAGTCATCTTTAGTATATTAGCTCAGCCTACCTATGGGCACTTGATATTTTTCCAGTAGTTTAAATTTATTTGTATGAAAAGTGTTTTGTAATTGTGTACATATAGTTCCTGGCTTTGTTTGGGAGGTAGATTCCCAAATATTTTATATTTATAATTATTTTAAATGAAATTTCTTTTTCTTATCTTGCTGTTGGACTTTGTTGGTAAGACACAGAAATGCTGATGATTTATGTGAGTTTATTTTATACCTAGCAACTTTGCTGAAGATATTGTTTCTAGTAGTTTTTTGGTTGATTATGATTCTCTAAGTATACCATTTTATCACCTTCAAAGAGTGATAATTTTGTTTCCTTGTTACCTCCTCTAATTCCTTCAATTTCTTTTTCTTCTCTTAATGCTAAAGCTAATATTTCTAGTACAATATTAAATAGTGGTGATAATGGGCAACCTTGTTTTACCACTGACCTTATTGGGAATGCTTCTAGTTTAGCCCTGTTACATATAATGCTTGTTGATGGTTTTAAATAGATGTTACTTATCATTTTAAAATTTTATTCCTCTGCTCTGTAGTGTTTTTAATTGGGTTTTGTATTTTGTCACTTGCTTTTTCAGAATCATTTGAGATAATCATATGATTTCCATTAGTTTGAGTACTGATATGATCAATTATGTTGATAGTTTTCCTGATATTAAACCAGCTCTGCATTCCTATTATAAATCCTACTTGGTCATAGTGTATTATCCTGGAAATAAGTTGCTGTAATATCTTTGCTAATATTTTATTTGTTTTTCCTTCAATATTCATTAGGGAAATAGTTCTATTAATTTTCCTTTTCTGTTTTTGGCTCTTCCTGGTTTAGGTATCAGCATCATATATATATATATATCATAAAAGGAATTTTCTTCCCCTTCTTCTCCTATTTTTCCGGAATAGTTTATATGCTAGTGGAATTAATTGTTCTTTAAATGTTTGATAGAATTAACTTATAAATATTGGAGATTTTTTTCCTTAGGGCTTTTCATTAATGGCTTGTTCAATTTATTTTTTTCTAAAATAGGACTATTTAACTTGTTAATCTGAGCAATCTATATTTTTGTAAGTATTCATTTCACTTAGATTATCAGACTTATTGGCATACAATTGGGCAAAATGTGCTTTTAAAAATTTAAATAACTAATCTATACTTGTTTGCTCTCTAGGGGAGGGAGGAGGGAAGGGAAAAGGAGAAAAATTTGGAATACTAGGTTTTGCAAAGGTGAATGTTGAAAACTATCTTTGGATGTATTTGGAAAAATAAAAAGCTATAATTATTATTATTATTTTTTTTTTTTGAGGCTGGGGTTAAGTGACTTGCCCAGGGTCACACAGCTAGGAAGTGTTAAGTGTCTGAGACCAGATTTGAACTCAGGTCCTCCTGAATTTAGGGCTGGTGCTCTATCCATTGCGCCACCTAGCTGCCCCTAAAAGGCTATCATTAGAAAAAAATTTAAATAATATATGCTAATTTAAATCTACTATATTAAAATATTTAACAATAGTTCTGGGTGGAAATTGGAAATTAGTTGGCTAAAATAAAAGATCCTAAGACTCAGTTCTATTTTATTTTCTGACTTAATGGAAGAGAGTAGAGTATCATCTAAACTAATAAAGACAATAATTAGTACATATGGAATACTAGAAGGAATAGAAGCTTTTTATATGGCTTATAAGGTCATAGCACCCTAGCAAGATGCCATATAAAAGAACCCACAGAAGATGAATTGAGTTGGGCTTGAAGATAGGAAAGTACAAAGTTTAAAATAAGCTGACTAAAAAGCATATGGAGAGGTTAATTAGATAAAAGCTCTATAAACATTAGTAACATTAAGCTTACAGGTCCTCTTGTCCCAAGTCATATGTTACTGTCTCTACAATACTTTCACTTTCTTCATCAAACACATTTATGGATGTACCACCATCATCTTCAGTTTTATCAAACATAATTTTCAAAGAGATAGCCTTATCTAAAAATCATCTAAGTCATCTTCATCTTCACCACCTTCCATATCCAATCTCTCACCCTTTTGAAAATTCTTAATCTTTTTATTTTCTTTTTCATCTTGATGAAAACAAAACAAAAACTCCCTAAGCCTTTTTTTTTTTTTTAAACCAATAGCCAAAGCAGCATTGGATAGAGAATTAAATAAAAATAAGTTAGCAAAGTCAAAGTCATCCTAGTCAGTCTTGTATGTCTGTTAAAAAAAGAGACATAGACCAAACAAAAGTAAAATTATGGCAAAATATAAAAAGATATGTTTTATGATCTCTTGTACTGAAGACTTTTAAAGTACTTGAAATTGGTTTCAGAATCCTACAGAGAAAGTAATTAAAATAAATAGTTTGTAGAATAGCAAAATATATGCACACTTAGCACTCAGTTTTATCATCAACTAATATAAGTTTTAAAGGGTATCAGAATATATTGGTTCAGAAATGCAAATTAAGACAACTCTGAGGTATCATTACACACCTGTCAGATTGGCTAAGATGACAGGAACAAATAACGATGAATGTTGGAGGGGCCGTGGGAAAACTGGGACACTGATGCATTGTTGGTGGAGTTGTGAAAGAATCCAACCATTCTGGAGAGCAATCTGGAATTATGCCCAAAAAGTTATCAAAATGTGCATACCCTTTGACCCAGCCATACTACTACTGGGCTTATACCCCAAGGAACTACTAAAGAAGGGAAAGGGACCTGTATTTGCCAAAATGTTTGTGGCAGCCCTTTTCATAGTGGCTAGAAGCTGGAAGATGAATGGATGTCCATCAATTGGAGAATGGTTGGGTAAACTATTGTATATGAATGTTATGGAATATTATTGTTCTATAAGAAATGACCAACAGGAGAAATACAGAGAGGCTTGGAGAGACTTACATCAACTGATGCTGAGTGAAACGAGCAGAACCAGAAGATCATTATACACTTCAACAATGATACTGTACGAGGATGTATGCTGATGGAAGTGGATTCCTTCAACATAGAGAAGAGCTAATCCAATTCCAATTGATTAATGATGGACAGAACCAGCTATATCCAGAAAAGGAACACTGGGAAATGAATGTAAACTGTTATTTTTACCTTCTGAATCCAATTCTTCCTGTGCAACAAAAAATTCGGTTCTACACACATATTGTATCTAGAATACACTGTAATATATTTAACATGTATAAGACTGCTTGCCATCTGGGGGAGGGGGTTGGGGGAAGAAGGGAAAAAATCTGAATAGAAGTAAGTGCAAGGGATAATGTTGTAAAAAATTACCCATGCATATATACTGTCAAAAAATGTTATAATTATAAAATAAAATTAAAATTAAAAAAAAAAAAGAATATATTGGTTCTTTGCCTTACTCTAGACTTTATTGTTGCAAATTACTATTAAAAAAAAAAAAAAAAAAGCACCCACCTAAAATCAATTCAGTTGCCTTACTTAGAGATTCTGATATCCACAGAGTTTTCAGTTTGGAGGAACAACATAAAATTTTAGCATATTTAAAGCAGAAATTCTTACTCTGGATTCCCTGAATCCCCTGGAGAGATTGGAGAAGGGGGTAGGGAATTTGGATTGGAAAAAAAAAATGTACATTTTAATTTTCACTAACCTTGTTTTCCTTTATAATTCTGTATATATTATTTATGCATTTAAAAACATCCTAAGGAATCTATAGGCATCACAAGACAGTCAAAGCAGTCCTTGACACTAAAAAGGCTAAGAATCCCTGTTTCCATTTCACCTAATAATTTTATTCACCTTAAAATTTTAGTCTTTTTGATGAGGTTTATAATTGGGGGTGCCTAAATG
Source organism: Sminthopsis crassicaudata (assembly GCF_048593235.1). Lineage (NCBI taxonomy): Eukaryota > Metazoa > Chordata > Mammalia > Dasyuromorphia > Dasyuridae > Sminthopsis > Sminthopsis crassicaudata. The sequence continues at coordinate 215,727,083 of NC_133618.1, forward strand.
AAATTAGGTTTAATTTAGGTCTAGTGGCAGGTTCGGGGTACAGGGAGTCAAAAAGAGCTCTCCTGCAACCTTTTTGGATTTGGCGCAAGGATACAGAGTTAAATGAGGTCTAGTAGTGGTGCAAGAGTCCCCTGTAAAGGAATTTACAGACCCCAAAACTTAGATTGATAAAAGAGGTTTATTATGGGGTTTGGAAGTAAGGTTAAGAGGTGTTAAGTAAAGAAAGGAGGGTACCAGAACCAGGGTTCCAGTGGGCAGAAATCCTTTGACATGCCAGGTGTAAGGCTGCCATGTTTGGGATCTCTGCAAAGAGAGGACTCCAGCTTGGCTCTTTTATAATAGGGGGCTTTGGCTACAAGCTGAAGGGGACTTGTGGGTGGGGTGGAGTCCCAGGTTGGCTCCAGGCTGGGTTTCAGCCAGGGTTAGAATTTTAATTCAATTCCATGGGTTTCCAGACTGAGCCAGATAACCAAGATGAAACTATTTATGGAGTCCCCTCCCTGAGGCAGAGTCCAAAGAGGTTTTGGGGTTTCCTGTTGTGATTGCATTAGTTATCTGGATATCTTTTGGGGTCTTAGTCAGGGGATTAGATATAGGAATCTACACACCTCCTTTCTCTCCACTGCCAAAGAATGATCCTGCTTGTCCTGCTCCACCCTCTGATCTCTCTTCCCCTTCTTTGTCCACACCCACAGATCAATCCAGCTTAGAGTTGAGTTGGATCATCCTCCAAGCATGTTAATAGAGAATTGTCCAATTGGTAATTAGCCTCAAGTGCTAAGTTATCTCAGTTAAGTGCATCTGCTAAGTTCTAGCCCTTTACATCTCCACTTTCTTTTGTTTTAGAACACAGGTTCTAAATTCCATCCCTGACTTCTCCGGGAGGTGAGATCACACCCTCCCTGACATCTCAGGAAGGGAGATGAAAAGCACCAAAGGGAAGTAGGGATTAGCGGGTTTCTGGGCTGATGGATCTTATTAGAGACAGGTATGCACAAACTCATCAGCATGGGAGGTATTACACAAGCACGTAGCAATAATGCACAGGCTATTAGTGATGACTCTCCCCACAGTCAGTGCAGGCTTGATGTGGTGTAACAAATATGAATTGTACAAATATGAATAGTGATATAACAATATAAATCAACATGGTCTTGTAAAAGATTTCTAGAAGTCCTAGAAGGAGGGTATGTAAACATCAGTCACACATACGCCTTCAGCCAAGAGATAGTCCAAAACCAATCTTTTGTCCATTGCTTCATGTATCAGGGAATCTAATGATCCCCACAAGTTTTTGAAGTCCTGCAACAGTCTTTCTATATGTTAGGGAATCCAATGATTCCTGCAGGTTTTGAAGTCCTGCAACAGTCATGTCTCAGAGAATCCAATGAGGATTTTGAAATCCAACAATTTTTGATGTCCATGAGTCAAATGCCATAACTGCCATGCTCTTTCAGTGGTGGGCACAGTCAGCAACGGAACCACCTGATGTTTCTTGGGTCTTATCCTTCGTTTCAAGGGTCTGCTCCATCTCACTCCAATGGACAAGGCAAATATGACTCGGCACCCATCTGATTCCTTCTCCATCTGTGGAGATACAAGCAAACCCTCTCCCTCAAGCAGTTAGCCTATCTGGTCCTTTCCATTCTCCACTTTCTGGGCCTCTCCACATTAAACAAAACATTTAACACACAGACTAGGGGCTATCTGGAAACCTTAGGATAGCCCTGAGGGAAGTTGTTGCAGCTCAAAAGTGGGATTCCCTCCCAGAATCCAAACAGAACTTCTTGTAGGCTTTCAAGCCCCGGTTTGGTGTATTTCTCTGCCTTCACAGAGAGTGCCCAGAGATAACCAGATAGTACCAAAAAGTACTCAGAACCAGATAGTAATGTTCCTGGTGGGTTTTCCCAGAGGTCTTGGGGCAGCCTTTGTTTCAGTTCAGTAATCATCACAAGAATAGCCAGGTGTTAAAGTCCAAATTCTTTTTTTTATTTTGGTTATTATTATAGCTTTTTATTTACAAGATATATGCATGGGTAATTTTTTCAGCATTGACAATTGCAAAACCTTTTGTTTTGATTTTTCCCCTCCCTCCCTCCACTGCCTCCCCCAGATGGCAGGTAGACCAATGCATGTTAAATATGTTAAAGTATATGTTAAATACAATGTATGTATACATATCCATAGTTTTGCTGCACAAGAAGAATTAAAGTCCAAATTCTTTATTGTCTCCTTCACCTGGTGCTCAGTTAGCTTTCTCTTGGCCTTCAGAGGGGACTTGGTTTCAGTGAAGAAAATGATGGAGGACAGGCCACTGGGGTAGTGTGAGATGAAGTGAGTCTGAGTCCAAGGGTTTGTGCTTCAGTCTCCAGCCACCACAAAGGTGGACAATGGAAATGTCCTATTGGCAATTCCCAGAGTTTATGGCTCGTCAACCCAACTTTTTCTGGTGACCCAGATTTGCTAGCAATCAGACCAGACAGAAAATTACCCTGCAAGGATTTCAGACCAGATTCTCCCTTGGCCAAAATGGAGTGTCCACCATTGGGCTTCAGGCAGGCTGAAAATTGCTCTCTTTCCCAGAAACTCTGGAAACAAATCCCAGACCAGCCTCTCCAGGCTAAGAACTCAGATCTTCAGCTGCCCTGAGGCCCAAGGGGGAGACCCAAAGGTCTCTAATCTCTAATCCTACTCTCATTTTCTAATATCTCGGTGGGAAGCCTCCAAAATGTAATGCCAGAGAAACTGAGCAAGATAGAGATTAGAGAGTATTTAATAATTTATTTGAAAGGGAGAGATTTACTGGAACCAAATGGATCCATAGTTTGGTCCCAGGGCTGAATGAGACTATTATCTCCAAGAATCCAGCAAACAATGTGAGTTCTCAATGACATATATACACATGGCTCAGACACAAGGGGTAGACTGAGGCAGGGGAGGAATCAGGGTGCTGAAATCAGGAACAGGACTCTAACAGGATGGGACAAGCCACCAGAGATGGGGATGACATAATGGGGGAAGGCATCCCAGAGATGGGGAGAAGCATCTTGATAAGACAGTATCTGATATTCTAATAGCCTGGGAAGGGGAGAGGCATTCTGATATTCTAGATCTTTTGCCTTTATCAAATATTCTGATGATTAAGAGGGAGGTGTGATTTTACAGGATTGAGCAGAACAATTATAAACTGAGGCAGAACAATTAGGGAAAAGAGAACTGTGGCACAACATCATGCTTAAATTTGCTACTATCTTAATTTATTTTGTAATCTGAGGGATGGTTTGTCAATGTTAAATATAAAATAGGAATTCTACTTTCCATTGAGGAAATCTCCAAAGACTAATCAGAAGAGAAACCAGATCTTTAAAATGACAAAAAGAATAAAATAATTTATTTCTAACTTAAGGCAAAGTAAACTTTGACAAAGGGCAAAGTTTTCTCCTTAACAAAGGCCCAGACAAAAAGGCATTAAGATCTTTATGTAAACAAACAGGGTCAATTTTACCAGAGTCCAGTAAAACAAAATATACAAACCCTATCATAATCAAAACAGATCAAGAGATCTAAAAAAGAACGGGCTGAATTATGCTAAGGAATCAAGAAATTAAGTTAACATTGACCATAAGCAGAATGAGAATATGAACTCATTCAAATAATTTTTAAAATTGTTGATATAAACAACATCCTCTTCTTGGGGAGAAGGAAGGGCAGGAATTACAAAGCTTTGGACAGAAACAAAGAAAGGTTGGGCAGTAGATCCAGGATTATATATCCATAATACTTCAATGATTAAACTATTCTTTTCTAATTATAGGGATAACACCTGTGGCTCTTAGGGTTTTAAAATTATAAAAAAAAAAAAAAAGGCCCCAAATGCCAACAAAAGTCTATGCTACCTTTTGGTACTTTATCTCTAGTTTCAATTGTCCAAGTTTCACACTTGCCAGCGAGATTATGTACGTCATTCATAAACTGTCTCTCCCCACTTTGGCTCAGCATTATACCACCATCTGTGTCCTTTGAAATGGAAGAATTAGGCAATGTAACATACTTAATCATATGTTCATATTAACAAAGTAATAACCATGAAAACCAAACCTATTATTTTACTGAAGCCTTACCCTTTTCCTTAAGTTGCTTTGGATTCTATGATGCAAACTGATCCAAAAATCTCTGCAAAGTTCCGTAACTAGTCCTCTGAATGCTTCCTATAATCCATGTGTGTGAGAGACAAACTAAGGTTAACTTTCCACAGAACAGTTTAAATTCAATTCCTCAGAATCAAATTTTTATTGTTCGCTTGCATTTTGTTTTCTTACTCATTTACTTTCCTTTTTTGATCAGATTTCTCTTGTGTAGCAAGAGAATTATATAAATGTTTATGCATACAGGATTTGATGAGGTCTAGATATCGGGCACCCAAATGAAATTAGGGTTTAATTGAGGTCTAGTGGCAGGTTTGGGGTACAGGGAATCAAACAGAGCTCCCCTGCAACCTCTTTAGATTTGGCACAAGGATACGGAGTTAAATGAGGTCTAGTAGCGGCGCAAGAGTCCCCTACAAAGGAATTTACAGGCCGGAAAACCTAGATTATAAGAGGTTTATTATGGGGTTTGGAAGTAAGATTAAAGTCTAGTTAGTAAAAAGTGAAGGTAGAGATAAGAGGGCACTGGAAACAGTGTTCCAGTGGGCAGAGATCCTGGGCATGCCAGGCATAAAGCTGCCATGTTTGGAACCTCTGCAAAGAGAGGACTTCAGCTTGACTCTTTTATAATGAGAGATTTAGCTAAAGGGGCCTGTGGGTGCAGTCCCAAGTTGGCTCCTCACTGGGTTTTAATGAGGGCTAGAATTTGCTTGATGTTGGTTGGGAAACCTGAGCAGATCATTAGAATAGGGGCTGGGACAGCCCAAATTGGCTCAGATCCCATGGAGGCTGGGAGAACCCAAATTGGCTCAGATTTAGTGGGGGCTGGGAGAGCCCAGATCTCCTATTGGAATTCAAAAGGATGCTTTTGATCAGGATTTGTGAATCCAAGGTCCTAGCTTCTTGAATTGATAATGCATCAGCTAGGAGGGGTTGGGAATCAGAAAGGGATAAATCAGTCTGAAAGGACTAGTTTCTTAAAGGGACCACAACCCACATCAGATTTAACATATATAACATGTTTAACATATATTGGATTACTAGCCATCTAGGGGAGGGAGTGGGGGGAAGGAGGAGAAAATCTGAAACACAAGGCTATGAAAGGATTAATGTTGTCAAATTATCCGTACATATGTTTTGAAAATAAAGTGATTAAAAAAAAAAAGTTTAGGTTAGAAGCTGGTTTAAACTGAGGATCAAGGTTGGGAAAAGGTCTTTTTTGGGCTTGCTTATGAAGCCTCATGCATATAAGCTGACATACCTTGAATAGAATTAGAACCTTATTAACAGAATATGGGATTTATGACAAAGGAGGTGGGATATATTTAGGAATAGCATGTAAGAAATGCTGTTACCCCAGTTGGAACTAATAAATCCATTCCTGGGGAAAGGGATCTGATAAACTAAGAGCATAAAGTTTGTCTGCTTCTGTAACTAGTGCTCCTCCTTCCCACCAGAGGGGTGCAGCCCGCTTCTGGCCAGAAACATCCAATTCTTCTGGACTTTCTAAAATGTCTGTTACCTAACTTTTGGAGTCAGCTTGTATCTAACATGTGTAACAAAGAAAAAAAGAGCACTTAAAAGTACTTAAGAATTTAATTCAAATAATAGATTTGTGCCTTTGCAACATTTTAAAAGAGAGAAAAGCCAAATCATAATGAGTTGCAAGAAAGCCAGAACTCTAGAATGAATTGATACAAATGAGAGTAAAACTCTGTATGACCTGAGTAAGCCCTGCAAAATTATGTAAAATCACCAAAAAAATGTCTCCTTTGATCTACAAACCCAAATGATCTTGCATCCTCTCAGAGTTCAAGAAAAGTTTTCTTGGAGGAAGTCATGACTCCATGCAAGATTTCACATTTACTTGAGACTTCCCTTAGAATCATGCATAAAACGGGTCTTCAGAAAATGACTCTTGGCAGATCACTTCTGCCAATGATATGCCCGGCAAAAGAATCCCTCTTGGTGTTTCTTTAACAATAAAGCTTCTTTACCATAGCCTTTGGGTTTAGCTAATTCCTTCGCCCCTCGCCTACCCCCAACCTCACCTTGGAGAGCAGAACCTCATCCATTCCTGCCTAACCTCTTCTTTGGTACCCTCATCCCTCATCAATACCAGCTTCCTTCTCAGATTTTTCATTCTATATCTGCAAATCAGATGGATAATGCACTAGAACTAAAATCTACTCATTATTTCCCAATCATGAGACATTGTGGCATGGTATCAAGAGGACAGACCCATAATGAGGGCCAGGAGAGTAGAGAGTTTGACAGATAAAAAAAATGTCTTATCAAATGAAAGGTGGGTCTATCCATGGTACCAAATAGATCCTTTTAAATTTGGGTTGATTGCTTCAACTACATTGTACAGTGTGAATATAAAGTAACTCTTTCAAAAACTACATTATTTTATAGATATTATTTTGCACATGTTTAACCACTACTCAAAAAATTGCAATAATTGTTAATATTTAGACACTAGAATTATGCTTTTTTAGATCCATATTTCTGGTTTTATCAACATAAACATATCCCATTGAGAAACTCTCTCCACTGATGATCAGAAGTTCATCTTTAACTTAAAAGTTTTAAAGTTTCCTGGGTACATTAATGTTAGAAATGAAAACTTCAGAGCTAATTCTTAAGAGGAAGGCTTTATACATTCAAGCAGGTGCCATACCCCTTTGAAAAGGCACAAATGCAGTTTATAGAAGCCAAAACCAGCAGTTATATTCCATAAGCTCACCCTGCATCCTCATCCCCTTCTCAGAATTTCAATTGGAAGATACTCTTCCAAAATCTATGATTTCATGACATTCTCACTACACAGAGTACTTGATATTTCCATGTTCCCCCCTCCCCTTGTCATATGTTCAAAAATGGTGGATGTCTTCTCATTATTAAACATACTCAAAGATTTAGCTTGCCTGGGCATAAACCCAGATCATTTGCACTTAAACAGCACCCGTGGTTACTTCTGTTGACTTAAAGACATTCTTTAATTCTCTTCAGCCAGTATGTACTAACCCTAAAGCTTACATCACATTCTTTTTCACCATGGCAACAGAGAAAGAGACTGAGACTCTGAAACTTCAACTGTGGAAATAAAATCTTACAATTTTACTTTTCACAGTTAAGGTAAGTGACTCACATGGTCTACAATTATTTTTGTGTTTGATGTAGCACTAGAATTCCCGATTCCAAGGCAATCTTTTAAATATTTTCCAAAAAAATTTCAGATTTAAATTTCCTATAGCTGTGCAAACTTTTTACAAGAAAAAAAGGGGAGAGAACAGAAGCAAATATCTTTTTTTTTAAGGATGCCTATTTTTTAAGTAAACCTATTGCCTAATTGAGGTACTGAAATATTTTATAGTCTTGTTCAAAGTTATTTTTTAAAAAACAATATTCTTAGTAAGATGAAACATTAAGAGATGATGCCTTTGATTATAGGATGTGGTGGGAACTTTGGTAGTATAATCTTCTTAGTTTCTCAAGACAGGAGACTTTTTCTTTAGAAAGTCTGTATTGTACTTCTAACTTGCTATAAAGGAAATCATAGCATGAATGTCAGTAATTCAATAATCTTGTTAATAGATGTGGGTGCTTTCTTGACTTATAGATCACACCTCCTCCTGACCTTGTCCTCCTATATATTCTCTACAAATAATTTTCCCAAAGGCTTATCGGCCCCATCCAAGGTTCCTCCCACCACATTGCACAGGGATCAGTACCCCATATTGCCCAGAGCGCAGTGTAGCATTCAGGCTATCTCTTGCTGTTAAGAGGAAGGCCTCCATGATGAAAGACTGTGCCCAAGGCCAGGAACTAACCTAACAAGGGCAGACAATACAGACTGGTAACCCAGGAGGGTATCTGAGGAAGTGAGGGAAGGCGAGAGCAACAGTAGGCTAGCCAATAGGTACTGATTCTGTATTATTGATTCGATTTGTTCTGAGAGCAGGAAGACTGTTGTTGAGGTAGCATTGGGAAACACAACAAGCGCTCTGAAGCTGGCTAGCTCTTGTGGACTTTCATGGATGCAAGTTCTAAAATGGAATGGCTTAAGTTTTCCAGGGCATATGGCAGCAGAACAGTACAACATGAAGATGGCAAAGAGTCTGGATCAGGACGGATATGCTGGGTTGTCACCAATAAAAAAAACATGGCTTTGCAGAAATTACAGCTGTAATTGTCATCTAGCTGGTGGGTGGTTTGTCCTCTACTCTCGAAGACCATGACAGGTAAATGAATTGGATTTCAGTGAGGGAAGGCTGTGCAAGGTCACCTGCCTCATCTTGCCCTCCAGAGCCTTTTGGATTAGGTGGCCAGATCTACAAGACAACTGGAGGAGACCTAGGTTGAAATCCCAACTCTAACTGGGTAGCAATCTGCATAAACTGCAATTTATGTCTACTATATATATATCTCCATTGCCTTCTAGGGTATCTGTAATTCTCAATCTTCAAGGACTGTGGGATTCTATAGTTCAGTCACATAGCATCACAATGTTAAAAATGTTAAAAATGAGTTTGTAAGGAATAGTTTGAAATCAATGAAAATATTGTGCAGTTTCTTAAATGGAGCTTAACCTATGAAGCTATGTAGGTACATTGCCATTATAAATCATTTAAAAATCATTTGCATTTGCCTTTGGAATGAGTTTTCATATACTTAAATCCATATCTCATCATGGCATGAAAGGAAACCTTCAGTTTGCAAAAGGCTACTAGAGGATAAACTCTGGCAGGTTCTATCATTCTAGAAAGGCTTTGACCATGAGCCTGGCCACAGGTCTGTTTTATGAGGACAGAGGCTCATTCCTAAATTGCTAAATAGATAAGTTCTTTAGCCATGACAATTTAAAAAGTTTGCAGTGTGGCAGTGAGGACACAACTGAGATAACATGCATGATAGTTTGTTTAGAGGAAGCAGTCAGTTTAGTGTTGTAACTTGACTCAGTGGTGTTCAACAAGCAGGTTGGGCTTATGAGTGAAGATGGATTAGAGGGAGTTTTTCCAAGGTTGAAGATTATTGTGAACAATGGAAAAGATGCCAAAGAAGTCAAGAACAGAAGACAGAAAATATGTGAACTGATCAACTGAAATACCAAGACAAATTTTAGAATCATGTTAAAATCAAAGTATGGCAATATATTATGCATACACAGACACACAAACACATCTATACTTGAAAATTTACATTATAAACATATCATCTAATTTGTATATTGTTATAATACATACATGTGTATATGTATAATGTGCTGGCAATGGCATATTTAATGCATGCTTATTAATACTTCACCCAATTCTTCAACTTCATAAATTATTTTCATGTCTAAAGTTCTTTCTATAACTAGACAAAAGCTAAATTTATTTTAAAAAATCTTGAAAACCAATTGTGACATCACAAATTGCATTATAGATTTTTAATCACTGAGGAAAATGTACAGATAAGATAAAACATTTTTTATCTTCCTATAAAGATTCCCAGGACTCTCCATGGCTCAGCTTATCCTACTACCTTTTAAAAAAGTGTTTTTTTGGCCACAACTCATGAAGACTTTACTAAAATGTGGAAGATGGCTGAGGATTTATAAATGGAACATTGACACTTTCAGGTACTGAAGTGAAATATTTTTTATGTTGCTTTGAAGGGATAAACAATATCCTTCCTTCACCTCTCTTTACCCTTCAAGGTTAGTAAACCTAAAGGAAAATGATTTTCTTAGGCAATATACAAATAGCCATTATTCAAATGTTGATGTTTTGTTGATGGCCAGGAAGGTTCAGTCTTATAGTCTTATAACCATAAGAATCTTATACTAGTAGTTTCTACATTTCTCTGTAGCTAATAAAAGGGTTCACTATTTAAGAATTCCTGAATTCAAGCATAGTAATGTTTTTCCAGCAGCTAGTTAAATGTCCAGATGTTCATTCATCAGTCAGTATGTGCAGTGAAAGCAGAACTCAATTCTCTGTCTCTTCTGAAATATTAGAAAATTTCCGTCGCTTAGCTTCTCCAAATTCTCTGCTCTTGGCTCTCCTTTCTGCATACTGGAAGATAGACAAACAATGGGGAGAAGATAGATTGTGTGAAAAATGCAACCTAAATATATCACTAAATTTCATTGAAGCTCTGGTTATATTTATTATTTAAGAGAGAAATTTTAAAAATAATTTATTCCACATTTCCTATTTCTTATTTTCAAAGAATCTAGGAGTTAAAAGAGACATTTTGGAGGTCATTTAGTTTAACTTCTTATCAGAATCACAAATCCCTTTTAATACAGCATTCATAATATAGATGATCATTTATCTAGTCTGAGCTTGAATATTTGCAGTTGTCTATTGTTAGCTCTTCTTTATACTAAGATTAAATTTGTCTCCTTATAATTTACTCCCAAAATTTCTTTTGGGCATACAGAAAATACTTTGCTTCTTGAAAATGGCTATCATGCGTTCCACTTATGTTTTATCTTACCCAATTCCTTTCATGGATTTTTCTCTAATAGTCTCTAGCCCTTTTACCAATCTTTACACTCTGATGCAAAGTATGGTGACTACTTTTATCCTTATTTCAGAACAGCATTTTTATCTGGTTATTACTGCATTTTTTATTTGAAAGATTTTAAAGTTATTCTCTCCTTTCTAGAGGTATTAGAGAATGAGATAGCCATTTGAATAGTCTTACCTTAAATATAACACAAAAAAATCATATACCTTCTGCACTTGATGAGAAAGGAGGAAGCCCCCAGGGGGCTTCTTGGAAGAAAATGAAATTCTTTTGGTGGCTTCTTTTCTACCTTTCAATGCTCTAACATAGCCTTCCTTACCTCTTTTTTTAGGCATTTCCGCATCTCATGATCAAGTTCATTACAGTGACCAAAAAATTTCAGAACACTGTGCTGTAATACAAAACCCACAAATTTATTTTATTAATAAAATGGAAAAGTGTGTTGTATAAAAGTACATTTAAATAATTCTTATATAATTCTTCATTCATGTGTCAACTTCATTTCAAAAAAACAAACAAATCAATGTATGAATTCATTAGTATAAGGAAATCTTGATAAGGAACTTCTTAACAATGAAAGTCAACCAATACCTGCTCTTAGGCAGTTGCCTGAGATGTTATTTGCATGGGATCACACAGCTAGCATGCATCAAGGTCAGACTTGAATTCAGGCTTTCCTGATTTTGCAACAAGCTCTCTATGAATGAGACCAAGACTGTCTCTCATTAATCTGATGATAGTTAATTAAAATTGTCTAAATTCTTAAATAGATCCATCTGGGCCTATCTTACCAAAACAACACAAGGTTCTTTTTTGGGGAAGTATATTCCCACCCATTAAGATTACTTCATTAATTTATTAAAATATTTTCAAAGAAGTTAGTTCCAATTAATTATTCCCAATATCTCCTCTTAGAAACATGGAAACAATGAATATAAACTTGGATAGACAGCCTCCTTGGTTATGGTCCATTGGTCCATGAAAAACCAGGACACGACTGAATGCCAGAACAAGACAATATTATAAAACTTATCCATGAAATGGTAGTAACTGCAATGTAAAATCATGCTTTTTTAAAGGAAATAAAGGCAACCTGCTTCAGAGAGCAACCAAAAAACATATACTACTTTGGAGTATGGGTTGCTTAATAAATGCATGAAGGAGGGGGACAAACATTCAATAGTTTTATTAAGTGTTAAGAACTGAACTCAAAACAGTGGAATGCCTAATACTTGCAAGTAGAATGACTTTGTGTTGTGAAAGATGTGCTATTTATAAATTGGATAAGATTTAACTCATGTGATTTCTTTACTGCTGTCCACTAAAAGCAACGGATACAGAAGAAGAAGAACAAAAAAACAAAACAACTGAGTAAGGAAATAAATAATTGGCTAAGAAGATGGTAGCAAATAAGAATACAAAGAAGAATGACTTCTTCCAGACATGAAGTTCTTATACATAACAAATGCTGATAAAAACATATTTGGTGCATATCTTGGAAATGCAATAAACTAAAAAGGTTATCATACTGAAAGAAAATTGCCATGTTTTACAGGTGTATATATGTATGGGTGTGTATGCAACACAATCATAACTTTGAAGCCAGAAATTATATAGAGTAGCAATAATGAAAGAATGTCAATTTAGGTAGCAATAAATTCATAGGAGCAAAATCCAAGAAAAGAATCTATAATAAAATCCAGAACTTCAAATACTAAACACTAGGTGGTAAGCAAAAGAAAATAGAAGAATTTGACCTCATTGAGAGGGTCACACCTCATAAGTCTAGGAGGGATGAAAATTTAATTCTAGATTGGTATAATATTAATCAAAAGAAAGAAAATAGATAAAAGGGGTGTAAGCAAGTCCATATTAAGAAGATATACTTTGTCACCCTTATGGGTGACAAAGTATAATGGAGAATATTTGACGAAGGTTAATGGAGGGAGAAACAAAAATTTTTCCTTTGAAATATACTAGAGACCATCTAGACTTTAGGAAGAAATAAAGAGTTTGGGAAGCAAATAACTGGCACAAGCATGATACAGTGGGGAATGGAAGTATTAATTTTGATTACCTCCTAATTTGCCTAAATGATAATTTTTGCCTTCAAAAAGGGGAGGAACTAATAAGGGACAGTACTGGATAGGATTCTTACAAAAATGGAGAAACTGATTGTTGGGATAGAAATGATGAGACCCTTGAAGCAAAGAGACGATTCCTTCTTAGGGTGGCAGATGTGACTGCTGAGTCACTATCAGAAACAGTTGAAAGATCATGAAAAAATGAGAGAGAGAACACAAAATTGAAGCTAGATAAGTTCTGTGTTGGTTTTCAAAAATGGGATTAGGATAGTTTTCAATTGATAAGTCAATGAACTTGATTTCAAATTTGAAAAAAAATTCTAAACTGGATCACTAACGAGATTGTTAAATATCTCAAAAGTAAACAACAATTATAAAAGTGCTAGTAAATCTTCATTAAAAACAGGCTATGCCTAATCTAATTTCCTTTTCTGACAGTTACGAAATGATAGAAGACTAGGGAAATGTTTGGTATAATCTCAAATTATTGTGGAAAATCTGGAAAGATATGTTAGAATATTATATAACCATGGATTTGGAATTGGTTGAATGGCAGGATAACAAAGAGTGGTAATTAATGGATCAATGTCAAATTGGCAAGTCTCTCCATAGTAGTGCCTCAGGGACTGGTACTTGTACTCTGTGCTATGAAACATTTTTCTCAAATTACTTGAAAAAAGGTGTATTTATGTAGTAGTAGATGGTGTATTTATCAAATTTACAGATGATACAAAGTTGGAACTGAAAGACAATACTGAATTAAAGTCAACATCTAAAAGACCTTGACAGGCTAAAGCAGTGGTATCAAACTGAAACAGAAATGTAGACCACCAATTCATGTACAACAAAGGCATAGACTATATATATTAACATTACCTATTTTTATTTATTTTGTTAATATTTCCCAATTACATTTATTTGGTTTTATATTCAAGAGTGTAGTGACCCATATGTCTGAAACCTTTGGGTTAGAATACTGAAGTATTCTAAAAAGCAATTCACTAGAAATGTAAAGCCTTTTCACAGTTTCAAAAATCAATTTCACAAATATAGGTCAGATAGCCTGATTTACAAAACCTTCTCTGAATTCTGGGCTTTAATAAACTATAGGCTCAGTAAGAGAAAATACTGTGAGGCTGTAATTATTAAAAAAAAAAAAAAAAAAAAAAAAAGATTTCATTAGAGGAGGTTTTATCTTATAGGACACAAAAGGGTGATCATTACTCTGGATTCAAATGTAGAAAGAACATATTTGTTAACTATTGTGTTCAATTAGGGGCATCTGAATTTAAGGAAAAGGAAAATCTGGAGAGTGTCAAGAGAACAACCAAGATCATAAAGGGTTGTGAGTTAACACTACAAAAATAGGTTGAAGGAATTAGGGATTTGAACAGGAGAAAAGTCAGACAAGATAGCTTTTTTAAAATGCTCTAAAATCATTACTGATGAGAAAAATTCAAATTAAAACAACTCTGAACTACTCTCCCTCACAACTGTCAAATTGGTTATGATGACAGAAAAGGAAAATAAAAAATGTGGAAAGGAATGTGGGGAAATCAAAACACTGATGTCTAGTGAGTCAGCTCTTCTGGGGAGTAATTTGGAACTATGGCCAAAGGGCTATAAAACCACTCAAGCCCTTTGATCAAGCAATACCACTACTAGGTCTATATCTCAAAAAGATAAAAAAACAAAAAAGAAAAGGACTTAAATGCACAAAAATATTTATAGCATCTCTTTTAGGGCTACAAAGAACTAGAAATTGAGAAGCTGTCCATCATAGGGAATGGCTTAGACAAGTTGCTGCATGTGATTATGAAGGAATACTACTGTGCTGTAAGAAATGAGAATACTCTCATAAAAATCTGGACTTACATGAATTGATGCAAAGTAAAATGGGGAGAATCAAGAAAACATTATACCTAGTAATAGCAATACTGTTATGATGATCTACTATAAATAACTTAGCCATTCTCAGTAATACAGCGATACAAAACAATTCTGTAGGATTTGTGATTAAAGTTTCTCCAGAGAAAGAACTGGTAGACCCTGAATGCAGATCAAAGATTTTTTTTCTTTATTTTTCTAGGACTTACCAATGATTGAACTTCTTGAAACCACCAGCATCCTCAACTTCAGAAGTGAGAATAATAATTATATTCCTATTAGCTAAGATATATCAAAATACTATCAAATACGATGAATGGTCAGTAGGGCCAACCAAGGACCCAAGATTTCAACTTTTTAGATCCTTAAATTTGTTTATTCTATACTTCATGAAAGAACAAGAGGCTCTTATCTTGAGTCATCTGGCCTTGTAAGATTCTGAGTTCCAAAATTTTTTCCTCCTTTATTCCCTACCAAGATGGCAAGAAATCTGATATACAAACCATTTTCCAATTGATAAATAGTTAAAGGACAATTCTCAAAGAAGTTGCGATTATTTTTAGCCATATTAAAAGACACTCCAAGTCCTTATTAATCAGAGAAATGCAAATTAAGACAATTCTGAGATACCACTACACACCTGTCAGATTGGCTAGAATGACAGGGAAAGGTAAAGCGCAATGTTGGAGGGGATATGGGAAAACTGGGACACTGATACATTGTTGGTGGAATTGTGAATATATCCAGTCATTCTGGAGAGCAATCTGGAATTATGCTCAAAAAATTATCAAACTGTGCATACCTTTTGATCCAGCAGTGTTATTACTGGGCTTATATCTCAAAGAGATTTTAAAGAAGGTAAAGGGTCCTGTATGTACAAGAATGTGTGTGGCAGCTCTCTTTGTAGTGGCCAGAAACTGGAAATTGAGTGGAGAGACTTATATGAACTGATGCTAAGTGAAGTGAGCAGGACCAGGACGTCATTATATATTTCAACAATAATACCATACAATGATTAATTCTGATGGACGTGGCCACCAATAGAGCAGTAATGAATTGAATCAGCTACATCCAGCGAAAGAACTCTGGGAGAGTTCTTTCTACACAGAATTCCCAATTCCTCTATTTTCATCTGCCTGCTTTTTTAATTTCCTTCACAGGTTAATTGTACACTATTTCAAAGTCTGATTCTTTTTGTACAGCAAAATAACTGTTTGGACATGTATACATATATTGTATTTAATTTATACTTTAACATACTAACATGTATTGGTCAACTTCCCATCTGGGGGAAGGGATGAGGGGAAGGAGGGGAAAAATTGGACAAAAGGTTCTGTAATTATCAATGCTGAAAAATTACCCATGCATATATCTTGTAAATAAAAAGCTGTTATAAAAAAAATCTGATATAGGTTATGCATGTATGATCATATTAAATATAAATTAATAATGTTGTAAAAGAATCAGAACAAAATGGAAAAACTACCAAAAAGAAAAACAGAAGTGAATAGATAGTATGCTTCAATCTGCATGTAAAATCCATAGTTCTTTATTTGCATGTAGACAGCATTTTCCATTATGAGTCTTTTGGAATTGTCTTGGATCACTGTATTGCTAAGAAAAGTTAAGTCCATCATAATTGATCATCACATTATCTATTACCATGTACAATGTTGTCCTGATTCTGGTTACTTCATTCAGCATTAATCTTTCCAGGTTTTTCTAAAAACCACTTGTTCATCATTTCTTATAGAACAATAATTTCCATTACATTCATACACCACAATTTTTTAGCCTATCCCCAATTGATAAGCATCCCCTTAATTTCCAATTCTTTGCCACCACAAAGAGAGCTGTCCTCTTTATGATCTCTTTGGGATACAGACCTAATAAGAGTATTGTAGTATCAAAGGGAATGTTGCTGCATGTTTCTGAAACTCAGTAGATATCACAGCAAAATGGAGTTTACCAATAGTATGAATTTAAATAGCTCCATCTTGTTTCTAAATAAAACTGCTCTATTATAATGTGAAAGCAAATAAATAAATAAATAAATAAAATTGTTTATCTGAAAACAACTTCTTATGCCCTATATTCTATATTTTCTCAATTACAGTTTAAATATCTATATTCTGATTTAATTAACTCTACTGTATATCACTGGTATCTTGCTTGAAATGTCTATCTGAACCACATAATACATAAAGTGTAAGTTTAATGAGAATTTTTTACTCCAATTATAATTGTTTCTAATGATGAGAATATTTTACTCCTAAATTTCCTATAGCTTATTAGTAAAATGTTTTGCTGTTAGAAAATACTTTTAGTATAGCCAATTAGAAGAGTTGTTTCCTTTGATTTTTTTTTTTCCCTATAAAAAAGCTCTGCAGTGGATAGAACACCAGCCCTGAAGTCAGGAAGACCTCAAATCCGGCCTTAGATACTTAACATGTCCTGGCTATGTGATCCTGGGCAAGTCACTTAACTCCAACTGCCTCAGGGGGGGAAAAAAAGCTCTATAGAAAATTCAAAGTTGAATTTGTCCTAAGATGTTAATTCTCAATTTTGTTCCCTTGAAAGTACATCTTTTGACATTAGCAATCGTCTCAAATTTTATTTGGGATACCCACAATATGTAAGTGGAATGAAATGAAATAAAAATTTAAGTTACTATTTTGTTTCTATGGTTTTAAAAATACTAATTTACAGCAAGCCAAGGAAACACAGCTTTTCATTATTAAATAAGATAGTACCAATAGAAAGTCTCAGAAATTTTAATAATCTAGTTAAAGAAAAACCCTTATTTTACAGAAGATGAAAGCAGTTGCCAAAGAAGTAAAATAATTTGAGATCACAAAACTAACAAAGCTGGAACTAGAATCCAATTTTCTTTTCTTTTCTTTCTTTCTTTCTTTCTTTTTTTTTTTTTTTTTAACAAAAAGTCATTTTAATTTTAAATACATATTAAAACATTTTAGTCAGTTCTGCCTGACAGCATAACACGAGAAATGCACAAGACCTTAAACATGCTCTAAAATGACATTCAGCAAAGTATTTAAAATTTAATAAATAGCATAGTCCACACACAAATACATTTTTTTCATGCTGAATCATTAAGCTACTATAACAGATTGGCAAAGAATAAGCAAACAGTAGCTGATAATTTAAAAAAAAAAAAAAAAAAAAAGGATATAGGGTTTTGTAATCCACTCTAATAGCCATATCAACCTTCTTATTACAAAATTTGAAACAACGAGAATCCAATTTTCTTAAAATCTATGCCAGTATTCTTCCCACCATACATGCTGTTTCATATTCATATAAATACTCAAAGGACTGATTAGTCTTTTTGTCAGTGAGGGAAAATGGGTGTAAAATACCCTTCATCAACAAAAGTACCTCCCATCTATGACTTAGCAGATGAATTGTAGGGGATTGTTTATAACCATGTGGTGTTTCCAATTGTCAACAGGCAATCACAACTTCATGAAACTTATGTGAAAAATAGATTGATTAAAATAAAAATAAAAATGAATGTGGAACTCAAAGAGTTCACAATCCACATAAAAGTTTGCATATTTATAAAGTACAATAAAGGAAGAAGAAAACAGAAATCTTCACTTAAAAAGGGGTGTGGTACAGTAGGGGGAAGAATGCAGTAAGTGGGAAAAGGACCAAAAAACTCCCCTGAGACCAAGGTGCGGGCAAAAGTTGAATTCTTTTCCCTTGGGAACTGTTAGATCATAAAGATAGGAAGGTCTCAGAAGCACAAGTAATTTCCCAGTCTAAGACAGGCTGACTGATAACTATCTAGACTCTCAAGGACACACAGGGAATCCAGCATGGGATACAAGCAACATATAATGTTAGCTCAGGTAGGACCTCCTGCATACTCTGAGCTAAAAGACAAGTTCAGGGAATTCTACAGTCTTCTTTAACACAATCATTTGGGTCAAACTTGACCAAAGATAATTTTTTAAAGTTCCCCCCCTCAAAAAAAAAAAAAAAGGTGCTTCGCCTGAGGATAACTTTCAATGACTATTAAATTAGAAATACTCTGATAAAGCAAAATACTAAATTTATTATTTTGTTTGAATTATAAATTCCAAAGACAAATACAAATGATTTAGTATTGTCCACACTACATTATCTTCCCTATTAGTACAGATAGCTGTGACTACTGCAATCGGGTTAATAAGAACATCTAATAATATGATTCTTTAATAATACCCAAGAATAACTATCTTCAACTAAATTACATTTTTTAAAAAAATTCTTACCTTTTTGTGGCATTCTTTTAATAAGTTAATTAAAGTGTTACATTCCTCAGTGTGCAGGTGTGGAGATAAGTCAGGATGCATCTTTGGTTAAGGATGGTAGACCAACACGTGAAAATTTTCCACCTGTTAACAGAGCAAAACCTTAAAAAATGTATATATTGCAAATACTAATACACTTGCTTCTTTGTACTGTTTCCAGTTGGCAACATATGTTAACCTTATCAGAATACAAACAGAAATACTTAAAATTCTTTAAGTGTCAAGCAGTCCCTGAATCAGAAAATTTTTTATTAAAAATATTCATTTAGCTTAATTCTGGGTCCCTCAGAATACTCTATTCTTACAATGATTGTCTTTCATAGAGTTTAAAGACAAAGTTTTAAGGCAAAATATTTAAACATACCAATAACTTTCAGGACTACAAGAATTTCTTTCAAGAAACTTAACTTACTTAATAAGCTACTATAGTTAATAATAACTAAAGAGGATCACATTCCCCCTCATTTCTCAATACATACTATATTTCCCTAGAAACTTGTGGGTAAATTTTGTAATAAGGAAACCAGAGCTCTTCCCTACTAGGCTTGTACAATTTCAATGATTTTCTGGAAGTTCTGAGGATACCATTTGATTGATGAGACATCACTGTGTTAACAGTATCAAATTATTATTACTAAGGTGATGCTAATGTTGATTTAGAAACAACAATGAAAATGAAATATGGAATTAATGATATCATTTACTTACTGCTGAAATGACAAACAAAACTTTTATGGAAATATGAAAATTTTAAATAAATGATTCAATCATTTAATAAAGTCAATTATTTTCTTTAAAATAATTATAAAACAAGCAATTAATGTACATATATATAAAATAGAAACTATATACATATATATATATAAATGGGTGCCAAGTAAATGGTGCTAAAGATTCACAAGACACAGAAATGAAGACACTAAAAGTCTGAAAAAAAAAGTAATGATCAGTATAAATACTGGGGGGCAAAAATAAGAAACAGTGTTGCTGTGTTAATGCTCAGGTGACCAATTTGGAATACAAGAAGTTAGGAAACAGAATTCTAAAAGCCTCAGCAGCTAAATAATACAATGGCAAGAGAACAAGACTCAAGTCAAAACCACCTGAATTCAGGGGGGTGTTCATTTCATTAACTAAATGATCCTAGACCAATCCCTTAAACCTCTCTAAGCCTTAGGTTCCTTATTTGTAAGATAAGAACACTAACATCACCCATCTCACAGAGTTATTGTAGGGAGGGAAATTTATAATATTTAAAGTGTTTGTATATCTTAAAAGTGTTCACAAAAGACTTGCCTTTTGGGTGATGAAGATGAAATGGTTATTTAGCTTCATAGGATCACAGATTTTTTTTACACATTTTATTTCCCAACAAAATGAATCGCTAGTAGCTAGTTATTCCCCCCCCAAAAAAAAAATCCTGTTTTCAAACTCCATGCTTTCACACATGCTGTGCTTAAATCTGAAATGCACACCCTTCTCAGTTTTTGCCTCTTTTTGCAGAATTCTTACCAATTCTTTGAATCCCTGTTCAAATGCCATTTCTCTTAGGATGTCTTTCTGAACTTCATAACCAATTCACCTTCAATATTAAAGAATGCAATTGTACATATTATCAATTGCTTGTAGTTGTTCTCTACCAGACTCTAACTTCTATGACTATGTGAACTTCTGAGACAAGTTTAATCAAATTTTATAAGCCTAAGCCAAAATTCTAAAATTCTAAACTAAAATTAGTGTTTTGTACATAGGAGGCTTTAATTTAATTGTTAAATGTCTAATAGCCCCCCAAATTAATGATGGAATTAGTTTTGTGAAAGAAGTAACTGGAAACAAAGTAGATTCCCATTGAATGTTGGCTATACAAAATAATAATGAATGCAATGGAATATTACTGTGGTATAACAAGATATTATATACAGATGGTTCTCACTTTACCGAAATTTGCATTAGTAAAGTTGTCTTGAATTCTGAAATATGCACTTGTGTTTAACTTTACTGAACAGTCCTATGGCTCCCCCCCCTCCCCCGTCTTCCCAATTCCCTACCCAAAACCTCCCTTAAAAACCCTTTCCAGTTGAAAGCAGTGCACCGGGGGTTTGGGGCCATCTGAGTAGAAGCTCTCAGTCATCTGGAGACCTTTTGCCCACTCAGCAAATATCAAGTCTGTCCTCAACCAAAATTTCCCTGTCTTCGCCAGTCAGTAATCCCATCCAGGCTCTAAGTGTCACTTCCCCCACCCCGCCAATTTCCAATCTACAGAGAAATTGAGGTTTAAAGAATAGTTCACTTAATGTAAAGCTAGAATTGATGAATACACAAGCCTGGAAAAGACATGAACTGAGCTGAAATTAAATAAACTGGTTAAATTAAATGTGAATAAATTGAGTAAAATTAAGAAAATCACGCACAAAGCCTGCCAACAAAACTGACATTGCGCGGTACTCTGAAATTCTAATAATAAGCTTGGCCTCAAAAAAGATGCGCTTTCCCCGTTTTGCAGAATAGGGGACCATGTAATTGACATTTTTTCCACATATTGGCTAATTTCGTTGACCTTATTTTTAAAATTTTGTTAAAGCAGGTTTTTTAACCTGAGGAGTCTGAATCTATTTTCTTAAATAAATAAATAAATAATGTGTGGTATAACTGGCTTTCTATTACATTTTACCTTATACATTTAAAAACAGCATTCTGAGAAGAGTTCCATTGGCTTCAACAGACGCAAGGAAGGGGCAGGGGGAAGGAAACTTTAAAAAGACTAAGAAGCCTATGTTCCCACTCAGAGGGAAAGGGCAGAGGATATTTAGGCGATAAATAAAAAAACGAAAAACGAAAAACACACGACAATTGGTTTTTTAAAATGCCTATATTTACATAAACTTGGGATGAGTTAATTCAAACATTTAAAAGGCACGTAGGCTCAAGACTCTGGGACTGGGTCAGAAAGAGCAGACTCAAAACATTTAAGAACTTTTAACCTCGAGGTTTGCTCAACTTCCTGAACTGTAAAATGGGATTAATAGCACCTATCTTCCAAGGTTGTGGAGAGGATAGACGTTGCTTGGCATGCAGTAAGCGTTTAATCAGTGTTTATTCCTTTCCCCTTCTTGAATAAAAAAAACAAAACAAAACAAAACAAAACCAGGGATGCCTCTTTTATTTATGCCAGTTTCAGAGAACCAGAGTTCACATGAGAAGTTGGTGGGCTGCTTTTAGCCCAATGCCTTCTCTGGGCCTGTTTCCTCCACAGTGAATGAAGAATGGGGTTGTCAGGGTGAGTGGGTTGGACAATGTCTAGTCCTGGGTAAATTTAAATTGAAAACTTAAAGACCCGAAACCGTTCCGTCTGAAAGCGCGGGGCCGAATCTCACCTCAGGAGGCGGGGAGGAAGCCCCAACCGCCAAACCCGGAAAGTCTGCTCGCTCTCAGGGGCGCAGGCTGACAGCAGAGAGGAGGTCGAGGGGACCTCCGACACTCGAGGTCAAATAGTAGCCTACAACTGGGGAGGGGGGGGAACGGGAGCGGTGGAGAGGGAGGCGGGGTTAAAAAAGGTACCAGCCAATTCCAGTACTTCTAGTCCGCGAGCAGGAAACTTCGGCCAGCGAGTCCTCCTCCAGAGGAGCGGGACTGCGGGGAGACCACGTAGACCTCGCATCAGGTCTGAGCGACTTTACTAGAGACGCTGGGGAAGTGCTGCGGATTCCAAGGCTAAAAAGTTCCCTTTTCTCCACAATTCATGAAGAAAAAACATATGCGTCTATCTACAAAAAATTAAAGTACTTTATTCAAGTTTAAAAGGGCCGTCTTGCCAAGCAGAAAGGAGCCAGTCCCCCGGTAGTTTCTACCACTGCCCCCACCCACAGGGCGAATGGTATTTCCCAACTCCGCGTTCGCTGTTGGTGGGGCAAGGCTTTGCGGACAGCGTAAGCTCCAATTGGTGGAGTTTGAAGCAAGTGGGCGTACCCTGGACTGGCGCGCTCCGCGAACGTTATGCGTACCTGGAGGCGGGTGCTGCGGTAGCGTAGGTAAGGTGTAGCGGGGTTGGCGAGGCCGCAGTGAGCGAAATGTCGCCTGTTGGGCTTTAGTCGCAGTCACGGAAGCGTGGTGATCTGCGCTGGGGAGTTGGGGTGTTCTAGATTTCCAGGGATTTCTGTCTCCCTCTCGGAGCTGTTCTTTCAGAAATTTCTTTGCCGCGGCTGGGGCGGAGATTTCTAAGCTGGACGTTGTTGCGGTGCTATCGTCACGGCTACGAGACTGCCGTGTTTTTCTCTCTCCCCTCCCCCCCACTCCTCACTCCCCTTCCCCCCCTCTTGTCACCTGGAGAGGTCACGTGAAGCTGTTGTGGCTGCTCTCCTCCTCCATCCCGGGAAATTGAGGTTTCGCTGGCTCTTAAGTCTATAATTCTAGAGCTGGAAGAGGCGTCTGATGCCATTAGCCCAGTCTTCTCTCGTTACAGGTTAGGAAACTGAGAGGTTTGGTGACTTGTCTCGGGCCCCACAAGCAGTGAGTGAGTGGTGGAAGCGGAATTTGAACCTTGCTCCCTTGCTGTTAGAGCCTTTGCCTCTGCACTCGCTATTCGTTTGGTCTTCCTCAGAAACCTAGAAAGGCGCGGGGTGAAGCTCCCGGAATGTAGGAGCAAAACTCTGGGAGAGGAGAGTAAAATAGAAAACTGGAAAGGTCCTATGGAAAGGGCAAAGTTGTGACGAGCTTTAATGCTAGTGGAGGAGTTTCATACAGGGAGCCATTGGAGCTTGTCAAAAGGGAGAAGGTAGGTAACATAATATATCTTAGAAAAATAACGTTGGCAGCTAAGTGGAGTTAGGATTAGAGTAGGCAAACTTGAGGCAAAGAGACTTATGCAGGCTGTTGGAATTCTCCATACAAGTGATACGGAGGGCTGAATTAGGGTTGTGGCTGTGTGAAGGAAGAGAGAGATGACAACTAAACCTATGGGAGTTGATGAAATCACTAAATAATAATTAGACATCAAGTAATAATACTTTTTTTTTTAAAACCTGAGTTTCTGTGACCTTATTTTTTTTAATTTGGCAGCTATTTAATATGATTTGTTGTATGTATTTAGAAACATTATTTTGAGATTTCATGTTTCATGTTTGAGAAGTTCATGTTTCTTCAGTTCATGACACAAAAAACAGATTTATCTATCAGATTGGCTAGAATGACAGTTTGGACTTATGCTCAAAGAGTTATCAAACTGCATACCCTTTGACCCAGCAGTGTTACTTCTGGGCTTATATCCCAAAGAAATACTAAAGAAGGGAAAAGGACCTGTATGTGCAAGAATTTTTATAATGGCCAGAAACTGGAAACTGAGTGGATCCCCATCAATTGGAGATTGGCTGATTAAATTATGGTATATAAATATTATGGAATATTATTGTTCTGGAAGAAATGACCAGCAGGATGATTTCAGAGAGGCCTGGAAAGACTTACATGAACTATGTATGAACTGAGTGAAATGAGCAGGAGATCATTATATACTTCACCAACAATACTATATGATGATCAAGTCTGATGGACGTGGCCCTCTTCAACAATGAGAGGAACCAAATCAGTTCCAATAGAGCAGTAATGAACTGAACCAAGCTACACCCAGCGAAAGAACTCTGGGAGATGACTACATAGAATTCCCAATCCCTCTATTAATCCCTCTATTTGTGTCCGCCTGCATTTTGGATTTCCTCCACAGGCTAAGTGTATACTATTTCAAAGTCTGATTCTTTTTGTACATATATTGTATTTAATTTGTACTTTAACATATTTAAAACGTATTGTTCAACCTGCCATCTGAGGGAAGGGGTGGGGGGAAGAAGGGGAAAAATTGGAACAAAGGCTTGGCAGTTGTCAGTGCTGTAAAATTACCCATGCATATATCTGGTAAATAAAAAGCCATATTTAAAAAAAAAAAAAAATGAAAGCAAGTTTGTTAATTAGGAAGCAGGCATTCCAGAGAGCACTTCGACAGTTGAACAGATTTAAGGAGTAAGGGATAGAGCAGTTGAGGATGGGGAATGAAGTTTGTTTATGGACAGCTAGAGATACAGAATCACTGGGATGTGGACTATAAGGGAGTTGAAGAGGGAAAGAGTGGGAGTATGCTAGCCATTGAGGATTGAATCCAGGCAAAATATTGGTGTCCATCTTTTCAATGAGAGGTTCTTAAAATGTTTGGAGGTCATATTTTGGTGAGAAGTATTTCAGAAGCATGTGATTAGGATATTCAAGGTCTTCCAGATTCATCCTTGTGATAGATAGGTGGTGATGTGTCCTAGAAACCCTGCCTCATAGTAGGCAAGGAAGTTGGAAATACAGCTTGGTGACTAAATATAAATCTAGAGACAGGAGGAAACAGTGTGAGGCTAAAAAAAATGGGAGGGGAGGGAGGCTTGTGATTCAGAAGACAACTTCAGAGCATTGGAGAAGGTCCCTGAATAAAGAGAGTCCTTAGTCAATGGCTCAGATGAAGGGGGAGAGGGAAAGAATGGAGAAAGTCTCTGGGAAAGGCCTAGGATGAGGATTGTGCTAGGGAGGCAGGTGAGTAGATGGAAATTAGTGTACAGTGCTGGAAAAGCCTGGATAGAAGGCTGTCTTTATCAAGTTAGGTAAGGAGTCAAAGGAAATTAATTGAAATGATCTCGAAGGATCTATCTAGATATATCATTATACTTTATAGCAGATAGATTCTATTGGCCATGAAGATTGTCCATTAAGGAATAGCATATTTTCAGTCTGTATTGCTGGAAGAATTACACTCACTGATGAAGTCTCTTTAAATATTGAAGTATGTGTGTTTTATTCAGTTTTCATTATTTGTCTCAAAAGCACCTGAGCAAAATAAATGTGTTAATAATGTGATGGACTAGGGATTCTTTGAGTGAGAATTAGTTGTTTGGGAGTGAACCTCAAAGATCAGTTACAAAATAATTGTGGGTTAAAAATTTCTAAAATGTGTCATCCTTTTTTAAACCTATTATATTTTTTAATATGACACTTTTTTTTTTAAATTTTGAAATGTTTCAAGGATGGATGAGATTGTTTCAGAGTTTATTAGGAGGACAATCCTGAAAATCCCAGTTGCTGAAATATTGAAAATCCTGAAAATATGGAACTTTATCCCAGAAAGTCAGCTGAAGATCATAAACTTTCAAAAATTCAAGGAAGATGTCTGCCAGCAAGTGATTGAGCTTTGTAAGGTGATAATATTTCAAATTATTAGCACAGTGAAGACATGGAGATATAAATTGAATGGTGCACAAATGAATAAACAATTTAAAAATAATTTTCCTAGTGTTACCAGAAAATAATAAATATCACAATGAAATCTTCATATGTAACTTTTTTTTTTTGTTCTTGATGCTAACTTATTATAATAAGGACATAAATTACAATTATTTGTCCCTTAGTAGGGATATAAAAACAAGTTTTAAGTTTGGTGGGAGGGAGGTTAAAATATATAGGTATATTGGGAATAAGAGTATTGATGGAGAGAAAAGTTTTAGAAACTGCTTGGAGGGTAAATTAAATACTAGTAATTTAGTATGTTCAGTTCATGTCCTATGAATGAGAGAATCAATCTGACGCTATTTTCTCCAAATTCTCTACTTTTGTCTTTTAGAAGAATCATGCAAGTATGAAAGAAGCTGCGATTTTAGACATGATTTGTAAGTTGGACTACAGCAACTTGTGTTTTAAATCAATCCATTTGATATTTTTGTAGTTGCTCTTTTTTTTGCTGGGCAATTGGCCTTAAGTGAGTTGTCCAGGATCACACAGCTAGTAAGTGTTAAGTGTCTGCGGGTAATTTGAACTCAGGTCTTCCTGATTTCAGGGCTGCTGCTTGTGCCACCTAGCTCCCCCCCTTCCCCACTCGTTCCCCCCTTTTGATATTTCTTGACTTAATATTTAATCAGGATTTCAAAAGTATTTTCTTCAGTTAACTAGCATTCATGTCATGCTTCAAGGTTTGCAAAGTGCCTTACACATATCTCATTTTATTTTCTCAACAGCCCTCATTTTACAGATGAGGAAACTGAGGCAGACAGCAATTAAGACTTTGAGCTTGGGTGTTCCTGATTCCAGGTCCAGCATTCTTTCTGTGCCATCTAGATGCCTCTAGTTGGTAGTACCTACTTTCTGATTTTTAGTCAGTGCTTAGAGAGGAGTTAAGTGGTACAGTGGATAAAGTGTAAACTTTAAGCCAAGACATCCTACTTCATATACTTGCTTTCCCAAGAACTGGGCAAGTCACATAATCTTTCAAACTCAGCTTCCTCATCTATAAAATGGGGAAGGTAACAGCATATGCCTTAAGGGATTGTTGTGATTATCAAAGCAGATAATGTATGTAAAGTGCTTTGCAAACTTTAAATGTACTATATAAATGCTTAGTATTGTTACTTTTATTTTGGTAGACAAGACCTAGCTCAGACTAGGCTGCTATGTCAGATTTGACATTAAAACAATGAGACACTTGTAATTCATCTAACAGAAGTTTATTTACTCCCACTAGAGAAAGGACATTCAGAGCCATGAAAGGATATTCATTGGCGATAAAGCATTAATTCAGCTGGGCACCACTTGCTGATGCTAACTAATGGTTTAAAGCCTCACGAAGGGGCCATTGGCTTTTCTGCTCTGGTGTCCTAGAAGCTACATTAACAGCCCAAGTTGTATCCTTTAATACAATTAAGTCTTGGAAAAATTTTAATGACTTCTAAGGAAAAGCTAGCTTAACTTTCATGAGGTAGGACTTTAGGAAAGCTAATCTGTCCCATGTCTTATAGCAGGTCACTACTATCGCTTTATGTGGACTCTAAATCAGTGTTATCCCATCTACTTTCTAGCACATGAAAAGTGCTTTTTCTTCTTTGGGGAAAAAAAAACCTTAAACAACAAAAATTTGACTCTTCCACTTATGATCTAAACAAATATAATTGGGATGTATTGTTTTGCTTATTGCTACTTTTAAAAAATAGCTTATTGCTATTAAAATAGGTACTATTTGGCATATTTTGCTGTTTAAAAATTCCTCAAAATCTATGAAATATGAATTATACACTGAAAGTGAAAATTGCCATTATAGTAACATTTTGCATTTCAGCCCATCAGAAACAGGAACTAAGGAAATAAATGAAGTCTCTAAATAAACAGAATAGATATCACAGTGTCTTTGTCATAAAGTTCAGACATTGTATAAAAGAAGAATCATTAGGCAAATCAGTCTTGAGACCATTTACTCTTTATTGACAATTTTAAAAAATATGATGATCAAGTTTATTAGTTCATAATTATAAATTAAATGGGCTTTTTAGAAGCAGATATACTGACAACCACTTGTAGTACCTATTGGAAGAAGTCAGAAAAACTACAAAAAAAGATGAAATTTTAAAGAGCAAAACAAATTGGAATCTTTATTCCAAAAGTAAACCACCCTAACATAAAGGCTCATCTAAGCTTATCACTACTTTAATGTACAGTATAACATATTGAGCAATTAGGTGGTGAGTCAGAAAAAACTTCTATTTCCTTAACACTTTAAATTTGCTTTCCTTACAACAACATGAGAAAGAAGTCATCTCCATTTTACTCATAAAGAAGTTCAAGTTTGAAGAGGTCAAGTGACTTAACTAGGCACTTAACTTCATCAATATTTGAGTATAATCTTGAGCCGTAGGTCTTCTTACTCTAGTGAGAACTAGACTAGAAACTAGTGCTTTGAGATGTTTAAGAATAAACAAATATTTTGTCATAGGAAATAACTATTTGCTCAAAATAGTTTAAAATAATTTTTGCAGAGCTTATTTTTCAGGAAAGATGTTTTGTTATAACAAGTTACATATAACTTATTTTATGAATTAATCTTATTCTTCAAATTCTTTTTAGAAAAATAGAATACTTAAGACCTATTTTCTTCAAAGATTTATGATAGAATTAAAAGTTCTCTCCCTTTCCCTCTCTTTTCAGACCATCAAACTTGTCAGATCAAGAAAATTTGGATTGTTTATAAAATGACTAAACCCCCTGGTATGTAATCCTACAGTTCTAGAATGAACAATTGTCATTAATATGTCTGGCATTTAAAATTCAACTGCATGTTCTTCAGAACTATGTATTCTCAAAATTATCTAATCACCTTTTCTCTGTAGAAAGATAAATGAGTTTGAATACTAATATTTGTGTAATTTATTAGTTTTGCTTTTTGGACTAGCACAAAATAGTTATCTTGTGAATTCTTGACAAGAGGGGGACCAGAAAAGACAAGTAAAAAGGTAGATTATGTATCATTTGTGAGGTATAACAAAAAGTCTAGTTTTATTGGACCAAAAAAGTATGTGGAAGAGAGTAATATGTAATAAGGTTGGAAAGGTATGATGGTATCAGAAAAATTTATATTTAATTGTGAGGGTAAATAAGACCCACTGGAGTTTATTAGTATTTTATATTAATTACATGTAAAATAGTAAATAAAGTTTTTAACAATTGTTTTTAAAACTTTGATTTCTTGATTCTCTCTCTTCCTTCCTCATTAATCCCTCCCCTTCCACTGGGAAGGCAAGCAATTAAATATAGACTATACATGTGTAGTCATGCAAAACATTTCTATGGTAAGTTATGTTATGAAAGAAAATGTAGGACACCTTCCCCCTCCAAAAAAAATACTCAAGAAAAATAAAGTAAATAGAGTATACTTCAATTATATATTGACACCATCTTGAATCATTGTATTTCTGAAGTGGCTAAGTCATTCATAGCTAATAATCTTAACAATATTGCTGTTAATTTGTACACAATACATATCATTTTCCATAAGGTTGTGGAAGTCTTTAAGGTTTTTCTGAGAACATCCTGCTCATCATTTTTTAATAAAACAATAGTATTCCATTACATTCAAATTTCATAACTTTTTCAGCCATTCCCCAATTGATGGTCATCCACTAAATTTCCAATTCCTTGTCACCATAGAAAGCTGCTCATCATTTCATAAAACAATAATATTCCATCATAATCACAGTTTGTTCAACCATTCCCCCATTGATGGACATCTCTTTGATTTCCAATTCTTTGTCCCCAGGAAAGATCTGCTATAAATACACACACACACACACACACACACACACACACACACACACACACACACACACACACACACGTCCTTTTCCTTTTTGTGTTAGGTTTTTTTAAATCTCTTTTGGGATACAGATCTAGTCCCAGTCGAATTTTTTTGAATAAGGGGATGTGGTTCAGACCTGTGCTTTGTAAAAATCAATTATGGAAGCTGGATTGGGGTTGAGAGAGACTTGAGGCATAGACAAATTAGACTATTGAAATAGTTTAGTTGAGAAATAATGAAAGAACCAAATTAGAGAGGTGAATTGTGAGTGGAGAGAAGAGAGATGTATATGAGATTATGTAAAACATAATGTAGCAGTTGTTAAATGGCAAGAGGGAGAATGAATGGTATTACACTTGACAAAAAATAGGCAAGTTTGAGACAATGGAAAACTTGTTCTATTTTGGAGTTTGTGATGTCTGCAGGATCTTTATTTCAAAATGACCAATAGGTGGTTGTTAATATTCTATTAGAGATCAGAAGAGAAATACTACGTCTGAATATAGAGATCTGATAGTCATCTGTGTAGCAAATTCATGGAAGTTTTCACAAATGAACGAGTATAAAAGAAAAAAGAACTGGTAAAAGGCATGACATGGAAGGTGATTTTACAAAAGGAGACTGGAGAAAAAGTAAGAGGGAGATCCAAAGGTATTATTTTATAAAATCCTGAGAGGAGAGCATATCTTGAGAGACAATGTGACCCTCAATGTTAAATGCTGTCAAAAGAGGAGTTCAGAAGGGTGGATCTGTTATCCTACCCAATAATCATCCTGTTCTCACAGTTTGTGACTATTCCATTCTTTTCCTTGTCACATTGACAGATGAAGAGGTTGATCTTTCTGATATGGAAGAATTTAAAGATACTTTTAAGAAAGTTCTTCAGAGAGCCTTAAAAAATGTAAGTGATATTAATGAATATATTTGTTTCAATTGCAGGATATTTATATCTTATATTTTGTTCATTCTTTGTTATGAAGAATAATAATACATCTCAGTTGATGTTATATTGTTACCAAGAAAATGTCCTTAGTTTGAAAGTTTTCCTTATTCCATTCTATTTTCCACTTGTAATCCTTGCTGTGATTGTTTTACTCCTTCACAGCAAGCAGCTGATCAATTCACTAAATAAGCCTGATTTCTGCCAGTCACTTGCTTTTGACCTTGGGCAAATCATTTGGCTAATACTCTTGTTTTGATCTACATTCAGTTTCCATAGTTCTCTGTCAGGATGTGGATGGCACTTAAAAAAAAAAAGGGGGGGGTTGTTTTTTTTTTTTAATATATGCAAAGATAATTTTCAGCAATTTTGCAAAACCTTGTGTGTGAATGACACTTTCTTTCACAAGTTTGAATTACCTCATTGTTGAAAAGAGCCAAGTTCATCATAGTTGAGCATCACAATCTTGTTGCTGTGTACTGTGTTCTCTTTGTTCTGCACACTTCACTTAGCATCAATTCATGTAAGTTTTTTCCAGGCTTTTCTGAAATCAGTCTACTCATCATTTCTTATAGAATAATAATATTCCATTATTCATATTGGAATATTCATATTTCACATTCATGTACCATAATTATTCAGCCATCCCCAACTGATGAGCATCCATTCAATTTCCAATTCCTTAACACTACAAAAAGGGCTGCTACAAATATTTTTGCACATACAGCATCCTTTTTCCTCTTTTATGATCTCTTTGGGCATACAGACATTGCATGATCAAAGTGTGGGCACAGTTTTATAGCCCTTTGGACATAGTTCCAAATTGCTTTCCACAATGATTAGATCATTTCCCAGTTCCACCAACATTGTGTTATTAGTGTACCTGTTTTCCCAAATTTGCTCCAACATTCATCATTATCTTTTCCTGTCATTTTAACTAATCTGAAAAGTGTGAAGTGGTACCTTAGAGTAGTCTTAATTTACATTTCTCTAATCAACGGTAATTTAGAGCATTTTTTTCTTATGAGTAGAAATGGCTTTAATTTTTTCATTTGAAAATTGTCTGTTCATATCATTTTCTATTTACCAATTAAGAAATGTCTTGTAAGGTGCAGCTAGGTGGCGCAGGGGATAGAGCACCAGTCTTGAATTCAGGAGGACCTGAGTTCAAATCTGTCCTCAGACACTTAACACTTCCTAGCTGTGTGACCCTGGGCAAGTCACTTAACCCCAGCCTCAGGAAAAAGAAAAAAGAAATGTTTTGTATTATTAGAAATTTGAGTCGATTCTCTATTTTAGAACTGAGACCTTTCTTTATCTGAAGTATTGGATGTAAAATCCCCCCCCCCCCCAATTTCCTGCTTCCCTTCCAATCTTGACTGCACTGGTTTTGTTTGTGCAAAAAGTTTTTAATGTTATTAAAAATACCTATTTTGCATTTCCTAATAATTTCTATTTGTTTTTTTACCACAAATTCCTCCCTTCCCCCAGATCTGAGAGGTAAACTATCCATTGTTCTCCTAATTTGCTTATATTATCACCTTTAAATCATGAACCCATTTTGACCTTATCTAAGTATAGGGTGTTAGATGTTGGCCAATGCCTCATTTCTGCTGTACTGTTTTCCAGTTTTCCCAGCAGTTTTGTCTAGCTTATCCCAGAAGTTGGGATTTATTATTTTCTTTGGGTTTATTAAACACTAGATTACTATAGTTATTGACTATTGTATCTTGTGAATCTAATCTGTTCCATGATCCACTACTCTATTTCTTAGCCAATACCAAATGGTTTTTTCAATAAACACCATTAGGCAACTACCTTGTGCCAAGTTCTGTGTCAAACCCTGGGGCTTTAAAATGAGGCAAAATCTAGTTCCCATCTTCAAAGAGCTTATAATCTGATACTCTGTTCTCTGAGAATGTGAATTGAGAAACAAACAGGAAAAGGAGTCAGAAATAAAATAGGAACTGAGGTAGGAAGATATTTTTTCTGTTTAAGAGAATCATAAAATGTTAGAGCTGGGTAGGACTTGAGGATTCTTTAAACCCATTTATTTTACACATCAAAGAACTAAAAGATCTAGAGAATAGGAAATGGATTGTGCAAAGTCACTTAACAGATATGATTGATAAGATTTCAGGACAGTTGTTTTCAGGATAATTTCTTCCTCTTAGTGACCTCAGAATAAGAAGAAATGTACCATACCTTTTTAATCTAAATCTACATAAACCAGAGAAGATAAATACTAACATAGAAGGTAAAACCTTATTAGACAGTGGAGAACTGAACAACTTTCTCATCTGACACACCATCAAACCCTTCAGGACCCTAGTCATAGCCAGCAAAAAAAACCACACACACACAAAAAAACCAGTCTGATAGGCTGATACTCTATGGTCTCTTCTTCAGTTTGAATTTATCGCATCATATAAGTAGCAGAAAACATTGATTCTCTCCAGGCATGTGACAAAAAGAAGATACAAAAGAAAGGGTCTTTTGGTATATAAGTTGTTAGAAGAAAGGGGACTCAGAAATCTGATTGCAATACTTTTCCTAGAAGAGTTTACCTAAAACATATACATAATTGTGGCTTTAGACCTAATACAAAGACGTTTAATTCAAGGAGATTTAGAAAATATATTTTTCAGAGTAGTGGAAATGCGAAGGACCCAACAGTGTCAGGGAAGCTGGATGCGAAGTATTAGAAATAAAAGAGAAGGGCTAAGTAAGAAAGTAGACATAAATAAGCCTTGCTCCCAAGCAAATAAACCAAAAGTGAGATTATCATAAAGACTGAAGGAAAAGTGAACAAAATTGTTTTAAAAGCTACAACATAATACATATTATACCTTAAATGAAAGTGAACTAAAAATTTCTACTGAAAAACTAACCCCCCCCCCAAAAAAAAATCATGTAATAGCAAGAATTTTCAAAATGCTTTAAGAAGAGAAATAAGATTTTAAAAGGATGTAGTAAGATGGAAATTTGTTTGGAAATAAAAAGTCCCAACAAAGAAATAAGACAGAGGAATTAAGTTAAATCATATAACCAAGAATGTCTTCAAAGCACTAAAGGCTCTGAAAAAAAATGATTTCTAATAGCAGCTTGAGTAAACACCCATCCTGCAGGGACAGTGCTAAGTTCTGGCTTACAAAGAAAAGTAACAGGCAGTCTCTGTTCTCAAGGATCTCACAGTCTAATAGTGGAGAAAAGATAGTTGTAGACAAATAAGACAGATGGGGCATAAATTGGAAAAGTTCAACAAAGAGAAGAACTAAAGGAAATCATAATTAAAGGGAATCAGAAAATGTAGAAGGTGGAATTTTAACTGGGTTCCCAGGAAAGCCAGGAGACAGAAAGAAAGGAGAGAATGCTAGGCATGAGAAACAGCCAGAATCAAGAGATGGAGTGTCTCATCAGAGAAACCACAAGGAGCATACTGTCACTAGATCAAAGTACGTGGGACTTGGTGAGTGCATGTAAGAAATTGGGGTGGAGAAAGGTTAGTGAAAGTCTTTAAAAACCAGAGAAGATTTTATATGATCCTGGAAGTAAGGAGAGGAGTTAGACTTGCACTTAAAGAAAATCACTTTGGCAATTAAGAGGAAGAGACTTGTGGTAGGGAGAACAATCAGTAGACTTATTACAATGGGCCAGGCATGAGCTGATGGCTTACATCAGGGTTGAGGTACTATCAGAAGAGGAAAAAGGAGGTCTACATAAAAAACATCATGAAGAAAAATCAATAAGCCTCAGCAACAGATTGCTTATTGTAGAGGGTCACAGTCAGTGGGGGAACTATGGGTGAGGTATAAGATCTTTCAGGCAAAGGGAACCTGCTAACAGTGTCTGGTTTGGCTCCCCATCTGCCTTAAGGGCTTTTGGTCTTCCTGAGAAGTCAGGGGACAGTGACACCTTTGTTGAAATTGAAGCAGTGATACCAGCTGGAAGAGTGATACCAGGTGACAAACTATGTACAATAGCAAGTTGTTCATGTGGAACCATGTGTGCAGTATATACTTAGTGCATTCATATTAGGGTATGTAAAGGGGGCAGACCTTGGAATAAATAGACTCCATCCTCAGGAATCTTGCCTCATCACTCCTCCACCAAGACGGTTTTAACCACCCTGGTATGGGGGCTCTAGGAAGCAGGACACAACAGCTTATGGCGCAAAGTGAGAGTGAGAAGTTGTGAATTCTTTATTGGCCAAAGTGACCTAGAAGATAGGATGTGCAGAAATAAATTAAGGGTCATAAGTGTCATAGAAAATAATATTAAATTTAATAACCTGAAAACCTTACTGTGGGCCAAATTTTCTTTCACATCGTTTTTTTAACTAGAAAATATTCTAGAAGTTTTGTCAACAAAAGGCATATTAATAATTGATTCGTTCCAAAATTGCCTACAGAGAAAAATTTGAGTTTGAAACTATAGTCACATAGTGGTTAAATTTCTGAATGTCATAGAATATGAGCATAAAGAAAGGACCTCATAACACTGCACACCTCTCAGACTGGCTAAGATGATAGGAAAAGATAATGGTGAATGTTGGAGGGGATGTGGGAAAACTGGGATACTGGTACGTTGTTGGTGGAACTGTGAATGAATCCAGCCATTCTGGAGAGCAATTTGGAACTATGCCCAAAGAACTGTCAAACTGCATACCTTTTGATCCAGTCGTGTTACTACTGGGATTATATTCCCAAAGAGATATTAAAGGAGGGAAAGGGACCCAAAAATGCAAAAAATGTTTGTGGCAACCCTTTTTATAATGGCTAGAAACTGAAAACTGAGTGGATGCCCATCAGTTGGAGGATGGCGGAATAAATTGTGATATATGAATATTATGAAATACTATTGTTCTGTAAGAAATGATCAGCAGGATTATTTCAGAGAGGCCTGGAGAGACTTACATGAACTCATGCTAAGTGAAAGGGCAGAACCATTATACATGGCAACAAATAAGACTATATGATGATCAATTCTGATGGACATGACTCTCTTCAATGATGAGATGATTCAAACCAGTTCCAATTGTTCACTGATGAAGAGAGCCATCTTCTCCCAGAGATAGGACTGCGGGAACTAAATGTGAGCCACAACATAGTATTTTTACTTTTTTTGTTGTTTCCTTGCATTGTTTCCTTTCTCATTTTTTTCCTTTTTGATCTCATTTTTGTGCAGCAAGATAATTATGGAAATATGTATAGAAGAATTGCATATGTTTAACATATTGAATTACTTGCTGTCTAGGGAAGAAGATGGGGGAAGGGAAGGAAACAAGTTTTGCAAGGGTGAATGTTAAAAATTATCCATGCATGTTTTGAAAATAAGAAGCTTTAATTAAAAAAAAAAAAAAAAAGAAAGACCTTAATAACCAACTACCCAATCTCTCCCAGCGAACAATTCTCACGGGTTTAAGTGTGAAACTACATTTAGCTATTGTTGGGCTTTTGCAGATTGCCTGTTACTATGAACTCCTTTTTTTTAATATCCACCGTCCAAGAAAACACTTTTTTCCTCCCTACCTTTACCCTAACAGCAGCTAAGTATCATAGTGCATAGAGTGCTGTGGCTGGAATCAAAAAGATTCATCTTCCTAAGTTCAAATTTAGTCTCAGACACTTTAGCAGCTGTGTAACCCTAGACAAGTATTGTGTAACCCAATACAGTTACCTCATTTGTAAAATGAACTGAAAAAGGAAATGGCAAACCATTCTAGTATCTTTGCCAAGAAAGCCCCAAATGGGATCACAGAGAGTTACTGAATAACATCATCATCATCATCAGTAAGCAGCTTGAGAGACATTGCCCAGTATCACAAAACTTAGGAAATGTCTGAGGGAGGATTTGAATTCTACTTTTCCTGATTGCACTTTTAGTATTTTATCTGCCATGCCACCTAGTGACCATGTATATTGTTTCTATAAAATTAGTAATTCTTTCTTTTAATATTATTTGCAAAGCATCTGAATAGGTAGTTTTTCCAACATTGACCCTTGCAAAACCTTTTGTTCTAAATTTTCTCCTCCTTCCCCCCACTTCTTCCCCTAGCTGGCAGATAGTCCAATATATGCTAAATATGTTGAAATTCATGTGTTAGCAAAGGCTGCCTTGCAATTCCTTCAGATATTATGATTCACAGCTGTGGAGGCTCTCGGAGAATTGACCTACCCCTTAATGTAAATCCAATATTTGCATACATATTTATACAGTTATCTTGCTGCACAAGAAAAATCAGATCAAGAAGGAAGGAAAAGAAAAACTGAGAAAGAAAACAAAATACAAACAAATAACAGCAGAGTGAGTGAGAATGCTATGTTATGTTCTATACTCTGTTCCCACAGTTCTTTCTCTGGGTGTAGCTGGCTCTCTTCATCACTGCACAAGTGGAACTGTTCTGAATCCTCTCATTGTTGAAGAGAGCCCTGTCCATCAGAATTGATCATCATATAGTCTTGTTGTTGCCGTGTACAATGATCTCCTGGATCTGCTCATTTCACTTAGCATCAGTTCATGTGGGCTTCTCCAAGACTCTTTGAAATCATCCTGGGGATCATTTCTTACAGAACAATAATATAAAATTAGTAATTCTAAAGGTCCAAAAATGACTTAAATATAGTTAGAGGTAGTATTTTCAAATACTAAGCAGAACCCTTACAAAGTCAGATTGGGGCTTAATTATTGAATTACTAAAAGACCTCATTAAAAAGTCATTTATTTGCTCCTAAAATAATATGATTTATATTTCAGACAACTGAGCAATGGGAGATGGCAGAGTGGGTTGTCCCTGAAGTCTGTAGAGCTGAGTTCTACATCCCAACCTTGATGGTCATACAGGGAGTAGATAGGTTTAGGCAATTCAAGTTTAATAGGAATTTATTTAGAATTCACTGTGAACAAGGCAGTGATGATAAAAGGACAGAAATGAAAAATAATCCCAGCTTTCCAGAAGCTTATATTGTACTGGGGGATAGGCGCATACAAGTAGGTAATCATATAATTTGAGAAAGAAGAGATCTTTAATAACTCTGGATCTGGAAAGACTTTCCAGAGGGATTGCCATAAAAATTGAATGTTACATGAAGGTAGGGATTCTTTAAGATGGAAAGGCATTTTGGGTGTTGATGACAGCTTGTAAAAGAGCATAAATGTCAGGAATATATAATGTCTTCAGGGAATAGCAATTAAACCAGTTTTGTTTAAAGGTAACGTGATGTGAAATCTGGGATTTAATTTTCTCAACTGAAAAAGGACAAAGTTGGACTAGCTTTTCATGTGTATCTGACCTCCTATATCTTAGTGAAGCCCCAAAGTTTATTGTGGGCACTCTTCTTCTTATCTGTATTGTCTCAGATGATCTCATAGACTCTTTTGTGTTCACCTCTCACTTTAAAGAGATGACTCCCAAATCTTAATGCTTTAGCATCCCTCTTGTCATCCTGGTCCATAACCTCTCATTTGTCTAGCTCTCAGAAGAACTGTCAGATTATCACTACCATTCTCTAAGTCTAAGCACGTAATCACATGAGGCTACAGAGTCTATAATGACTCCAGTAATCATGTTTTCTTAACTTCCCTGTCAAAACATTTTTCCCTGACAACGAACCACTTATATGTGTTATATTCCTATTTTATTATATAAGTTGCTTAGAGGTAGGGGCTGTCTTGCTTGCTTGTATTTATCTCCTCAGCACTTAACATTGGCGTCTGATGATCTAGTAAGTTTCCAAGTCTTGTCCTCAACACCTTTCAAACTTGTCTCTTTCTCTTTATTCATACCACAATCATTCTAATCTAAGCTCTTATTACCTCTCTCTTAGACTCCTGAAACATCCTTTTAATTGGTCTCCCTTGCATCCAGATACATTTTGCTTTTAATTTTCCATGTGTTTGCCAAATAGATATTTCTCATGTATAAGTTTGACTGTATAATTGCCTTGTTCAAGAAGCTTCAATGGCTTCTCACTGACCTTAAACCAGTGTGTTTGGCATTTAAAGTCCTTCATAGTATGGTTCCACCTTATATTTCTAGGTTTATTACATATTATTCCCCATCATACGTGTCACATTTCAGCCAAACTGTATTAGACATGACATATTTTCTGTCTCAGTCCATTTTTGCACACTATCCCCTGTGTGTGGAATGCTCTCTTTCTCCTCATCTCTTCCTCTTGCAACCCCTACTTCTCTTCAAGGCTTATATTATGAGTGCCACTTCATTCTAAGATTTTGGCTGTTTCTCTCCAAGTTGTTGTGCCCCTGCCTTCATTAGTTTGTATATCTCGTATGTCCTTCTCTGGGACCTGCTTTGTCTCCCTAGAAAAATTAAAGTCCTTGAGGGAAAAGCCTCTCATACCTTTATATTTGTATCCCTAGATCCTGACATTTAGTAGGTATTTAATATTTATTGTTTGATTAATTGATTTCAAAGATCCTTTCTTTCTCTTAAATTCATGATCATGAAGAAAAAGTCTATTCTGGTGCCCTGTATGTATATGTTAGCTGGGTTATTTTCCTTGTTAAGGACTTTAATAGACCACAGATTGTTAATTCAGATTAAGGGGCAGAATAGGGGGTGGCAGAGGGAAGTCTATGGATAGATTTCAAGGAATT
Organism: Sminthopsis crassicaudata; assembly: GCF_048593235.1. Lineage (NCBI taxonomy): Eukaryota > Metazoa > Chordata > Mammalia > Dasyuromorphia > Dasyuridae > Sminthopsis > Sminthopsis crassicaudata. The sequence goes on from NC_133618.1 coordinate 215,766,733, forward strand.
CTTGAACTTGAATGGGAAAAAGAATTACATTTTTCAACTATGATTTTTAAAAAATTCTTTGAAGGAATCCATAAGTTTTACTAAAGGGACCATTAGAGAAGCTAGGTGCCTCAGTAGGTATAATTGTGGGCTTTGAGTCAGGAAGATCTGGCTTTAAATCCAGCCTCAGACACTTACTGTTTGATCTTGGGCAAATCTTTATATGTTTTTCTGTAAAATGGAATTAAGCACTTATCCCACAGAGTTGTTGTAAAAGATCAAATGATAAAATATCTGTAAAGCCCTTAACATAGTTCCTGGAACATAGTGGGCACTTAACACATGCTTATTTCTTTTCTTTCCCCCATTACACAAAAGATTAAGAACATCCCTATTCTAACTAAATATATGAAAAGAATTGTCTATTGTTACCATCATCTTGTTTCCAAAGATTCTCTAAACACTTTGGAATGACTATGGTAGTCAAGATGATGTCCTTGTGGAAAAAAAAGGAGAAAATAAAACTGAATTTTAGTGTTTTCAGATGCTACTGTAATCAATTGAATTATGTTTAATAAAGCAGTTTTATTTTTGTTTAATAGGTACATATCAGCTTCAGAGACAGTGAGGATAATGCAGTATGGATTCGAATTGCCTGGGGAACACCTTACATGAAACCAAACCAATACAAAACTACTTATGTGGTGTATTATTCTCAAACTCCTTTTGTCTTCATCTCTCACTGCCGTGTTAAGAAGTACATTCCAGAGCTCTGGCAGGTAGGGACTGTTGTGACAACCTAAAGATCTGCATCATCCTTCCTTAAAAATATATGATACCAACTGGCATGTGACTAGAACAACCAATAATACTTCTTCACTATGAACAAGTGATAATTGGGCATAATCACTGTTTAGCCCCTGTTTTGTCCCCCAGAAGTCGCTCCAGGTCTGACTATACCAGATTGCCTTGTCAGCAGCTGCTTCCCAGCATTTGTGCTCTACCATTTCAAGTTACATTTTGGTGAGCTTGTCTAAGTTTACTGCATTGTGATCATAAGCACTAAAATCTCTCTTCAGATTTTTTTTTCCCCCCTGAGGCTGGGGTTAAGTGACTTGCCCAGGGTCACACAGCTAGGAAGTGTCTGAGACCAGATTTGAACTTGGGTCCTCCTGAATTCAGGGCTGGTGCTCTATCTACTGTGCCACCTAGTTGCCCCCTCTCTTCAGATTTTTAACTAGAAATATACAGTTCAAGTTTTAAAATCTCTTGTTTTGTACATCCCTTTGCAGGACAATATTTTAGCAAGGATCACAATTATTGTTGAATTCACTTCACTACATGATCTCATTGATTCTTGCCACTTAAGTGTTAATTATTTCCTGATTTTTTTTTTTTTTTGCCACTGGACTCAGCTCTGGGGGAGAAAGTGAAGTTTGCATAGCCCACCCTCACTTAAATGCCACTCATTTCCATGCCATAGCATCAACTCTGATATTATGGTCTTCTTCAAGAATGAAAAACAAACATCAATTTTTAATTTTTAAACATAATTTTATCCTCAAATTGGGGGTGAGAGTATTGTAGGTGGGAAACTATTTCATTTAGCATAAAACAAATTACTATTGCAAGTGTTAAGACATGTTCCAGTTCAGACAGTTGATGTCCTACAATAGTTTTTATTAACTGTTTTTGTATATTAACCTTTCAATCAATGGTTTACAGGTCTATAATGTTTTAAAATTTATAAAATGCTTTTCCTACCAAAAAACCCTATGATGTCGGTAGTGTAAATATCATTATTTATAGAGGATGAAAGAACTGCTCAAAAAGTTTAGGTTACTTGCCCATGGTGGCATAACCAGTAATCATTAGGGTTCCTTTTCTAGTATGCCAAATTATGTCCCTTTCTTCTTTTCTCTCTTACCATATTCTACCCAGTTTTAAAAAAATATGTATGGAACACTATACATATTCTATAGATTTTAGGCAAATTATATATCTATCGTTACAGGAATCATTTAGAAGCCATGCATTTTAGGTTTACATTTGTCTTAAAGTTTTCCATTTTTTAGTGGAAAATATTATTTAAAGTCTTTCATATCTGCTTTTGTAAATGTAAGCACAGTGGGTCAACAATCATAATAGTTTTGTTCTTTTTCATCTCAAGGCCCTGCTGACTGCTGGCAATTACCATAAGATCAGACAAATGGAACTCCGAAGTCTATATCTGGATTCTCTTAAGTCTATTGTTTTTAAACAGTATAATCAGGTGAGCCATTCAGTATATCTCTTCAAAGTTAAGTCTTGCTTCAGACCTGATTAAAAATAATTGAACAGATGGGAGAATTCACCTTTTCCAAGAGCAGATTACACCGTATGTTCTTCTATATTAATTATATTCTTTATACACATCATTAGGTCCAAATTCTACTGCTGTGTTCTTAAATTAGGTTACTTGGTGATATATTTTAGAAATTTTTTTATTACTTCAAAATTACTTAACTGGATTTTGTTCCCATTTAATTATGGGGGAAGGAAAATCTGTCATAAATTAACTGTTATTTTTTATTTATCTTTTTATGTCAAATATGTCAGTAAGTCTGTTTTGTTTAATCTTTGAATTCTTGGATGTGTGGCAAGACTGCACAAGGTTTTTGCACACAATAAGCATTTAATAGATTCTTGTTAAAAGTCTTTTTTTAATTTGTAGGGAGTAAAAAGGCTCATAAGATTTATATCTTGAAGAAACCTTAGTGATTTAGTAAATGCAGAAACTTAGACTTGTCTAGGTAAAATAATTTGCCAGAAATCACAAAAATAGTAGCAGAACTGTAATTTGAACCCAGCTTGTGTAAATCCATATCCAGTGTTATTTCCATGATATTAAAAGCATCTATCTTGAAACCAACATTTCATCCACAGAAACCAGCATTAGAGTATTAAAAATGTGATTTTTTTTTTTCACTCAAAAAAGATCTTTAAAAAAATTTTTTTTAAGATTGTAGAAAGATGGTCATAAAACAGAGGGCTAGGATAAAAAGGATCCTATAATCTTAGAAAAAGAGGATTTCTTAAAGCCCCCTGATAGGGGGTGTGTGAAGGGAGACACTATTAAGAGAGAGAATCACCAATAAACTCCCTCATCTAACCTATGAGTCCTCAGAGTTCCTAGAATAAACTGCTACAGATGAAGAACAAAAAAGGCAGAGATTCTTGGAGTTTAGTTCTCACGTTGTTTGTTTGAGCTTCTAAGCATCTAGTTTAAGCCTTCCCCTAAGCCCCTGCCTGGCTGCTTGAGCCTAGTTCAGATGCCTTGAGGGCTTCTTGGGAGAATCTAGCACATTATTCTGAACTGTTAAATAAACAGAACCTGAGGCCAGCTCAGTCTTAATAGGTCCCAGAAGACAGCTTTTAGGGTTTTCTAGACAAGATCCAACATAGCACCTATGTCTCAGCCAAGCTGTGATAAACAGAAAGGCCTTGCAAGATCCAGACTCTACAACTACAACTACTGAAGCCTGTAGTGGGAAACCAGGAGAGGAGTATACCTCTGAGCTTAGCAGCAAAGCAACCTCAGGCAAAGCCTACAGTAGATAGACCCCCCCCCAAAACCCTGTAACCAAAGGGTCTGTCCCCAACTCCCTAGGTAGTGCCCAGCACTCAAATAGCCCCAGAGTCCTTTGTAGGACCCCTAATCTGACCCACTGTACTTAGAACCAGATAGTAGGTTGAACCACAGTCAGTGTCCCAGGGTCCTTTACCCCCCACTTAATAAGCAATCCCAAGGAAACCTGAACACCATGAGAAATGCCTTGGTTTAAAAGATACATATGAAGTTGACTCCAAAGAGAATAACAGTAAGTCCAGGTAAAGTCTCAGAAAAAAAAAAAGTTCTGGCCATAAGGAATTTAGCAGTTGACACACGGACACACACACACACACACACACACACACACACACACACACACACACATATACACCACAAAACAAAACAACTAGGGAGGAAAGTATGTCAAAGAGAGCTTGATCTTTGGAATAGAAACCACTCAAACATTCAATGCCTTGAAAATTAGAGTAGGCCAATCAGAAAACAATGATTCAATAATAAGTAATCAAAATAAGACCAAAAGAATGGATAAATGAGGCATTTATTAAGCACTTACTATATGCAAAACTGGAGATTCAAACAGAAAAGTAAGACAGTCCTTACTCTCAAGGATTTCACATTCAGATTCTCTTGCAAACAACCATAAAGGGAGTTTAGTTACTAAGGAGTCATATTAAAGATTACTTAAGAATTAGCAGCTGCCTTTTGAAGAAGAGGAGAGCCTGGAATAAGTTATATCAAAAAACAAGAGATAAAAAATAACTAAAAATAACCTTGCACGTATCTCTTAAATCTCACTTTCATCTGAACAGGATAAAAAAATATTGAATACAGTTATAGACACACTTTTGGGTATAGAAATACATTACTCAAAAGACAAATAGAAAAGAACAAAGAAAGAGTAGAAAAGGATTTAAGGAAAATAGAATTGTTAGTGGAATAATCATAATAAAAAATGAACTCAAAAGTTGGAGGGAGAAATGTGAAGTTCAAAAGAAAAGGAAAAATTGGTAATAACTTGAAATTCTAATGGGGTAAATACAAGCCTACAACCAAAAAGAAACAGGATGTTTCATTTTAATATTGGTGAGGTTTAGGTTTTGGGGTTTCCTTTAATTGGGAACCAAATGGAAAGGGAGGTTTATTATAGGGATTGGGAAGTAAGGTTAGAAATCCTGATAGAAAGGCATAAAACCTCATTAGGGAAATAGGTGAGGGTAAAGAAGAGGGTAATATTGGAAGATAATATTCCAGCGGCCAGAGGTTTCCTTGGCATAGCATGGCATGTTTAGAACCTCTATAAGGAGAGGATTTTAGATTGGCTCTTTTATAATGGAAGCTTTGGCTACAAGCTGAAGGGGGCTAGTGGGTGGTGTCCCAAATTGGGCTCATCTACTAGCTGGGTTTCAGCTTAAGCTGGAATTTGAATAGAATGAGTTTCCTTAATTGAATAGGGTTGGAATTCTAGGTAACAGAATGAAATTATTTGTCTTATTTCCCTGAGTAGGGGGTCTCTCACTGAAGCAGAGTTGAAGGAGATTTTCTCCTTCAAGGATTTTTAGTTTTGGGGGTCCCTTCATTATCACAAATGTTAGGCAGATTCCTTTTTAACTGACACATTCTTCTGTGTAAAAGAGGTTTGATGGGAATAAAGAGGGAAAATTTCAAGAGAAAGGGATAGAGAGAAATAGCACAATGGAATGAATTCACCTACAAAATAGAAAAGAATAGGAAAAAATGAAAATAGCAAAACTTAACAATATGTTGCTTGCAAGAGACACAATAAATACATAGTTAAAATCATTTATGCTTTAGCTGAACTAAAAATCAAAACAATTTCAAATAAGGCTACAGTAATAAAATAAAAAAGATAAGCAAGGAAATTATATTATGGCTAAAAGTCCTATAATATAAATAAGGTACTAATGTCACTACTTAATATATATGAACCTAATAATAAAACATCTAAATACTTAAGGAAAAATGAATCATATTTGAAGGAAAAGTGGCTAGTAAAGCTGTAATGTAATAGGAACTTATTTACCCCTTTCAGATTCTAGACATTTAACCAAAAGCTAAATAAGAATGAAATTATGTCTAAATAGAACTTAAGAAAAATTTATAAAGATAAATATTTCTGAATACTATTGAATGGAAATAAGAAACTTATATTCAACTCAGATGTATATGGTATTGATAGGGGTTGAGATTCCTTGTAATATTTTTCTGATTCCCCAACCCCCCACAGTTTCTTTCATACAAAGCAATAGTCAAACATTTTAGCAAGTCCCCCAGTTTTAACGAGTCTTAAAAAAAAAAAAAAAGAGATCAATTAATTTAAAGACGGGCCTATCTCAAAGAACCTTTTGCCAAAGCCAAGCCTCTCTTCAGAAGGTGGGTGTGGAGAAATCCCACGTGGCCCCTCCCTACTCTGTTAGAAGAGGAAAGGGGAGGGGAAGGCAGCTAGCATTTAGGTGCTAGCAGAGCAGTGGATGAGTGGAAGATCCTACCCCACCCCCATCCTTTAATGAGTAGGGTGTGGGGGAAAAGTCAGACATTAATTGGAGATATTCAAGTTAAGGCAAGAGCCAGTTTAAGGAAACTGAGTCAGTAAAAGAAAACTGTCAGAACAGAGAAAGATTCTAGAGAGGCGCCAAATTAAAAGTGGCTAAGGAGTGTTTTTAAATAGTTTCAATCTCTTTAATTCACACCTGCCTGCCTGCAGTCAGGAGATGAAAGAGAAAAAAAAAAAAAAGAAAAGAAATTATTCTCACTCTCTTAATTAATTTGCCTTGATTTGGAATTTTATTCCCCAGCCATCATCCTAAAGGTTTCTTTTTTTTTTTTTTTCAGTCTGGCCAGGACTGGGCTTAGAAATCTTTAATTGTTGGCAGTGGGCATAGAATGCCAATCGAGAGAAAAAAATAGGAGAGTCCGCTAGGAGCTAAAAGTCTTGTACTGAGAGAAAAATCAGTTCTCACCTGCAAGATTACGGAGACCTAGAGGCTGAGCAGTTTAAATTCTCTGTCTAGGCTTTTTCTGTCCCAGAGCAGGTAGGTATGCCCTGAGGCTTCATGGAAAAACCTCTTAGTGAAAGGTTGCTACAGTGAAAAGCTGGGAGGAGAAACTGTTCTAATGTAGGATGACTAAATCAGGAAACTGAGTCCCATTTTAAAATGTATGGGACAAGCTAATTCTCTGAAAGGGCTGAAAGCCTTGGCTCCTTTAAGAGCCAGGTAAAAGCTATGGGAAGGGTGTTCAGAGTTGCGGCAAAGTACCTTTTTAAAAGTCAGTAGGAAACTTCTAGAGATCTTGAAAAGATTGAGTCCAATCTCCCCGCTGTTCCCCAAGAAGGGGACAGGATGGAAGCATTTAAATGGCGGGTTGCCAAGCCACTTGGGAGAGGTTGGAAAAGAGAGAGGATGGGGGAAGGGAGAGATGTTATCTTACCCAGTGCTTCTCCTGTGGCAAAGGTAAAGGCTCACGTGGTCAGGTAGAAACACATCTCCAAGTTCACCTCCTCGTGGCTACAGCCTGACCACTACAGTGGAGTGTGAGAGGGGCTCAAACACAGATTCTACCCTAGAAGAGATCAAGGAGACTGCTGGCCTGGGACCCAAGAGGGATGGGATCCTCAGAATGGCCACATGGTGGGGGAGCGGTAAAGAAAAGACACTTTCTCCCTTGTGTTTCAGAGTTCTGGCCTGAGGGCAGGCTTTTCTGTGGAGATAAAGGGATTAGAAATGCCTTGGTAGAGAAGGTCTTTTGTCCTGGAAGTAGCTTTCTCCAAACCTAGCTTCCAGGCAGAGGTGTGTCTAGAGAGGTAAAAGCTTTTAGTTTTCCAAATTCTTGCAGCCTTTCTCTTATTATCTCTAGAGTTGGAGAGTAAGACAAAAGGAGGCCTTTTTCCTGAAATGCAAGTAGTCTCCATAGGAGACTTTTGCTTGCAGCCCAAACTTGGTCTGCTTGCCCACTATGTTTTAGAGATAGGGGGGGAAAAAAAAAGAGAGAGATAGTGAGATGAGGGTAGGAACACAGATATTCTTCCCGGAAGCTGCGCGAACTGCTAAGAACGGAAGATTGGTTCTGAGAGACCTGAAAATGTTAAGGTTAGTTTTCAGGCTAACAATTTTCGGGGTCCTTGTACACGGCCACCAAATGATGAGAGAAAGGAAAGGGGGAACCTCGTTGGTCGGCGCAAAGATCCCATGAGGCGCAGTGCCCCCTGTAAATGAATTTACAGGCCGGAAAACCTAGATTGATAAATAAAAGGTTTATTGTAGGAATTTGGAAGTAAAGTTTAGTCAGAAAAACGCCAGGGCCAAAGGTGGTCACTGGGGGGGGCAGGTATATGGCCAGAAGGATGCCATGTTTGGGGGAAAGGGCTCCTGCAAAGAGAGAACTCCAGCTTGACTCTTTTATACCTAAAAGGAGTTTGTGGGCAGTGCCCTAAGTTCTGGTGGGCTTTTCAGATAAGGAAGAAACTGTGGGGGGTTGGGGAATCAGAAAGGAAATCTTAAAGGGATCTCAACCCCTATCAGTATCTTTACAAAAATTTACTACATGTTGGAAAATAAATATTTCACTTTAAAAAATGTAGGAAAGTATAATAATATTAAACACATTATTTACAGATTTTGTTGTTTAGTCATCTTTCAGTCATGTCAAACTCTTTTGACATTATTTGGGCTTTCCAGACAAAGATACTGGAGTGGTTTTGCCATTTTCCCTCTCCAGCATTTACTAAATACAGTGTAATGAAAATTATCTTCAATAAAGGTCCCTTAAAGATCTTAAAGGTAATTAGAGATTAAATAAAATGATTTTAAAGAATTAGTGGGTCAAGAATAAATCACAGAAACAATAGAACATTTAAACAGGAAAAATAACAATGAGAATACATACCAATTTCTGGGATGCAACTAAAGCAGTTCTAAGAGGAAAATTTAAATTAAACATTTTCATCAGCGAAAAAGAAAAGAAACCAATCAATGGGGTATGTGATTTAAAAAATTTGAGGAACAAATTGAAAATTCTAAATTAAATAAGTAGGAATTTTGAAAAGGAAAGATAAATACAATTAAGAGTAAAAAACAAACCACTAAATTGATAAATAAAAGTAGGAACTGCTTTAAAAAAATTAATAGAGTAGATAAACAATTAGTTCCTATCAAAAATGAAACAAAAGGAGAACTTATTATTATAGAGAAAATAGGGGAATTTTCAGAAAGCATTTTTCCTAATTATATGCAACTTATAACTTAGAAGAAATTAGTGAATACTTAGAAAAATATAAAATGCCCATATTAACAAAGGAGTGCTTAGACTAGTCTGTTATCAGAAAGAGAAACTGAATAAGGCATAAAAACTCTGAAAAATTGAAAAAATAATCTCAAGCACTAGATGAATTTACACATGAATTTTATCAAAGTTTCAAAGAACAATTCTAAAACTACATAAGTGGTTTAAAATAATAAAAAAAAAAAGATACCCTTCTAGTCACTGACTTTGTACAAATATTGTCCTGATCTATAAAGCATGAAGAGACAAAACAAAGAAAAACAGTATGTCTAATGAACATTGATGCAGGTATTTTAAATAAAATATTACTTTTTAACATAGTGCTAGAAAGGCTAGTTGTAACAAGAAAAAATAAATTGAGGGAATGAGCATAGGCAAAATTATTGCTTTTTAAAGATGATGGTATGCTTTTTTTTATTATTAGCTTTTTATTTACAAGATATATGCATGGATAATTTTTCAGCATTGACAATTGCAAAACCTTTTGTTCCAATTTTTCCCCTTCTTCCCCCCCACCCCCTCTCTCAGATGGCAGGTTGACCAATATGTTTTAAATATGTTAAAGTACAAATTAAATACAATATATGTACAAAAAGAATCAGACTTTGAAATAGTGTACAATTAGCCTGTGAAGAAAATCAAAAATGCAGGCGGACAAAAATAGAGGTTTTGGGAATTCTATGTAATGGTTCATAGTTGTCTCCCAGAGCTCTTTTGCTGGGTGTAGCCGGTTCAGTTCATTACTGCTCTATTGGAACTGATTTGGTTTATCTCATTGTTGAAGAGGGCCATGTCCATCAGAATTGAAGATGATGATATGTTTAAGGAACCCCAAAAGTTTTCCAAAATTAACTGAAATAGACTTAAGCAAAGTACACTGATAAAGCCACTTAAATGATCAAAATTCCTGCATATATAGCCAACATACCCCTACAGGAAGTACTAGAAAGAAAAATTGATGAACTAAAATGTGGAAAACATAAATTTTTGGACATGGTTAATAAGGAAATTTGTTATACCAGACTGGTAATATTGAAGCTTTAATTTTTGGTTTATGGGATTGGGTGGGTTTTTTTTTTTGTGTGTGTGTGTGTTTTTTATTATCTTTAATTTGGGAGAGGGTCATTTTAATCATAAAAATGCACTGAAAAAATAAAACAAAACTTAATTTAATAGGAGAAACAGAATTTTCTGATAATTAACTCTTGCCAGATAAATTAGAATATTATTTTCAAAAATAGACTATCATCAAACTAACATCAAATTTCTTTCTTCAGGATTTTCAAACTTACTGTTTTACACCTTTACAAGAAGGAAATACTGAGAATGAAATAGGTAACAGATTTAATTTTCTCTTCATAATAAACTGGTTATGTATTTCAGTACTTTTAACATTTCTATTAATCTTTTTATCTTATTCACTAAGATAATGTATTAAGAGATCTTATGATTTGTCAACATACCTTGTGAATGATAAAAATTAAATCTTTATTGAAAAAAAAAGATTATCCATATCTTCAACAGAATTTGTCAGAAACTTATTTTTACTGACTTTGAGAGATGGAAAGAACTTAAGCAGCTATCTATCTAGTTCAACCTATACATAAAAGATTCCACATTATAACATTTCTATTAAGTGGTCATCCAGGCTTTGCAAGGAGGAAGAATAAGATAGCCAGTTCCACCTTAGAACAATTAAAATTGAGAGGAAGTTTTTCCTGACATCAAAAAGTAAAATGTGTTCTTTGTAACTTCTACCTTCTGTTCCTTGTGGCCAAACAGAACAAATATAATCTTTCCTTCACATGATACCTCTTTCACTTGAAAACCTATCAAGTTTCCTCCAAGTCTTTTCTCCATTCAGAACATGCCAATTTCCTTCAGCCTATTTTTATGTGACATGAACTCGAACCTTTTTAATTTCCTGATTGCCTTTCACTGTATGAATATCTTTCTTAAACATGGTTCCTAGAAATGACCAGTCTTCCAGAGAAGATCTAACAAGGACAGAGAATAGTGGAACTAAAAACTAATAATAGGAAGTAGGATAAAATAATAGGAACTAATACTACCCTATTCCTGGAAGCTTTTATGCCTCCCTTAATATGGGCAAAGATCAGAATAACCTTTTCTGATTGCACATCAATCAAGGAGTATTTATTCAACATCTACCATATGCCAGACACTGTGCTGAGTACTGAGGACACAAGAAAAGACCAGAAAATAAAAGTCAAGACAAAATCTTTGCTGTTAAGGGGCTCACAATTTATACACTCTTGAGTCATATTAAGCACATTAAGTCCCCCATATCTTTTTCAGCAGCTTTGTATCACCTACAGATTTAATTTTATAAAGAAATATGTCTTTTTAAAAGTCATTAATAAAAATGTTACCTAACACAGAGGCAAGCACTACATTGGATACTTCTGTCATGCTGATGATACTGAAATACAACTGCACTTTGAGTCTGTCCTTTCAGTTATTTTGAAGCCATGTAATTTTGTGATTGTCTAATCCATCATCTCCACAAGAAAAGCATGAGATTGCATATGCTTCCCTAAAGCCTAGGTAAACTTATATCTACAACTAGTTTATCTCACAAAAATAGAGGAGGTTTATTTGGCATTTGTTCTTCATGAAGCTGTGCTGTTTCTTTGTAATCATTGCTTCCCTTTCTAGCTTCTCTTTCTCCTTCCCCCCTATCTTTTTAACGATGCATTAAGCTCACTGGCCTGTAGTTTGAAGACTGTTATCTTCTCTTTTTGGAAATTGGAACATCATTTGCTTTTCTTCAATTTTGTGCAGTCTCTTTCATTTTCCAGGGTCTTCCAGATGTCAACTGACTGATTCAGTTGCACATCAGACATTTCTTTTTAGTATTGGAAGAGGAAACAGTTCAGCTATAAGATAGTGATGGATATCTACCTAAAAATCACCTTGCTATTCAAAATTCTCAAAATAAAAACCAGAGGTGCTTCTATAGATAAATGGGTTTAGGAACACAACTTTTAAAAACTTCTTCAGTGATACATTTTAAAAATGAGAACCTAATAAAAATGTTTTATTCATGTTATATGACTAAGAAATACATAAATATTATAATTAAATAATGGCAGTTGTCTACAGCCTCCATTCACAGTGGGCCTGGGTTGCAAAGCTGATGGGTTACTGGTGCAGCTATGATGGGGATAGAATGCAGAACATCCTTCCTCCATTAATAGGTCCTACTGTATCAGAAGATATACCGTAAATATGGCTCTTTACTTAAAAGTCTGAAATTTGCTTGTGAAAGTGGATATGGGAAAGGCTGTGGCTTAAAAGTTATTGTAAAGTGGTAGTTTTCTGCATTATGATATAGCAGAATTAACAGAACTGGATGGTTTGAATTTGTTGTGGTTCAGTCATTTTCAGTCATGTCCATGACTCTATTTGAGGTTTTCTTGGCAAAGGTATCAAAGTGATTTGCCATTTCCTGCTCTAGATCTCTACATATGAAGAAACTTAGGCAAACAGATCTATCTCCCAGCACCTAGTTGCCCCAGGGTAATTTGAATTAACCTAGATTACTAAGTACTCGCTTTCTTTTGCTTTATCTCAGGTATCTTCTCCTGTTGAGTTATTTCTGTTTTCTCTTTCAGTATAAGATCCACTTTCCAAGTTTGAGAAAAGAGACAAAATAAGACTTGAGCCTCTCTTCTCTCTTGTCTGTTCCACTCTAAAGGTCCATCCACTCTAAGGATCCTCTCCTTTCTGTGATCCACTTTTTTTCTCTCAATACAGCTAAAACAGGGGGGGGAAAAAAAAAAATATATATATATATATATATATATATGTAGCCTCTTTAGCTTTCCTTACAAGCTTTAGCTTTACTATTCCATATTCTTTTTTTATTGAACTGTGCCAAAATATTCATTCTCTCATCTACTGTTGTGTCCATCTTTTGTACATTTCTTTTAAAAAATCTCAATTGGTTTTTGCTTAAGACACATTTTACTTTACCTCATATTGGAATTATTTCCATTCTGTCTTCAGGATTTCATTCTTAAAAATCTCCCATTCTTCCTGGACTTACTTCTCCCATTCTATTTTAGTCCCTTGAAGCTAATCTAATGTTGGTGGTGGGGGGGGGGGTAACCAAATACTATACTCTGCATTTTAGATAGAACTCTTCCAGAAACAATTTTTAATAATTTGACATTCATCTAAAATCAAGTATAGAATTTATAGAATGTCCAGATTGACAGTTCCATTCCCCCAGTGCTCTCAGATATCTGTCAGATATCTTAATCGGCCAACCCCATTTAGGGTTTTCTTGGCAAAGATACTGAAGAGGTTTTCAATTTCCTTCTCCCCTCCACAGATGAAGAACCTGAAGCAAATACCTTTAAGTGCCTTTCTAGAATCACACACAGAGGTGGATTTGAGCTCACGAACATGAGTCTTCCTGACTCCAGATTGGGGACTCATATCCACAGTACCACCTAGCAATTTGAGGCAATTCAAAATTCAACAAAAAGGTCATTAATATATTAAAATACAGTTTAGGGTTAATTAAAATCTTCATCTAAAAAGTAAAATAACAATAGTTACTTAATATAGTAAAAACTTTTTCTTCATTCCTTGACTAGACGGTTTGAATGTGATGAACAACTCCATCCCTTATAAATAGAAAGGGATTCTAAGAGCCCAAGTAGTGCCAGAATAGAAGAAAACACTACTCATGGGTGGGTTATAATGCCAGTCACTTCTTGAGGAGGCAGGGATCTTAACTGGAAGACATGCTTTTTTTTCCTTTCTAAATTTAGTTACTAGGCTTAATCCATTTTCTTAGACCTTAGCTTTTGTTTTTACCCTTTTTATACACTTTCCTAATGCAAGTAAAGTATTTTAGGCTGGAGAAATATTTCCTTCTACTATTTTCAGTTGAACTAAAAGGAGGTTTTTTTGAGAAATGTTTCCTTGCCATGTAATCTCTACTAAGCTCACCTAAAATCTAGAGTTTATATTAGACTATGTCGAGATTACATCCCCTTCTTCATAAATTCTTGGAGGAAATGATCACAGGCCCCCCCCAAGATACCCATCTTTTGTACCCCAATTATATAACTTCCTCCCTGTTAGTGAGAATAATATCAGAATAAAATTTCCCTTAGGATGAAATAATCTATAGAGTAATTCAAGAAGTTATTGACTACTGTTTTTGTCAGTGTACTCCAGCAGATGTCTGAATAAAGCAAGAGAAGGAAATCACAAACCATTCTAGTGTCAAATTGCAAACTATTTGCCAAGAAAACTACAAATGAGTCGTGAAGAGTTGGACACAATTGAAACAACTAAAGAACAATAATGAAAAGCTGGCATTTATGTAGCTCCTTTAAGTTTTATAAAGTGTTTTATAATTATTGTCCTATTTTATCTTCCCAACAATCCTGGGAGGTAGGTGCTATCGTTGTTTTTACATTTTTTTTATTTTTTTTTTAACATTTTAGAATACTGACAAGCTAAGTGGCTAAACTCTACAAAGCTAATACATGTCTGAAGCTGAATTTGAATTTTAGGTCTTCCTGACTCCCTCTTTTTATCCATTTCACAACCTGATAGCTTCTGCTATACCATTCTTTAGAAGCATCTTCCTCATCAGAGCATCCAGATCTCTACTTTTAGCAAGAGCCTCAAATATTTTTTAAAGCCATAACCAAACAGTTTTTTTTATTCTTTGTGACACATTTCATCAGATTTCCCAGTAAGCTGTCAAGCACCATTTTCCCTCCTCCCATCTGCCATTCTTTTTTTTTTTCCTCCCTCATTAAAACTTCTCCTGATTCCTCTATAATACTTCATTCTTCCTAACAATTTGGCATTGTCAGAGAGAAAGATGAAGCTATACTTGGGAATACAGATAATAATCATTCAGCAGTGGCAGAAGTATGATCATTGCACACTTAATAGTCAGTCATTGAATAATATTTATGTCCTCTTATTTGTATATACTTTAATGGTTGATTTCAACTATTAAAAACACTTTGTGGGTATTTATTCTTCACCCCTGTATCTAGTTAAATCCCTTACAAATTAGTCAATTATGACCTCTTAACAACTTGATAATTTCGCTTTACTTTTCTTTATCTTCTTTAGTCTGTCATCCATCTCCATTTTAGGCATGAACTAATCAAATCTCTTTCCTATTTCATCAATTTGACCTACTCTCTAATCCAACCTATTATTTATTTATTCCTCTTCCATTTACCTTTTCTTATTAATCAGACTTAAATACTAGAATAAAGTAGAATTTATATATATGATTTATATAATCAAAGACTCCACAAACTTTTCCTCATCCTTTAAATTATGAAATTAGGGTATCCATATTCCGTTTGAATTTGAGACTAAATAATCGTAACAGTTTATAAATGAAAAATCTGATATTTGAAAGTTGGAAATCTTTGTCAGTTTGAATGGATGTATAGACCTTGCACATTGAATTATTTCTCATGTGTAAATAATTTGTTTACATTTAAAGTACTAGAGTATTTTTAATGTGACAACCTTATGTTTTGTTCAGATTTTTGATAGAAAATTTCTTAACAAGGAGATCCATTGTATTGTTAAAAAAAAGTCTGTCAAAAATGACTCTTTCCATTGTTCCTTTAACATCATTAATGCTAGCCTCTCCTGCTTGATATGACAAGGAACATATTTTGTGATTATCTAGTCATTTTTGGACAGCCATAAATACTATAAAGTTCTTCCCTATTTTGTATGAAACTTATTAGGTCTTTCATTACAAATAGGTTCAAGAATTGATAGAGAAAGGATAGTTAAATATGATGATCTAAATTTCCAAGGAGGAGAAGTTATTGGGTGGCTGAGCAAGGAGTATATATACAAATTAATCTAGCCCTATGAGTTTGGGTGTTTTGAGAGAAGGACCCAGCATTTGGAGTGTCAAAAGATGTGATGTTTTCATTGGCAATTTTTAAAAATTACTGTGTATCTAAAGGGAGTCCAGGTCAATATAAGCTGTACCTTTGCACATTAAGGCATTAGTAAAGCACTGTATATCCAATGAGAACTGGAAATGGAAGGGAAGATAACATCAGATTGGGATGGCTAGCAACAGCTGAACCAGGGATGCCAGCCCTTGAATTCACTCATTCAACAAATATTTATTTAGTGTTTTCTATGCCCAAGGCCTTGGGCTTGGTGATGTATAGTACATGGCCCATATAAGATATGATTCATACCCTAGTGGAGATTTTATTTAATAGAGGAAATAAAAATTGTATTAACAAGATAATGAGTTAAGTGACAAAAGAGAGACTCAGAATTCTATGAGAGTCCAAAGAAGGGAGCTTGAGCTAAGTGAATTTCATTGGTTATTGATGGTAACTAGTATAGTTGTGGTTTCTTTTTGTTAAAATTACATATTTGTTTGAATGTGTGCCTTTTCTTTGATTAGATTGTGAACATCATAAGCACGAGGACTGTGCCTTTTAATCTTTGCAATTTCCTAATCAAGAGGTATCTGTGACATAGAGGATAGGCATCTGACTTAAGAATCAAAAAGATCTGGGTTTTCAAGTACTCCTTCTGACATGTATTAATTGGTGACCCTGTGCCACTTAACTATTTAACTATCCCTGGGCAGCTCTTAAGTTGTAGAGCACATGCCTTCTCCATTAGTAAAAAGGGATGAATTACACACAGATGAATTACAGATCTAAACCAAAAACACATGTAATGGCTGATATTTTTATTGTGTTTTATGTTTACAAAGCCATTTATATACATTATCAAATTTTGATTCTCATGACAGCCCTCTGTGGTAGTATTGCAAATAAAGAGATTAAATCACAACAACCATGTGACTTGCCCAAAGTGATAGGCTTTGAATCCAGATAGTTTGATTCCAAATCTTGTCTTTCTACTATAATAAAGCTATCTCTCTTTTTAACTACCTTGTAATACTGTAGTATGTATAATTGGTAATTAATACATTTTGAAGCTGTTGTAATTTTTTTTTAATTTTATATTACAAAAAAAGTTCTTTAGGAATAAAATGTGTTTCTGATAATCCAGAAATTTTAAATACTTTTATCTCCTGTACCCACAGTGGACCCAAGGATCATTAATGAGAATGTAAAAGAGAAGCAAAGAATCCAAAGAGTGACACGGGAAACTTTTGGGGATTATGTCCAACCAAGAATAGAATTTGCACAGTATAAGGTAGAGATTGTCTGTAATGTTAACTTTATATTATACCAGTGTTTTTTTTGTTTTTGTTTTGTTTTTTGTCCCAGCATGGGCTACTTAGTGTCATAGAATTACAGTTGGGAGAGATCCCAGAAAGACATTTGGTCCAACCCACATATGAACAAGAATATACTGAATATATTATATGATACACTCAAATAAGCGAGCAAACCAAGTTTAATCTCTTTTCCATATATCTATCAACCCTTCAAATTCCTAAATTGATTAATAATATCCCCATCTAAGTTTTATTTTCTCCAACTAAATAATGCCAGTTCCTTGAAGTGATCCTCACATAAAACAGACAGGAGATGACTATGCTGGTTCACTTCCTTTAGATACTCTCCAATATTGTCAATGTCCTTCCTAAAATGTGTTTCCTAGAATTGAACCCAGTACCCCAGCTTTGGCTGGCTTAAAGTAGGAAAATAGTGGTAGTCTCATCACCCTCAATTTGAACACTATGTTTCTATTAATGAATGAAGTCAAATATTTTTGCTTTTTGTTTTGCCTGTCACATCATACTTTCACTTCATTAAAGACAGAAATGACTGTCTCTTTGAAGAATATTGCAATAGAGTAAAAGTTCAAACTCAGTCTTAATCCCAGCTGAAAGGTGTTGCTACATGGCCTGAGGTGGTGGTGTCTGGGGACTGGCCAATTTATGTTTGGAGAGTGTCCTTACCAACTTGATGAAAGTTATTCTTATATATAAAATATATTTTAGCTACCATGGCTCTCAACAACCATCTGCTAAGTTATAGAGTGGTGGTGATAACCATCCTCCTGAAAGTATAGCTCCTTTAAATACTGACATATAAACCAAGCTATTGATTTATACTGAGTTGGCGATCCAAACTCTCTAGTTTTTCCCCTTCCTAACTTCTTTCTCTGGAGGAAGATTTTTCACCATATGTTCTTCAGAATTTTCTTTGTGAACATTCTCTGTCTATTTCATAGAGGTAGTGCACATGTATCAGAATAGTTAAGTTATTCATAAGCTGATCATCATACAACATGGCTGCTATTGTGTACAATGTTCTGGTTCTCACTTCCTAGCCAATGCTGTCTAGTCATGTCTTCTTGCAATTCTACAACTTATTTTTTTAATCCAAGTATAGCACTTAATATTTATCTGTTTAATTTCAATATTTAAAAAAAAATTTTTTTTAATTCTAGCTGTCGTTCCAACATAATTAACTATTCTCTTTCATGTCATCTGTGAATTTGATAAGTATCTTATTGTGGCTTCAAAAAGTTACAAGCGTAAGACTATAGATACCTCACTTGAAATCTTGAGGTAGACTTATCTCCAAGACATGACTGCTCTTTTAGTCTGATCATTCCACCATTGCTAAATTCGTTAATTATTATTGTCATTTTGCCCATATCTTTTGATATTGTCCCCTCGGATAATTTGAGAGACTATGTTAAATACCTTGCTGAAATCCATGTGCATTATCTCTGTGGAATTTCCCAAAATACCAATTTAATAACTTTGATATAAAGGAATAGAGGTTTCTTTTACAAAAGAATATTTAAACAGCATATTAAACTAAAAATAATTTTCATTATACTGCTTTTTCTTAGCAAGATTAAAAAATTTTACTTAAAAAACACATACATTTGTAAATTGTTGATGTTCAGAACAACAGTATACAAATAAGAGCTTACTGAATAATACTAATTAGTTGAATATGAGATTTTTTTAACATTAAAATGGCACCCAAAAATATTAATTTTTTTCATCAAGTATATAAATATCAACTATTTTGCTGTAAGAAATGATGGGCAGGAGAATTTCAGAAAAGCCTAGAAGATTTATATGAACTGATGTGAATAGAAGTGAGAACCAGAACATTGTCACAATAGCAGCTATGTTGTATGATGATCATCTGTGAATGACTTAACTTCTGATGCATGTGCACTGTTCTCTATGAAATAGACATAGAATGTGTACAAAGACAATAATTCTGAAGGACATATGATGAAAAATGCTGTCTTCCTTCAGAGAAAGAATTTAGGAAGACTGAATACAGATTGAAGCCTTTTCTATTTTTATTGCTTGTTTATTTGCTTAAGATCACACAGGAAATAATATCAAAGGCATGACTTGAATCTTGGTCCTGAGCCCAGTTTTTGATCCATTTGATTTCTCAACCTGTTTATAATAGTCTTTTAAAAATGTGCTTATATATTTATCTCTTTATTGACAGCTTGAAACCAAATTCAAAATTGACTCTAAAAATGGTATCTTGGCTGAAAGGGAAGAACCTTTCAGATGCTTGGTTAAATTCTCTAGTCCACATCTTTTGGAAGCATTGAAATCTTTAGCACCAGCTGGTAAGTATTTAGCTTCTATAACAAAATATAAATTTTATTTTATGCTAATACTACAATACTATGCTAATACTGGCCAGTAATCTCTAAAGGCTTTTCTCATCACTATTGTCCGATAACACTGTCATATCCTATTTTTTATATTCTGTTGCAGCTATTAGTAATTGGAATTTGTAATGTGAATGAAAGGTTCTTTGACTTACCCTTAGATCTTTGCTTTTTAAGGCCTTTGAAACTTTTGACCCAGAGTCACCTTAACTTTCTTTTCTTTATTTCAGGTATTGCAGATGCACCACTTTCATCACTACTTACTTGTATACCCCACAAAGCAATGAATTATTTTACAATTAGAGAGAAATAAGTTTTATTTTGAGGAAACTTGAATCCCTTGTCTTACATTCTAAAACATTTCAGTTCTCTTGTACATGTATCTCTCCTTTCTATGTGCTAATATATTTCAGTAATAGTCTATAGAGAAAATACTTGCACTCTTTGTGAACCTGATTCTTCTCTCTCTTGAAAACCAAATTGTTCTCCCAGCATGAGAGCAGATGCACATAGGATTGACTCCAGCATTGGTACTGCAGCAGGACCACAAGTATCCTAAAATGAAGAGGGCTGCGCAGAAAGCACTTAAATGTCTTCATAAGCAGCAACTGTCATAGTTTCTCCATCTCTGTCTAATCCAAAGTTTTATAGCTTGATATTCTTTAGCTTTGGCTTTAAAGATCAAAATCACCAAAAAAACAAACAAGTACTACATAAATTTTATAAAGAGAATAGGAAATTGTTCCACGAGTCCATTGTACACTCATATCGTCAGATTCCTTTTCGTGTGACATAGATTCAGATATTCACAGAAACATGCATAAACTATGAATGGTTTAATTGGAACATACTTACGTTGATTTTATGCTTTATTATATTTACAATTCATTCAAAGTACATGTAAATAAATAAATAGAAGCATAATAAATAAAAATGTGAAAAATCTAAAAAAAAATCAGTGATATTAAACTTCTCTGGTTCATATGACTGAAAGATATAATTTTGTGGAAAAGATTGTTTTAATCCATAAGCCAACAAACATAAACAGGTAATAAATGTTTACTGAAGGAAGTACTGTCAGTAAAATAGACAACATTTGTCTTGGATAAATTATAATTTGGATAATACATTTTCCAAGGTTAATAATATGTCTTAATTGTTGAACCTGATGGCATTTTCTCAGTCCTTTAAGACTTCCTTGATCTCTGTAGAATTTGACTGTTAACCATTTCCTCCTGTTTATAATTTCCTTGGTTTTCATGAAAGTGTTCTGCTGGTTCTCCTTTCTGCAGACAATTCCTCAGTTTCCTTAATTATGTCATCCATGATTAAAAGCCCTGTCCTTGGTCCTCTTCTCTTTGTATATTCTCCATTTTGATTGTCTCATTAGCTCTCATATTTAAATATTGATCTCTTTGCAAGTAGTTTATTGATGAAGCATTAATTTCTACTAAGTTTCACATTATTGAACATCTTCCTTATGCGTCACTTATATGAAACTCATCTAAAATAAAATTCATTTTCTTTCCATACCACCTCCAAACCTGTCCTTCATGGTATCACCATCCTGTTTCTAGTTATCCACATTCAAAACTTTGTAATTATCCTTAATTCTTTCGTTTTCACATTGTTGTGTGAATTAGATGAGATAAATTAAAAATAAATCCAGTAGTCTTATTTTTTCAATTATATGTAAACATAGTTTTCAACATTTGTTTTTGTAAAATTTTGAGTTCCAAATATTTTCTTCCCCTCTCCCCAAGACAGAAAATAATCTGATACGTGTTATGCATGTGCAATTATTTTGAATGAAAAATCAAAAAGGAAAAGACACGAGGAGGAGAAAGCAAACCAAAAAAAAAAATAGTAAGAATAGTATATTTTGATCTACATACAGTCTCAATAGTTCTCTCTCTCTGGAGGCAGATGGCATTTCCCATCCTAAGTCTGTTGGAAGTGTCTTGAATCAATGTATTGCTGAGGAGAGCCAAGTCTATCAGAGTTGATCATTACATAATCTTCCTGTTGCCATGTACAGTGTTCTTTGGTAGTACTCATTTCACTCAGCATGAAATATTTTTTTTAAAGCTCTTAGCATAGTGCCTGGTCTAGAGTAGGTACTCTAAAAATGCTTATTTCTTTCCCCTCCTCTTTCATCACTATCTAGCCATTTGTCAAATCTTATTGATTCTAAATTTTTTTTTTTTTGAGGCAATTGGGGTTAAGTGACTTGTCCAGGGTCACTATGAAGTGTTAAGTGTCTAAGGTCATATTTGAACTGAGGTCCTCCTGACTTCAGGGCTGGTGCTGTATCCATTGTGCACGTAACTGCTCCCCATAATATCATTTGTGTATTTTTTCCTATGATAACATGAATTCCTCTTTAGTTTAGGCCCTCATCACATATTGCTTGAACTATTGGAACTGTTTTCCGATTAATCCCACTAGCGTCTCTCTCCCCAATCTATCCTCCATACTGCTGCCAAAATAATCTTATAAAAATAAATGACTATATTATCCAGTTCAGAACAGCTTCCCTCTTTATTCAGATGAAATAGATTTTTTTTTGACCTATGTCTCTAAAGCTTCTTACTGTATTTCACTGAAATTGACCTTTGTGCTATTCTCAACATTCTACCCTTTACCTCTGTGTCTTTATAGAGTATCTGTCCTTGTATATGTGAAATGCACCCCATCCTCACTTCCACTTTTTACAGTCTGTAGTTTTATTTAAGGCTCGGGGAAGCTCCCTCATTTTTAGCCCTCTCAAACTCTTTTGTTATGTGTTTATATGTGTATATGTATTCATCAGTATAATTTTAAGTTCCCTAAGAGTTAGACTCTCTTTAATTTTGTCTTACTGTCCCCAGGAGTTAGCATTGTATCTAACACAAAATAAGTAAATTTCCAATAAATAAATGTTTAAATGAATCAGTTCAGTTCAATAAGCATTTATCAAGTGCTACTGTGTTTCCCGGCATTCTCCTAGGGATGTAGAGCTATAGAGACAAAAACTAAATAGTCCATGGTTTAAAAAAACTTAAATTGCAATGGTAGAATAGGGCAGGTGCATAGAAAATTAAATACAAATATAGAGGAAGACTTGGAAGAGGAATTACTTAAATTGAATTTTGAAGGACCTTAGAAATTCTGAAAGGTAGATGTGAGAGGTAAGTGCATTCAAATGTGGAAATATAAAATATATGTAGTAAGCAGCAAGTAAGCCAATGTAACAAAAATCTAGTTTGTCAAGTATAGTAATATGTAAATAAAATTGAAAAGGAAGACAGAAGTCAGATTGTGATAGGCTTTAACTGCCAAAGAAGGATTTGTATTATCTAGAAACAAGAGGAGCAACTGTTCACTTGTTAAGAATATCAATTTGGTAGATTTTTGGAGGATGGATCAGAGAGAAATAGTTGAGAGACCAATTAAGAAACTATGGTAATTAGGAAAAAGTTGATAACCTGCTTAAACTAGAATAGTAGCAGTGTGGGTGGAGAGAAGAGGATGGAGGTAGACTTGACAAGAATTTGCAACAGAAAGCAAATGTTGAGGATAGCTCTCCCATTTCAGACCTGAATGATGGATACTGAAGCCCTCAGGAATAATAGGGGATTTTTTGAGAATAAATCTCTGTTGTGGAAATGTATAGCTTGGCATGACTATGGACATCCAGTTCAACATGCTAATGTTAATAATATAGTTCAGGAGAGAGTGTGGCTGACTTAAATAGCATTGGAAGTCTACTGCATAAACATGGTTGTATTCTTGGAAGCTGATGAGGTGATCAAGGAAGATAGCATAGAGAAGACCTAGGATAGAGTCCTGGAAAATAACTTGTAAGCATAGGCATTAGGATGTGGATTGAGTAACCAGACTATAGGCTAACTAGGAGTACTAAGTGGGAGAGTGTCTGAGCAGATATTTGGGCATGTTTGACCCTATTTAGGGAAGAGTATATAATCTCTGCTTAGATTGTTTTGGGTTTTAGTCCATATACTTGATTTTATCAGTGTAGGCGCTTTCTACACACATATAATTTGTCTTACTATAGCCTTAGCTCCCTGGAAACACTGAAGGGAGTAGAGTAACCTACCATGATCGTGTAGCAAATATAAGTAGAACTTAGTGATTCAGCTGGAAAAGCACTGGCTCTGGTGTTGAGGAACCAAGTCCAAATCTTATCTCTGATGCTTACTACTTGTATGACCTTGGATAAATCATTTGGACTAGATGGCTGCTAAGGTCTCTTCCAGTTCTTAATCTGTGATTCTAAATTTTCCTGATACTAAGGCATGCCCTTTATCTGTTGTGCCATTCTGCCTTCCAGTTTTGACTATTCAAAAAAAATTTTGTCAAGTTATAGAGGAGTAGAATTATATTTTGATAGATCTTAGGCCTTTGTTTTATGTCTCCAAATGCAAAGATGTTTGTAAGGAGAAATCCTAAATATTGCTTTCTTACTAAAATATAGAGAATTGTGGGAGGACAATGCAGAGATTGAAGAAGGCACAGAAAATAGAAAATTATCTCATGAGCTTTTCCAATGGGTTTGCAGTTTCATTAATAAAAAAGGGTGGGGGCAGTTAGGTGGCACAGTGGATAGAGCACCAGCCTTGAATTCAGGAGGACCCGAGTTCAAATTTGGTCTCAGACACTTAACACTTCCTAGCTGTGTGACCCTGGGTAAGTCACTTAACTCCAGCCTCCAAAAAAAAATAAATAAAATAAAAAAGGGTGAGCGTGTCACCAAATATCTTAGTGGTACATTTTATGAATGCATAATCACAATGCTATAGCCATATTCTAGACTATGGCATGAATCATATAACAATCTGATGTTTCAGCTAGATTAATTTAAATGTTATTCTAAGCCAAAATGTTAGAAGTAACAGACTGGAATAAAAGCAGGGGGAGGGAAGAAATACAGTGTAGTAACTTGCATGGCACAATGGAAAGAAAGCTTGGATTTGGAACAGAGGATCTGTCTCTGCCTCTTCCTACTTTTATGACCTTGCATACAAATGGCTTAACATCTCTGAGCCTCAGTTTCTGATCCTGAAGATGTTGGAATATATGGTCACTAAGGTACCTTTTAAATGTATGACCTAAGATTTACAAGCCTCAGATAGATTGAACATATATTATTTTAAAAGTTTTTTCACTTTTTTTTTATATCACTGCTTCCTCCTCCACCCCCAAGTTTCCCTTGTAAAGAATAAATTTAGTTAAGCAAAATAAATCAACACATTGGCTGTATCTGAAAATATCTGCCTCATTCTGTATTTAAAAATCTGCCACTTTTCTGTTGAAAGATGGTAGATATGTTTGAACATCAGTCCTATAAAGATTTAGATTCAGTCACTGAAGTCTTTCAGTTATGTTTTCCTCTCCAGTATTGTGGTATTTTTGTATTGTTCACCTGGTCCTACTCACTTCATCAGTTAATAGAAATCCTTCCCAAATTTTTCTAAGTTTTTCACATCCCTTTCTTAATGCAGAGTAATATTCCATTATATTCTTCTACATAGCACAGTTGTTTTCAGTCATTACATCATTGGTTCCTCCTAATTGGTACTAGAAGGTACTAAAAATATTCTATTTCTAACCTTGGTTTTCCCATTTTACAAAATCAGGAATTAAGACTTAGTGAACTTGTTCAGTTACATGTAACTATTGGAGCTAGGTAGAATTCAACTTCAATTCTCTTGACCCTTGCTCCATGCCAGATTATTCAAACATAATTTATATAAAATCGAGATATAAAGACAATTAACGTATTTGCCTCCTTGCAGCAAATGATACAAAGGTAACATCATTCTTCCTTTAGGAAAAGGTGATGACCTCTGAAGGAGAAGAGATCCTTTCTAAGGGCTGCCTGGAACTGCGAGGAAGGCTGAAAAATTGAGAGAACAGCTGGCATGGAGTCCGGCCTCCTCGTGAGCACAGACCCCGCCCTCTGTCCCGCCCTCCCCAAAGGACTCTGGTGGGGGTGGTAACATGGAATGGTGACGTGTTCCAGGAGCTCTTGTTGGTTGGCTGAGGCAGCGGCCCCCTGCCCTTCTCGGAAGTAACCGGGGAGCGAGGCGGCTCCAGGAGAGCTGGTTTGCCGCGGAGGTAAACATGGCGGCCGCGGGCACAGCGGCGCCGTCCGCGGTTTTGACCCCATCCCCGCTACTAACTCCGGCTCCGGACCCGGCCGCGACCCGTACCAGTAGAGAAGATGCTACCTACGCCACTTCCAGCCGGTGGGGACTCGACGCTGGGTTTCGAGGAAGCCGAGCTAGGATGGCGGGGGGGAAACGACAGTCTTCAACCGCGATCCCGAACCCGGCTCTTGTGGGCGAACTGATCCAGCCGACCGTGTCAGAGCTGTCCCGGGCCGTGCGCACCAACATTCTGTGCACCGTGCGCGGCTGCGGCAAGATCCTGCCCAACGGGCCCGCGCTCAACATGCACTTGGTGAAGAGCCATCGCCTGCAGGTGAGGCCCCACTCGCCCCCGCCCCCAGCGGGCC
This sequence comes from Sminthopsis crassicaudata, assembly GCF_048593235.1. Lineage (NCBI taxonomy): Eukaryota > Metazoa > Chordata > Mammalia > Dasyuromorphia > Dasyuridae > Sminthopsis > Sminthopsis crassicaudata. The sequence continues at coordinate 215,792,784 of NC_133618.1, forward strand.
TGTCCCCATCGAAGGCGCCCACTCACGTCCTACCTTGGGGAAAGGGGGGGGGGGGGTCGGTGCCCCAAGCAGCCAGAGTCTACGTGGCTAATCTCCAGCCCCCTCAAGGCTTTACTCTTCCCAACTACAGTTAAGCCCCTTCTGTGTACAGTACCCCAATCCCTAGTTTACCTAAAGCCCGCACCCTGCCCTGGTCCCTAATGCCCCTCCCTCCCCTCTTCTTCCAACCTCCGAGTGCATCCGGTAAAGTCTTCAGCCACAGGTGAGGCCTGGACCATTCCAGAGCGGTGGTTGCGGTGCAACTCCGCACCAAATAGCTGCACCGCCGAGGCGTAACCAAGTGCCCTCTGAGGGCTGGGGAAGGCTATTGCCGCGGCGGCATCAGAACGAGCTTTATGGAGGAGGCGGCATTTCATTTGAGTGCGCCGCTCCAGGCCTGACTCTCCTTTTCTCCCCTGGCCTGAATACCCTTACCTGGACCTGGGTGTTGGGAGAGAGGGTGGTCTGCAGATAAATCCACTGGGAGAAAGCTGTTGATGGATTGCTGTGGTTGGCCAAAAGGAGAGGCAGGCTTGAACACACAAAGCAAGGGTAACCTAGACTTGCTTTCTGTTTTGGGGGCTGGAGGGAGAAATCGGTTACCAAGATTGTGACGACCATGATTGACCATGGTTGTTTGAGGACCATGGTCAGTCAGGAAGGATTTATTAAATAACTGTTCTGCGCAAGGCACAGGAACCCGGGAAACTGAGGCACAAGACTGTTCCTGATCACAAGGAGTGCAATTTAATGACGGAGACACCATGAAAACAACTAGATACAGACTAGATCCATGCAAGATAAACTGGAGATAATCAGTAGAGGGAATGTCCTGTTATTAAGAGGGATCAAAAAGAGCTTCCTATAGAAGGTGATATTTTAGCTGGGTCTTAGGGGAAACCAGGAGGCAGAGAAAGGAGGGAAGAATCTTCTAAGTGTGGAAGAGAGTTCTGGAAAATGCCCAGTCGAAGTGGACTATCTTGTGCTATGAATAGCTGATGCTATTGTCTTTGTAAAGCAGAGGATATGGGCATGAGGGCAGGGGAGGCTAGGTATGAGGAGACTGGAAGGGGAGGAGGGCTGGCTAAGTGCCTTCAGAATCCTAATGGTGAGAGAAGCACTTTACCAAGTTCATAAAATTATGAGTGTTAGTTTGAAGTTGAGAAACTACAGTGTTTTTAGAGAGAGAAACTAGAATGTCAGCATATAATTTAAAATCTGTAATAGTCTAGTCTATCTTTTTTTCTTTAACTGACTTCTGTTATCTCAGATGATTTTGTTTCATATAGCAAAGGATTCTGGTTATTTGATTTCATGATTACACCAGCCTACCTTTGTGCTGCAATTTTCAAGGGGTTGCAACAAGTATTCCTTAAGACTCTTAGGTGTGAGACAATGTAAATGAATGAAAACATATTGAATGCTGACTTCTCTGTTCGGCACAGTGCTGGGGAGGCAAAAACAAACAAATTAGAACAGTCCATAGCTTCCAAGAGTTTATGTTATGGGGAATATTGTATACAAAAAGAAAATAGAGGTAAAAATAGGAGAGGGAGGGAGGGGCAGGGGCAATGAGCACAGCAGCATAGTTTGGGGAGTGCTGTGGTAGTTCCCAGTTCCATTGGGAGTAAGAAGGCTGCATATGTTGGTGATGATGGAGAAATGTTAGACCCTGGATGCTCATCCTCCTGTATATTATTGGCACATTATTCCTTGGAAGTACTTTTTAAATAGCTTAGCCCCTGTCTATGGAATTACAGAAAGGACGGAAGTGAAGTGACTTTCCTAAGATCATAAGACATACATTTACTCCCTTATTTTTGACTCTTTTCTAATTTTTAAGTGCTATGTTCTTCCCGTTAAGCTAGACACTGTTACTGTTAATAGAGATAGATGTTTCTCTCTTAAAAACTTAAACTGACCAGTTCGTTTATAGGAACTTCTTTTCAGAGCTAGTTCAGAATTAAAGATATATTTGCCAATTTTTCAAAAATTTTAATTGGAATAAAGGAAATTTACGAGAGCAGTCATTAGGAGAAAAGTAAATTTAATGAATTTGAGAGCAAAAAGGCTACTTTGGGGAAAATATAATTTTTGAGAGTATCATTTCAACTCAGGTCTTGTAATCTATCATAGAGTTATATAGATCTTAGGGAAAGCTGCTTTTAAAGAGGATATCTTTTCATATCTGGCTTTTCAAGTCCATTTTGTCTGGAGAAAGCCATGAAATTTATCCAACTCTCTTTTCTGAGTTAGATGAACTTTCTTCAGTGGAAAACTGGAACCATCTACTCATTCTGCTTCCTAGACAGGTTTAGGTAAAGGAAATTCCTTTTGAGCATTCAAGAATATCTATCCAATATATGCTTACCACTCTACTAGACCTGAACTGGGGAAGTTTTTGTTTTTGTTTTTTTTAATATTCAGCATTAATGTCTTTTTACATTAGGGGGGGGTGGTTATAAATTATTTTATATTTACATATTACTCAGTCAGTTAGTCATTGCCTAGCCAAATTGTGCTTATTTTGTGCTATTTCCTCATAAATATTCCTCCCCCACTTTAAAAAAATGTGAGTTATAAATACCTTTCTTCACCTACCCCCTCCAAGTCTGTAGCAGTTGGGTCTCTTGTGTTCAGAGTTTTTGGGGTGTGTGTGTGTGTGTGTGTGTGTGTGTGTGTGTGTGTGTGTGTGTGTGTGTGTGTGTGTTTGTTTTTAAGTCTGTTTCAAGCCCTATAAGGAAAACTGGAAATCTGTCCAGGCTCAGCTAACTTTAGAGAGTTTTTATAAAGGTTGGAAGCTAATAATTCAGTGAAGAGTAGGCAAAAAGTATCTATTGCTTGACTGTTCAAGTATTCTTTAGTTCATTATGTTTGGGAAGAAGGGAAGGAGGATAGTACTTTGAGAATCTATAAATTTCCTTTATTTTTTAAAATGTGGCATATAGGTGCTTAAGTTAAGTTGAATCCAGAATTTTTAGAAATGGTTTGGCAGAAAAACAAGAAAGTAGATTTCTAAATCATTTTGAGAGGATGTACATGGAGCTAAGACTTACATTTGTTTTAAATTTATAGTTCAATTTAAAAGAATGAACTATTCTTTCTTAAAAGCTTCCAGAAAGGAATGCTGAAACATGATTTCCCCATGGCCATATTGCTTGCCCCTTTTGCATTCAGTCTTGTCCACTTTTCATATTTGGCCTTCTTCCTTTTTCTGTTGTACTAATAGAATATTAAAATTACAAAAGAAAGACTTTAGAGATCATAAATTTTGAAGTGAAAGAGCCCTCAGAAGTCTAGTCCAACATCTCATTTTATAAATAAGTTCTTCATCTTTGAGATGTGCCTTGCCTGAGATTAGGAAATTGAGCCAGGATTCAAATCAGGTGCTCCGACTTCAAATTTAGCTTTTCCCCACTGTACCAAATAATCTAGTTCATATCTTCATTTTATAGAAAAAACCTAGAGAGCAAAAATGACCTCCCCAAAGACACACTAAAAATTTTAAGACAGAGCCAGACGAAGTCTTTTGTTTCTAATTCCAGAACTCTTTCTGTTTAGTGCACAGCTTGAGTGCATTTCTCCAACATTTTTTTTCCTTGGGATCTTAATTCCCAAATGCCAATTTTATGACATGTACATTCCCATTCACTGAAAATAATTCAGAAACACGAGCTCTTTCTTTGTATAATTTGTTGTACAACAGTCATAGCATAGAAAGTCTCACAAATAAGGCTTTTATTCATACATAGGATCTATGAAGTGCATGCAAATATGCACACATTAAATTCTATTTTCATTATTTAATGCCAAACACATCTTCTGTAATAGCTGTCTTTCACCTAAAGCTTGGACTTACTATCTATGAAGCAATCAGTCAAAGAAAGGAGATCTTTGTTGTTTGTCAGTTGTGTCTGACTTCCTGACCCCATCTGGAGTTTTCTTGGTAAAGATACTGGAGGGTTTGCCATTTCCTACTCCAGCTTGTTTTACAAACTGAGGCAAACAGTGTTAAGTCACTTTCCCAGGGCCACCCAGCTCGGAAGTATCTGGGGTCACTTGGGTCTTTCTGACATCAGGCTTAGCACTCTATTCACAGTACCACCTAGTTGCTTCCTGAGGAAGCAACAGAGGAAATTGGATTGAGAAGGACAGAAAGATAGTATAATGAGCTATCCTAGAAGAAGCCAAGCAGTGCTGTACAATTACCCTTTGAAAGTTAGGACTAAGAAATAACTATGGGGAAGCAGACTTGATCTGAATAAGCTTTAATGGCCCTGTGACGAAGCTGGTATCTTATGGGTCTGGGTCAAACTAAACACTTAGACTGTGAGTCGGTTTTTTTATAATCTCATCATCCTTCATTCACCTCATATTAACATACTTGCCATTCCATTCTTGTATCTATATTAACAGTACACTCACACACATGTTAAGGCTAAATGGATTAGTATGATCCAAAGAATCATCAAAAATAAATATAAAAAAGTACATGAGACTATGTAGGTGAGATATTATAATGAAGGTCAGTAGATAGTAACTGAAACTCTCAGGTACTAGTGGTTAGTGTAAAATAAAACTCTTGTAACAAATGGGTTGTATTTCAGCTAGATTTTCCTTCCAGAGTGATTCAGTGATGACATTTTCTCAAAGGCATTTTTCTGGGATGAGTTTGTTTGGATTTGACCAAATTAGCTACATTAAATGATAGATTTGGAAGATAAACTAACAATAGCAGTAGTGTTATATGATAGCATATGAGGCAAGAGTATGGGCCTATATTTAGGAAAGACCTGGGTTTGGATGCCACCTCTGACACTTAACTCTTAGAGCCTTAGTTTCTTCTTTTGTAAGTAGGTAATACCTGTAGTATTTAACTAATAGTTATTTTAGAGATCAATATTGATAAAGTATGGAAAGCACTCTGCAAGCTTTTAAATTGCTATAAGATAACTGATATTATGAGAGAACTTATGGAAGGAAATGTACTGGGTGCAAGGGGTTTCAAGAAATAGAGAAACAGGTCTTTTCCTCATAAGATAATATTTATTTGGGAATACTGGCTATCTGCATAAAACTGAACATACTGCTAATTGCTTTGAGAGGAAAGAAGTATCTAGGAATGGTAGAATAGAATACTAAAGGGAATTGGAAGGGGTAGAATTAAAATATACAATTTTTATATGACTTTTGACAACATAATTTAAACACAAAATTGCATCTTTTACAGGAGGGAATAATAAATCCAACAGTAAGAAAGGACTTGAAAACAACACCCAAATTCTATTGTTGCCCTATTAAAGGATGTCCTAGAGGTCCTGACAGGCCATTTTCACAATTTTCTCTTGTAAAACAGGTATTCTAATTTTTTAACTACTTTTCTGGAAAGAAACTTTATAAATGATGATATGAATATAATGTGTTTCTATTATTAGAAAGTAGCAATAAATTAAGACAATTTGTAGGAGAAAGTTTGTCCAATGGAGAAGATGCAGGTATTAGATAGAAAAGGATGTTTTGGGAAGTGTTTTTAAGTATGGGGACAGAAATAAAGAAATATTGGTTATAAAAATGGGAAGATCCACAATGGGTTTTGAGGGATGAAAGTGATCCAGGATGGCAAGGAGTGAGATAAATGTATGATTAGGATCTATCTATATCTCATAAGGTGTATAATGTGAGCAGGATATGTCCCCAATCATTGGGAACTATCTCAGAAGAGATATGTCTCTTAGAGAACGGGAATGTTTACCCCATTTAAAAAGTACCCAAACCAGATATCTCAGGAGTAAAGGGGTAGGGTATATTGGAGAATGGGGAGGGAGCAAAGGAGGATAGAGAATGATCAGAGAAGATGAAGGATTATATTTAAACTCTTAACAGACAGACTTGATCCTAGAAACACTAGTTAAAATATCATTAACTTTTTTTCCTTCTCCCTTTTCCCTGCCCTATCCTCCACAAATTTGCAGGCTGTCTCAAAAGTCTTAGCGTAGTTTTAAGCTATTAAAACTTCTACCCTGTTTAAATAAAGTGACATGGTAGAGAAAAGCATGAGGAGAATTGGCATTTATGTGCCTTTCTAAATCCTGCCCCTGTTTTACTACCATTGTTTTTCCCCATTTGACGTCATACTTATATCTTTAAGTTTACTGTTTATTTTAAAATAAAATTTTGACCAGTGATTGAAAATTTTTATTCTTATGTTTTAGCACTTTATGAAAATGCATGCAGAAAAGAAGCATAAATGTGATAAATGTAGCAACTCCTATGGTACTGAATGGGACTTAAAACGACATGCAGAGGATTGTGGCAAGACTTTCCAGTGCACATGTGGTTGTCCATATGCCAGCAGAACAGCATTGCAGTCACACATTTATCGAACTGGCCATGAAATCCCTGCAGAGCACAGGTATGAGGAAATGATGATGGAAAGTCTGATAGAACTGGGAGGCAAGACAAGTCATCAGGCCCTTTTTCCTAGAAAACTTATTATTCTTGGGGAGGTGATTGAAAAAGAGACAGTGTATAACTAGGTAGAGAGGAGCTTTTCAAAGTAAGGCCTTTTAAATGTTCCATAGCTCTTACATCTCTTTGATTTTTTTTTTTTTCCTATCATTCTGTTTCCAGAACTTATATAGGTGTTACACTATGAATTGCTAAGTTGTTTTGATATGTTGCTGTGATTTCTACTTGTTTGGAAAGTTAACATTTATATATTACAATAGTATATAATTTAGAAATGAAAAGTATTGTATTCCATGGTAGTTTTAAAATTAATTTGAGTCTCACTGAGAGGCAACATGGCTAAGTGAATAGGGTGCTGTACATGTACTGAAGATGGTGAAAGGAGTTCGCACAAAATCAGTTAGCTTTCACTATCATTATGTCTTAACAGAGCCTGCTTCCTCTCTCTATATTATATTTTTTTCTTTCTTTTGCTCACTTCAGCAAGACCAGCCTTTTAGGAGATCTACCAGAAGGGATTCATTCAGTCACTCAGTCAGCAGTTATCTGTTAAGGACTTGCTGTCTGGCCAAGCTTTGGGAATACAAAGAGTTGACAGACAGTCTCAGAACACAAAGAGCTTTGATATCTTGGGGGAGGATAGAATATGTGCACAGCTAAGTAAATACAGAATCTATAGACAGAATAAATTCAAACTGATTGGGGAGAGGCAAGGAAAGGACTATAGAAGTTGCTAGTAATTGAGCTGAGCCTTAAAAGGAACCTGCACATTCCAAGAAATAGGTGAGAAAGGCCAGCACAGAAAGCCTGGACAAAGGCAGAGAAGTAGGACATGGAATGTCAGGAATGGAGATCAGTAAGTCAGTATATTTGTCTAGAGGGTGGAATGAATCAGGGAAAGTAAAGTGTAATCACTTTAGAGAGGTTGAAGCTCTTAAAGCTAAATAAAGGAATTTGTACTTTATTCTAAGGGCAATATGAGTCATTGAAGTTTCTTGAGCAAGGGAGTGACATAGTTAGACCTGTATTTTAGGACTATCAATTTTGGCAGCCACATAAAGGATAAATTAGGGATAGGAGTAAGATAAGAGGGCCTGAACTAAATGTGGACTGAGTAGGTGATGTAGATTTTTGCTATATATGAGGATTAATAAGAAAGAACAGCTGACAGTAATTCCTAGATGGTTGAAAAATTCTAGGTGGATGACTAGAAAAGTGCTGCTGATTTCTCTTCCCATCCCTTCTTCCCTTCCCTGTAGAAAGAGAGAAGGAAGTTAGGAAGAGGGCTGGACTTAGGGGAAAGATTATCCATTCTACTTTGCATTTGTAGAGTTTGAGATGCCTGTGTGATGTATTGGTGGAAATGTCAAGCAGTTAATTGTAAAGGGGGAGAGTAGAGTTCAGCAAAAAGATGAACATAATAAAGTTAAATCATTTTTATAAAGATGATCACTGAACCCATGGGAACTGATAAGATCCCTAGAAAGTGTAAAAAAAAAAAAAAAAACCAGAGCTCTGAAATATACTGACACAAATAGAGTAGGACGTGGATGATGCACTTGCAGAGAAGACCAAGAAGAATTGTCAGACAAGGTGATAATTAAGAAGAAAACAAAAGAGTTTCATGAAAACTCATGGAAGATAATATAGCAGGGAGTCAGCAGTGTCAGATATTATAAAGATGTCAGAAAGATGAAGGCTGAGAAAAAAGGTCAGCAGTTGATACCAATAAAGAAATCATGGGTGTCTTTGGAGAAGATAGTTGGAGTGGTAGGGGCAGAAGACAGATTGCAAAGAGTTAAGAAATGAATGAGAGGGAAGAAAGTGGAGGCAGGGAATATAGATAGCCTTTCTTAGGAGTTTGACACCTAGGCAAAAGTAGTTATCCTCTATTGTGGATGAGAATGAATTAGTGGTTTGGGTTTTAGAATAATTATTATTTTTTTTAAATTCTGTTACTGTTTTTAGGGACCCGCCTGGTAAGAAAAGGAAAATGGAAAACTCTCTGCATAATCAGCAACTGTCTGATAAGGCATTTGAATCGCTGATCAACAAACCAACTACTAGAACAGATACTCAAGACTTGGAAACTTCAGAGATAAAGTTGGTGGCTTCTTTTGAAGATTCTTGTAGCTCTAATGTCAGAAAGCAAACCCTTACACCTCCGAGATGCACTCCGAAGTTGCTTTTGCCGAAGCCCAAAGTAGCTTTGGTTAAGCTTCCTGTTATGCAGTTTTCACATTTGCCTATCTTTGTGCCTGCAGCAGACTCTTCAGTTCAGCCCATGGTGGTTGGTGTTGATAATCAAGGGTCTGTCACAAACACTGTTCATCTACTTCCTTTGTCAATAGGAACTTTGATATTAGGTTTGGATTCAGAGGGTTTCTCACTTAAGGAAGGCTTACCACTTTCAAAAATAGTTAATCCCATTGCTGTTGAACCTATTAGTACAGGTGTACAAGTGAATTTGGGCAAAAACTCAACTAATGCATTACAAGAATTAGAAAATATGTGTCAAAAGAATAAAATTTCTTCCATCAATATACAAACAGATGTATCTTATGCTTCACAAACTCTCATGTCACCTTCACCTTGGGCCCCTCCTGATTCCTCTGTGTCTTCTTGTTCTCAAACAGATTTAACATTTGGTTCTCAAGTTTCTCTTCCCATCAGTGTTCAGACTCAAACATTTTTGCCCTGTACTAAGATAACCTCCTCCATAGCAGCACAGACAGATACCTTTACTCATGCTTGTCTCCAGCCATGTGGGATCTCTAGGGAAACTCAGACTAGTAGAATTCAGAGTTCAGCAGATGCCACAATGTCAGTGAACCAGACTGTCATGTGTAATGATATTTTTGAGAATGTCCATTCTTACAATGTTTCTGCCCCAGACAGTGCAAACAATAGTTTAGTCACTGCCCCTGTATCTCACAGTTTGTTACAACCTCATGAGGACTGTAAGAATTTGCATCAAGACAGTGTAAAATCTACACCAGTTATGAATTTTAGCACACAAAATAATATACTCCCATCACAAAACATGACTGATAACCAAACCCAAACGATAGATTTGTTAAATGATCTTGAAAACATACTGTCTGGTAGTCTGCCAGGCCAGACTTTGGATAGCCGTAGTCTCCTGTCTGACAATAATACTGGAGCTGACACTCAGCTGTCATCTGGGTCAACCCAGAACCCAGGAATTGATTTTGACATTGAAGAGTTTTTTTCAGCTTCAAATATCCAAACTCAAACAGAAGAGAGTGACCTTAGCAACATAAACACTGAACCTGTCTTGGAATCTCTGGATATAGAAACCCAAACAGACTTCTTGCTGGCAGACAGCACCACTCAGTCTTATAGTTGCAAGGGCAATTCCAACTTCCTAGGGCTAGAAATGTTTGATACTCAAACACAGACTGATTTAAACTTCTTCTTAGATACTAGTCCTCATCTCCCTCTGGCAAATATTCTGAAACACTCTAGCTTTTCGGTGAGTACTGATTCTTCTGACACAGAAACTCAAACTGAAGGACTCTCTGATAAAAATGTACCTGGCTTGGAAAAAGTCCAATTGAATAGTACAGAAACCCAGACTATGAATAGTGGTTTTGAAAGCCTTGGGAATTTATTCTTCACCAGCAATGAAACTCAAACTGCAATGGATGACTTTCTTTTGGCTGATTTGGCTTGGAACACGATGGAATCTCAGTTCAGTTCTGTAGAAACACAGACATGTGCTGAACTGTGTTCTGTGCCAAATTTCTAAGTGTGGGGAAAAAACTTTTGGAAACAGTGAAAAAAAATGAAAGAATGGAGGACAACAGTGGTCTCTCTGTGGTGAATGTAACTGATCTTATGCACTTCCTTAGCAATTCCTCAAAATAATTTGTTTCTTGTATTTGTAAACATGAAACTTGTATGTGTTTTATAAAATGTCAATGTCTATAAATTATTTTTTAGTTGCTCACTACAATTTCATTGAAGGTAATTGTTATCATAGTTGTTTTTTCCTTTTACACACCGAAAATTCACATACTGAAACCAAGTCTACCTGCTTCTGTACTTTAGCCTGTTTTTGTTATGTTTTCAAAACATTTTGATCTATTGTAGAAAGTGCTTTTTTGTGGGGGGGAAGAAGAAACTAGATATTTTGGGTTTTTTGCACTTGGAACTCTTAAACAATGTTGACTCAAAATTCCCGTTGGTTCTTGAAGCTAATATTTGAAGTGGACAGATACTTTCTAATCCCTAGTCTTATCAGGCTGTGTTAGATGTAGCCAGATTTGTGATGACAGCCACAGTGTTTGTTTGAGAGCCTCACCATCTGTTTTCTAACTTTAAGGATTTCAAAACAAAACAGCAACCCTGTTACAATTTTACCTATTGAAATAATCACTATATAAAAGAGTGACAACTGGAGCTACAACAAAGCGAACAAAGCATCCAGTACTTTTAAAATGTTCAGTTCTCTTTGCTTTTTCACAGGGACTCTCCTATAACAGTGCTCTTAAAGGAAAAGATGATGATAAATAAAGTGATGTTAGTTCTTTTGAAAGTAATTGTCAATTAACAAAATTGAGTAAAACTGTGAAATCATTTATTGAACCAGATTGGAATTTTTCACAAATCTTACACTGAGATTCTCTTTAAGTGTCATAGACCGAATGGTGCTCAAGAACTACTTCCCAAAGCAAACAAAATAATTTTTGGCCCCTTTGGATGTTAAGGAATCCTATTCTGCTAAAAAAACAAAAACAAAAACACTCACCCTTATCTCTATTCCTCCTTGGCTAACTTATGTTAACCTATGTTGTCCTTTTTCTTATTAAATTGCCCCAATTTCTATATCTAAGTTAATGGCTAACATTTCTCTATTAATGAAATGCTCTGGTGAGGGGATACTTGTGCCTTGGGGCTGGACATTCTAGAGTAGATTAGTCTTAAACATCATATTTATTTTTTTCTTTAAGTCACGAATACCAAATAGTACAGTCCTAATATAAATGTGAGAAGAAAAGCAAATGGCTTTAATAAGCAGGGCATCATATGTCTTATATTGAGAGATGATTCAAGATCATTTCTGGTTGTTTTTCTTTAGTTTTATGAAATGTTAGCCAAGTTTAAGGAGATAGAGATTCTTTAGTTTGACAGGCACATTTTCTAAGTTAATAAAACCATTTTATGGTCCTCCTATTGGACATGGGTATACAGATAGACAAGAGTTTAAAGAAACATACCAAATCTCAGAAGGGAATTAGTTATATAAATTAAAATTATAGTGTTATGCTGCTATTTCAGATAACTGATACAGAGGCCATAACATAATGATTTTAGGAGGTTTAAGTAATGATCAATAATTTCCCATTTGAAGCAGTTTAATTCAGTGTGGTGGATAAGAGAAAGAATTGTGATTTGGTTGAAATGGATATAGTTCTGGATATCAAAACTTAAACTTATAAAGCCTTAACTTAGCAATTCCATGTGTTCTTAGGATTGTCATTGCCTTAATGTTTAAACTCTTGGCAAAGGAGCAGTGCATGTTTGTTTATGCCTTGTGTAAATATCATGTGTTGTGATCCCTGGCTTGAAGAAGCACTTTGTTTCTGTGATAATGGATATCTTTTTCTTAATTCAGCCAATAGATATTTGTAGGAAAGTAAAGCATGTACAAATGAAAATAACAAATGAGGCTTGTTTCAAAAGCATTTCTCAAATTTCCTGAATTATTCAAAAATGAAATAAAGCTCATTATAAAACCTAACATTCAGTGATTAAAGAGAAGTCAAAAACTACATTGTTGAGAGTTCTTTAAAGTATTACCCTCCCTCAAAGTTAGTCTTTATCCTAAACTTTTTGTAAAAAGTTCATTTCCCATTAAAAGCCATTTTGCTTTCAACTTTTGTTTGACCACAAAAATAAAGATGCCAGCAATTTTTACTAAGAAAAATGCTAAATGATAAAAATTTCACTTTAGATCTAGATGACAAATCAGTAAATTTTATTAAGCAAAAAATTTTAATTTCATGAACTTCCTTTTGGAAAACAATCAGCTTATACCAAGAATTGCTTTAGTTGATGCAAATTCCCAAACATGAACCTTAAAAAAATACCATTTTTATGGGAATAAGTATGGTTCTGGCATAGGCGCTAAGATTGGGAGGTTAGAAGATGTTCGGTGACTTCCTTTACCTTTTTCAATAAAAGATTGTGTGGTTCTAGGACAAACATTCTGTATGTGATTATTTTCCCTGCATAAGATATAGGAAGTTCATGTAAAAAATAATGTAATTGAATGGCATACATTTAGAACTTTTTGACTGGCATAGTGCCACATACCTGTAATTCCTGCTCCTGGGGAAGGCTGAGGCAGGTGGATTGTTTGAATTTTGGGATTCTGAGCTGTAGTGGACTAAGCCAATTGAATTTTCACAGTAAGCTCTACATGAATATGGTGAACCCCATAGGAATGACAGGCCACCAGCTGCCTAAAGAGTTGAACATACCTGTCCAGATCAGAAAAACAGCAGACTAAAGTTTCTATGTTTACTAAGAATTGGATCAAACCTGTGAGTAATCACTGCACTTCTAGCCTGTTAAGTCTTTAAAAAAAATTTTTTTCATCATTTAAGAATTTGAATTTTTTGTTTTTGACATAAAAGATGGGACTACATTATGTTGCTCAGTAGTTGAATTATATTTTGACCAACATCAGTAAATCCTACTTGAAATTATTTGTTAAAAAAAGATTTTAGTTTTGCTTTTATGTTAGTAATACATGGAACAAATACTTAGAAATTGCATTACTGGACACTTCTCAAGGAAGTCAATGACAGGTTATATGTAACAAACTAAAATATTTGTAGCTTTTTTTGTGATAGCAAAGATCTGGAATAAATTAGGTTAATTGGGTGCTCATCAGTTGGGAAATTATGAAAGATTGATAGGGGTTGAGGTCCCTTTAAGACCCCCCCCCCCCCATGACTGACCTTTGATTTACAAATCCTGGTCAGTGGGCTTTCCCCATCCCCCACAGGATCTGAGCTAATTTGGGTTTTCCCAACCCCTATGGCTGACCTTTGATTTACAAATCCTGGTCATTGGGCCTGTCCCAGCCTCCACCGGATCTGAGCCAACTTGAGACATCACCCACAAGCTCCTTTAGGTATAAAAGAGCCAAACTGGAGCTCTCTCTTTTTGAAGGAGCCCTTCCGCCCCAGACATGGTATCCTTCCGGCCATGTAAGGGTTCCTGCCTGCCCAGCGACCACCTCTGGCCCTGGTATCTTTCTACCTTCAACTTTACTTCCAGATCCCTACAATAAACCTTTTTATCAATCTAGGTTTTCGGGCATGTAAATTCCTTTTACAGGGGACTGTGCCATCACGAGACTATCTGCACTGACCCAAAAGGGGATTCCCCTTCCCTAACTCTCATCAAGATCATTGCACGGTTAGAAGAATTCAGAAAAAACATGCAAACATGGAGTCAAGTATTATGAAGGAAATAGGATCAAGTAAGTCCACACAAACTACAATGGCAAAATTGTAACCAAAAACATGAAGCAGTTGAGTGCAATGAATAATATCAACTGTAGAGAACATAATGAAATGCAGAGACCTTCCAGTAAAAAGGTAAGGAGGTAAGGAATATGCAGACTATTATATACAATGTCAGACATAATGGCTTTATTAGTTGACTGTTAATTTGTTAAAAGGGAGCATTCAATGGAAGAGAAAAGAAATGATGGATGTTAAAATAAGCTTCAAAAATAAATTTTTAAATGTTAAAAATATCTGGTTCAAATGAAGAATGATGAATTTTAAACTTCTAGAAGACTGAGTAGTGTTGATGGGTGGGGAGGAGCTTTAAAAAGAATTTGTTTAGATTCTTCTGAAAGACTTTGATCAACATAAAAATCTTGTAAGCAGAAGGCAGATCATTGCTGGGCAATGATTTCCCTTAAAAGAACTCAGTTAATGAATTAGAACCCATAATGATACAATGATACAATACAATTTTATTTTGTGTAGCAAGAGAGACTCCCTTGTAGCAGACTAAAGCAAATTTGATATGACTTCTAAAATACTAGCAGTCTCCTATCCGTCAGCATAACCAAATTGTGAAATCTTAAATTATATGCACATTTTAAATCATTTGAGCAGATACCTGTAAGATAATGAATTGAAGATAAACATACATGTCAGTCATGTTCAAATTCTGGGGGAAAGGCCTTTGATGGAGACATTGAAGTCATGAGTATTGGGTGTCGCCTTTCAATCTAGTCTAATTGTAATCAATTATGAATTTTGTTTACTAATGCTTATCAACCTGACATTCTGAAGGAATCATAAGAATCCTATTGCTAAAGCCTACCTCATCACAAATCTCTATTTTTTTGTGTTTTAAAGCAAATTGAAGATGGGTAACACAAAGCTACAAATATATCTAAAACAAATAGCATCAGATTTCTGGTTTCATCTGTGAAGTACTTCTGTACTCCTATCAGTGGTACAAAGTCTTTTTGGAATAAAAATATCTCCATAATGATCCATTTTATTCTCAACGGTGCACACTGCTGAGAGGCTTTCCATTGTCTGCCAACAGTGACGTTGGTCAAATACCTGAGACTGCTGGTGAAGGAGACAATACTACTGCCTAGTGACCAATCTTGATATCTTCATCTTATCACTTTTTCTTTTTTTTTTTTTTTTTTTCTCTTTTTCCTCTCCTTTTTTTTTTTTTTTTTTTTCTGTCAGCTGCCAGCTAACTGGAACGCTACTAACTTTTTCACATCCTGGGTGGTGGAGTGAGATTTGTGATTTCAGTCTCAAATTTGTAGACTAGAAATAAATCTGAAATTTATCCTCCTTCAAGTTGCATCTTCCTTTCCTGCTGATTCTAGTATTATTGCTGTGATCTCAGAAAATATGGAAGCCATACTGAAAGAACAAAAGTTAATAGATCAATGAATCTAAATCAACTTGCCTCATCTATTTAACTTCTAAATCATCTTTTTACTAAAAACAATTCCCCCATTAAAAGATCTGCTTACTTAGAGAAAGAGTGAGACTTAATACTTACAAACCTCATTAAATGACTTAGAGAAACATTGCCCAAGGTACAATTAGAATTATTCAGACTACAAATTCCTGTACGTGGAAATCCTTGATTAGGAGTTAATTTAAGAATTATAAGCTGTTTCAAAATTCCTCAGATTTGTAATTAATTTGTTCTTTTTCTCTGAAAATCTCAATTCTGAAGGAAGTTCCTTTACCTCTTTGGGCCTCAGTTTATCTGTAAAATAATGTTTGCATATAAAATGAAGGGAGTTTCCAATTTATTCTAGTTTTAACTCCTATGGTTTAAAAAAAAAAAAAAATAATGGACACTATCACCAGATTTTGCATGGTAGTCACAAATTGTGAAAATATCTTTGAAATAAAGTGTTTTGATCTAAAGAAGCAAATAATGCTACATTACCAACACTCATTAGGGACATATCAATATCTTTTCCTAATGCAATTTGTATTATGGGGCTCTTCACTTTCTAAGGAAATAAAAAAAGGCAAAGGAAACTAAGCTTTGTTGAAACAGAAGCTAATATTCCTCCATAATGGAGGCTGAAAGATATGAAAACTGAACAAAAGCCAATCTTACTACTACGAAGGTGAAATGCTGGGTTAATTTTTATCTAATCACACAAGTGAGAAGAAATGAGATCTGTACTATTTTTGAATATGTTATCTTGTCCTTTATAATAATAACCTAATTGTTCTAGAAGAAAGTGCTAGTTTCCTATGGAATTACAGATTTTCCAGGTTGAAAGAAGGGATGAAGGATAATAAAACAGTTTTTGTGTATTTTAAAGTTTCATGCCTAGTAAAACTAAAAGAAATATTCCAATGGTTTTTAATGAAAAGAAAATGGCCTGTTTTCTCTCACATATTTAAGAACCTTTAAGGATTCCTTGTTGCTTTTAGATAAAATACCTATTAAACATATACTAATTTGACATTTAAATCTTAATCATCTGGCTCCAGCTTTCTACTCCAGACTTACTTTACATTATGCCCTTTCATGCACTATTTCTTCTGACCAAACTGCCTTACCTACATGCCATTTTATCTACTGCTTCTCTACTTTTGCATAGATTTTCCAAGGCACCTGGAATGTACTTTTTCCTCACCTCTGCCTCTTAGACTCTCTCAGTTCCTTAAAGAATTAAACTCACAGGTCTTATCACCTAATATATGTAAACCAAAATGACTGACCAAAGCCAGAATATGTGAAGATAATTTAAGGTTTGCAGATCTTACAGGAAAAATGTAATAAAAATTAAAAGTCCTAAGAATCTTACTATGACAAATAATAAAAATGTCTAGAAGCTTTGAAAACAGTAAAAAACCTAGTTGAATCCAGTGATTATTGGCAGAGGAAAACTCCCAAGTTTGAAACTCCAAGACATATCTTGATTATATTTTAGGATTTCAAAATTAAT
Source organism: Sminthopsis crassicaudata (assembly GCF_048593235.1). Taxonomy (NCBI): domain Eukaryota; kingdom Metazoa; phylum Chordata; class Mammalia; order Dasyuromorphia; family Dasyuridae; genus Sminthopsis; species Sminthopsis crassicaudata. The sequence continues at coordinate 215,809,795 of NC_133618.1, forward strand.
CCAGAAATATTGCAACCACTCAAGAGAAAGCCCTTCAATTATGAAGAATCGTCTAGCATTATCCAATATCCATGAGAAAACAGAAGATTGGAACAAAATATTCTAAAAATCAAAGGAGCTTTAGGTATAGCCAAAATAACATAGCAGAGTCTAATTATCAATTTTGAAATATTAATCTTCAGCAACAAGAAAAATCAGAAGTATTCCTGTAAAAGAAACCATAGGTGAGCAGTCAACTTGCCAGCATTCCAAACAAGATCAGAAAGACAAATAATACAACTATCAAGAAAAGATTACTGTTTCTAGGTTATTATTGATTTTAAGAAGTAAATTGAATTGAATGATAAAAAGAAAATAAGGGGATCTTAAAGGAAGATCCTAAATTTTAAGAGGAACTTGAATCAGGAGAAAGGAAAAACCAATTAATATTCTACAGATTAAATTCTGTGTTCCCTTGTAAGTGAATCAATTATTTTTTTGTGTAAGGAGATAATACTATGGGAAGTAACTCGTGGAGAAAGTATAGACAATAGAAAGGAGCTGGAGATAAATTCCCACTAAGCCTGCATATGAGCAAAGAATATTTTGATAAATTTGGAGGGCAATGGGAGAGTAAGAGCATTGGGAAAAAGGAGGAAGGAGGAGTGTAAAATGAGAGTAATTGCACAGGTCAAATTGAAGGGTACTATTCTATTAAAGCACCTTCATATGAGGGGTGTGGAGAGAGAGACAAGGAAACTAATAATTTGTTTCATCTCAGGTAATGGGCACCATATGTGTCAGTCTACTTTTTTCAAGTTAGTTGAATCTCCCAGGACTGCATCAGGAAACAAGGGTATATAGGACTATGGTAATAGCTAGCACCAAGATTGGCAGGAGGAATATGAATTCAGAGGAAAAACTATGTTGACCTTAGGAAAAGTGAATGGTCATGGAAAGGGGAAGGAATATGGCTGGGCCCCAACATAATGTTTCCCATGTTCATGTTTTACATGCTCCCCCACCCTCCCAAAAAAAGGGGAAGTAAAGCAAAGGCACAACCTACAGATGTTCTCATTTAAAAATTGGATAAGAGAGCTCAACTTTTCATTCTAGAAGCTCTATAATGAGGGACACTGAGAATTAAAGAAGGGGCATCTTGTGTATGTAGCCCATGAATGAGAAAACAGAATTCAGAATAGTTTGAAGGGGATTAAAGATAAATAAATCAACAATCCTTGGAAATTAATGCTACAAAAGATTACTTAAGAAGTTGGATGGTGCAGAGTGTACCAGGTTAAGAGGCTTAAGGTGGGAAGATTTTGAGCAGTACCCCAATCTGGTTGAAGAAAAGGGAAGGATCAAAAGGGGATAGTAGTAAAAATATAATTGGGGAGAAAAAGAAAAGAGGAAAAAACCAATTAAATCCAACAGTTATATATACTATAAGACATGATGTGTTTTTTTTCTCTTTTCAAAAAATCTTATAAGAAATGGCATGCAGATACCATTTGACCCAGCAGTACCTTGCTACATCTGCATCCCAAAGAAATCATAAAGGAGGAAAAAGGACACACATGTGCAAAAAATGTTTGTAGCAGCCCTTTTTGTAGTGGCAAGAAACTAGAAAAGGAGTGGATGCTCAGTTGGAGAATGGCTGAACAAGTTGTGGTACACGAAGGTAATGGAATATTATTGTTCTATAAAAAGATGAACAAGCTGATTATAGAAAGGTCTGAAAAGATTTACATGAACGGATACTGAGAGAAACATGCAGAATCAGGAAAACATTGTACACAATAACAGCAAGAATGTGTGTGATGAACAACTATGAAAGGCTTGGTTCTTCTCAGTGGTTCAGTGATCCAAAAAAATCCCAATAGACTTTGGACAGAAAATGTAGACTTACTTAATCATGACCTCAGATATAAATGTAAACCACTAACTATAAATACTGGATGTAAACCACTAAAATATATGAAAACAGAAAAATACTATAAAACCCAACAAGTTGCTGCATACAAAAAGTATAACTAAAAAAAATAAAGATTTATTTTTGTGTGTTGCTATGTGCAAGAAACATAAAAATAAGAACTCAAAATCAAAATGATTAAATTGTCTATTTGCAGACAACATGGTGGCTTATTTGGAAAACCCTAAACAATTAACAAAGGAACTAATGAAAAGCTTTAACAAAATAGAGGGATGAAATAAAACTCTAAAAATCATCAGCATTTCTATTTATCCATTGCAAAGTCCAGGAGAAAATGGGAAAATCCCATTTAAAATAACAACAAAACAAACTGCATAAAATATTTGGGAGTCAATCTACAAAGACATACTCAAAATCCTTATAAATATAACAACTTTTTACAAAAAAAATTAAGGCAGATAAAGAATTGGAGAAGTATCTATTATTTATGATTGTGCCATGACAATATGCTTAAAATGATAATGCTACTTAAATTAATTTAGATTTAGGCCTATACTAATCAAAATTGAAATTTTGGTCCTGGAGATGAAGAAATGCTTTTTTCAACGGGAGTCAAAACTCTAGACTTCATATCACCCAAGGATCCCTTTCAGCTACATCTCCCACCTTAAAAAAATGAATTTAATATTGACAGATAATGGATAAAATGGATAGTATACTAGGCTTGGAGTAGAAAGATCTGCCTCAAAATCTTACCATAACTTCCTCAAGCCTGTTTCCTCACCAATAAATTGAAGGCAATAAAAGTGTTTACCTCACAAGATTATTGTTAAGAATTAAATGAGATGAGATATACAAAGTGCTGTATTGTTGTGGTAGTGTTCTTTTTATTAAACAAAAGGCCATCACAGAACAAAAATCTTAATTTCCAAATTTTGGGGATTAAGACTAAAATCAGGTTTGAGAGTTAAAATGCAATAAGCATTTGGAATATAAAAATATATTTGGAATATAAAATCCAAATAAAAGAAACTTTACTAAGTAAAATAAACTATGTATTAAAAGAACATACTCCAAACTTACTTAAGATGATATAAAATGCTCGACAGTCATCAAGACAAGATCTGGGGGCAGCTGGGTGGCACAGTGGATAAGAGTACCAGTCCTGAAGTCAGGTGGACCTGAATTCAAATCTAATCTCAGAAATTTAACACTTCCTAACTGACCCTGGGCAAGTCATTTAACCCCAATTGGTTTAGCAAAAAAAAAAAAAGTTAGGGAAAGTGACCAAATGGTAATTACTTCTGAGGGCAACTCCTCCCAACTTAAACCTCTTAAACTACAAGTCTCCACATCAAATAGCCAAATAACCTCTTTGTGAATTGAAAGAACCAAACAACACATATCAGAAGAATGAAACTTGGGATGTAAACAAGGAAAACAATTAACCACTGGTCACATCTACAGAGTTTCAGTCAAAGCCTATCCTGAACTCCCTTTTGTGGTTCCACTTTTTAATATGGAAATTTGTATAGAAGAGGAAAATTATCCAAAGGGAATAATAGAAAGGCTGGTCATAAACAAGAGGAGAAGAACCCTATTGGAAGTGGAGATGCCAAACAGATAAGGCGTAAAGTACTGAAGGACCTTTAGTTGCCAAGGGAATTGTGTGAATGTTTGATATCTTCTAGTGACTGCATAGCTTGAAATAATGTTTTCTATTGAGTTTCATAAAAATTCCTATTTCTGTTTTTATTATTAAGCCTAAGCTAATGGCAGACAGCAACACAAGTTCTAAGTACACTTGTCTCCCGCCTCTGTTTACACTGACTTGTCAGGGGGATGTGGGAAAAGGCTACTATTTACAATTCACTTCAGTATCCTAAATAACAGCATCTGCCCAACAAGTGTAAACAAGAAGGTGAGTCAGTATCTTGGCAAGATCTTAAAAGTACAGAGGATGCAGCATGAAATTCCTTTATGGGCTAATAATTCATATATATAACTCTTTGAGATTACAATGAAGACTATAGGGAGCCCAATAATTTTTTCCAGTACTTAGAAACCCGTATCTCCTTAACCTGATTATCTCCTACCTCATGAGGAAGTACAGACATGGGTCCCAGCTGGCTTTTGTCCAAAGTATCTCTCTCAGGTTCCCAGAAATATATCACTTTGTAGGCCCCAACTTCCCTATTAGGTGAAAGAGTACTGGGCATACCTCAGGCTATTTATTCTAGGCCAACTTTACTCATGGACCATGAAGTATCTGGAAAGAGAAAACAGGTCTTTGCTGTCTTGTCAGTATAAAAACTCTAGCTTCCTTCTCCCACTCCAACAATGAAAACTGGATGGAGATTTTGTTCAGCTCTTTGTGATCCCATGGACCATTCATACCACACCAAACTCTACACTTGACTATCTCTTCAAGTAAATGTATGTCATTTCTTAATTTATATTTCCCTGGAGATAAACTCTTGGCTGAGGGCAATGTTTACTTCTATACCCCAAGGAGCTATGATTTCATTGGTTGGAATACTCTTATCAGTACATACTACAATCTCTAAGGTTTAATAATTATTTTTGAAAGTTGGTAAAGCTGAAAATCCATCAACCTGGATCATGGTCCTTTCTGAACTTAGTTTTGACTTTTGGATAACAGACTATGTAGGCCCCTTCACTGTTCATGGACATTAGCATTACTTATCTGATACATGATCTAATTATTAAAGAAATTTTGATATAAAGTTGGGTGATAATCAGTCCTATTTTAAATCAAAGAGAACAATTAAGCCTTTCCCTGTTATTATTAATAAAAAATTAAAAAAAAAAACTTTCTGTGAGGAATCCCTTAAGTTAAAGGACACAGGCAGGGTGGCTGTTTGCAGTTTAGGAGGTACCCAAACCCTGACCAGAGGGGAATCAGAGCCCATCAAATCAATCCTCAAATTAAAGACCAAGCAGATTCTGATTAAGATATAGTGTTTTAAAAGCCATTGAGGTTTTATCAAGGAAACAGTAAAATGTGAGATGGAAAAGTTGAGACTTAGTTTAAATTCTAATTAAAATTTTCTCCTAGAAGGGCATCCATATCTAGACAAAGTAGGATTCTATATCTATGGCAGAGAAAGAAGAAGATATCTCTCTTCATAATTAATAACTATGTTAAATCTTCAAAAAAGTGATCTCTGCTTCCTGAATATGGATTCAGTTTTATCTTGTGCTCACTCAATATTGGAGTATTGTGTCCTCAACAAAACATACAAGGGTCTTTTAATTTAGCTAAACTTGAAAGCCAAAAGTAAAACCAGTTTTCCCATTAATCTTAGTAAAATATAAAACTGGAATTTTTGTGAATGAGATACTCTGAGTAATAACAGTGATACGGTGAGAGTTTGGAGAAAATCAGTGTCCAGACAAAGGGAAATATAGTGTCCAATACAGTGGTAACTCAAAGAGGATCTAAATGAGGAAGGATCTACTACTGTTGGAGGAAGATAAGAGATAGGCAATTAGTATTAAATGAGGAAGAGTATAAGATCAATGTATGGCCAATAATCAGTTACTTATTCTAAGGAGTTTTAGAGATAAGAAATCCAAAGTTGTGAATTAGAAGGAATTTTTACTGTCTTATTGGTTATATATGAACAATTTAATGAATTGTTTTTTTGTTTGTTTTTTGTTTTTTTTTATCAATAGAAAAATGAAAGGTCTATGACCAGGTGAAGATACTTTCTTGGCTGTTTGTTCCATCACATTTTAAAATTCATCAGTCAAAAGCTATAGGCTTCCCTGTTGGCTCAGGATACCTGTGATTCTACTACTGCCTCCATAAATTAAATACATTTTTTTCCTTTTTCTGTTAAAGAAAGTGAGATAATTCCTGCCCCTGTTCTACAATGATCGTCACAAAAATAACAATGGGAAGATATTTCCATCTTAGTAAGAAAGGTGCCTTATAAAACAATATCACGTTTTGCTTTTTGGTAAGAATAATCTCTGATTTTGACTGGATAGAGAACAACTAATATAGAGATTCCTTCCTGAAATGTAAAATGGTAACTAAGGGGTTACATATTTGTCTGTAGTCACATATATCATTATATTACATAGTCATATATATTATCTCAGGGATTAGACTTAAATCCTGGTCTTCCTGACTCCAACCAAAGGCCATTCTCTAACCACTGAGTGATGCTGATATAACTTTCCTTGCACATATTTGTTTGCACATTTTCTCTCCCATTTGATATAAGCTTCTTGAGAGCAGGGATTGTCTTTTGCCTCTTTTTGTATTCTCACCACTTAACACAGTGTCTGGCACATAGTAGGCACTTAATGTTTGCTGAATGGATAATTGAAAACAATATTAGTGTGTTATGTTCCTGAGTATCACAATGACATTTGGAGCTTAGTACTGCTTATGGAAAGATTGCAGGAAAATCTCTTGTAGACCTAGTAATACCAGGCAGGCTTTGTAATGATTGGAAGAAGGCAGGGAAGGCCAAAGGTGCTTAACTCTTTACCTAGGGACTTTTTCTTTTATAATTTGTCAATCAGTCCTGATGGTTCCTCAGCATAGCCTGGTTAGACCTGATGCTGCATCAGCCATAAGGTCTCCCCCAGGGTAAAATATGAGGCCCTCCTCTAATAGAGACCCCAACATTTTGTTGACATTGGATGGATCTGTTGTAGTTCATTAACATGTCTACTCTGCATAGAAAATTCTTGTCTGCATCAAACTATGTCATAAGAAGAGCTTTCAATAAAGATCAGGTAAATAAAACTTCGGAGAAAACCCAAAATACAAATAAAGCCAGCAAATGATGGAGAGGGAAGTTCCTCAAAGATATAATTACAAGTAGGGCTCTTGTAACAATGTGGCATAATTTTATTTTATTTAACCTATCCATTTCCCTTCTATTAGCATCCTATTCTTAGCTAAATCATAAGGGTCAACATTCATTCTGTAGGTAATTACCCCTACCTTCAAACTTCCAGGAGCATCCTTGTTAGAATATAAGCTTCTTGAGGGCAGGGATTGTTTTTGTTTTTATTTATATCTCCAGCATTTAGCACAATGACTAGAGCCTGGTAAACAGCTTAATAAATGCTTGTTGCAACAATTCTGATGGATGTGCGATTTTCAACAATGAGATGAACCAACTCAGTTCCAACAGAGCAGTAATGAACAGCAGCTACACCCAGCAAAAGAACTCTGGGAGTTGACTATGAACCACTACATAGAATTCCCAATCCCTCTATTTTTGTCTGCCTGCATTTTGGATTTCCTTCCCAGGTTAATTGAATACTATTTCAAAGTCTGATTCTTTTTGTACAGCAAAACAACTGTTTGGACATGTATACATATATTGTATTTAATTTATACTTTAACATATTTAACATGTATTGGTCAACCTGCCATCTGCAGGGGGAGGGGGGAAGGAGAGGGGGAGGAAAGGGAGGGAAAAATTACAACAAAAGGTTTGGCAATTGTCAATGTTGTAAAATTACCCATAAATATATCTGGTAAATAAAAACTATTAAAAAAAATGCTTGTTGCTTGATCCTCAACTCCTGCTGACAAATATAAGAGGAGTAAACTAATGATAATTTGCTAAGCAATTACAGATTTCACTTCTTGGATTAGAAAGCAATGTGTACAGAAGCTCATTTATTTTTCTGTTTTGTATCTTCCTTTAGAAATAATTTTTATATGACATAAATTGTAATATAAGCAAAATCCCAATCATTAGGATAAAGCTATATTTGTTGCTATGATTTATGAGGGTGGAAATACCATCTCTCTTAGTATTTTCCAAGGAGCCAAGTCAAACATGATTTGGGAAGTTTTTTTCAAAGAACAGAGTTCTTTATATGAACTACCCATTTATGCTCATGAGTTTTCCTTGTATGATAGTGTCATCTGAGAAACTAAGGACCTCATCGAGACCATGGTATTATAATTTTAAGAGTTATAAGGAACCTCAGAGGGCATTCTGGACTAATTCCTGCCTGAAGTTGAAATTCTTCTACAGCAACATTATGACATGCTATATCATATTGTAAATACTCTTAGATTTGGTTTAAAATAGTGGCAATTTTTCTTGCACAGCTTTTCTTTCTTTTTTGTTCTTTAATATAAACAATAGCTCAATAAGTAGAGGAATGAAGGTATATGTTTTAGAAATAAGAGTAGTGTTAAAGCAAAACTTAACGATTCTCCCTCCTCCTTCCCCCCCCCCCCGCCCAATTTGAATAATCTAGATTGACTGAACATCTTTACTGATGGAATAGACCACTTCTTAAAATGCTAAATTAGGGCCCCTTACTGAAAGGGGTGGGCTTTCTCACTATTTTAAGGGTTCTTTATATTGGATCAAAATGTGTTTCCCTGGAATTTCCACCCACTGCTTCTTTCCTGCTGTTTATAAACTATGGTCAAGCACCTCCATATTTTGAAAAAACAAACAAAATTTCTTCATTTGAACCTATTAAACCCTCAAGCTCTCATCTTTTACAGCCTTTTCATTTCACAGCCAAACTTCTAGAATGATCCATTTAATACATTCTTTTCCTTATGTTCCATTCACTTTTTCACTCTTGAAATCTTCTAAGCCCAACATGTGACTGCTAAGGTTACAAAAGATCTTTGAATTACAACCAGGGATCTCTTCTCAGTCTTTAATCTAATTAATTCTCCATAGCTTCTGACAGCACCAAGCAGTTCTGTATACATTCTTTTCCCTATGCTTTTTGACTTCTACCACCTTTTGGTTCTTTTCCTCTCTGTCTGGCCACTCCTCAGTCTCCTTAAGTGAATTATCCTTCATCTCCTACATGTCAAGTGTGAGTGTTTTCTAGAGCTTTATCCTGGACTCTCTTCTCACCTCTCTTAGTGATCTTACTGGCTCCTTTGGGTACAATTATCTTTTTTCAGATGATTCCCAAATCTATGTAGTTCTAGTCTCTCTCTTGAACTCACATGCATCACTAGTTGTTTTCTGAACATTTCCATCTGGATGTCCCTCAGACATTCTCAAACTCAGTATGTCCAACACAGAACTCATGGTGTTTTCCCCAAAATTCATCTCTTTGCCAAACCTTCCCATCCATCCATCCATCCATCTACCAGGGTTCAAAACCTTAAAGTCATCCTTGATTCTTCTCTCTCTTATTCTGCCATCCAAGCAAATCTAATCATTTGCCATGTCCTATCAGTTCCACAATATTTTTCACATGTACCAATTTTTACTCAGTTACTACCCTAAGTTCATACCTTTATCACCTCCTGCCTTGACTGTTGCTATAGTCTCATAATTGTTCCTGCTTCCAATTTCTCCTTTATCTATTTATCCTATAATAGATGACAAATAAATATTTCTAAAACATAAATCTAATCATGTCACATTTTTATCCAAAAGTCTTGAGTTGTTTCCTATTACCTTAAAGATAAAACATATATTCCTTAACTTGGCATTTAAAGCCATCCAGAGTCAAGTTTACATGAATCTTTCCAGACTCATTTCATATTGTTTTCCTTCACAGATTCTAAATTCCAGCCAAATTGGCCTACTAGATCTTTGCCAAATTCAACATGTCATTTTGATTTCCATGACAGGAATGCATTCCCTCTTAGAAACTCCTCCTTTTTCAAGGACTAATTCAGATATCACCTACTAGGCAGAGTTTTCCTTCAACAATCCAATTTTAATGCTACCTTCTAGAAATTCTATTTTTTTCTCTGTTTTATCTTCCCATGCTCCTTCAGGGCATGGATCACTTCACATTTGTCTTTATCCTTCCATACCTAGTACAGTGAAATGAACACAGTAGATGCTTACAAAATGTTACTTGAATCAAAAATTAATTTATGAATGAATCCTACTAGTGTAGTTCACGATCCTTACATATTTTAATAGACAGTTTTTATAAGTTGCTGTACCCTCTCCCAAATCAGTAGATAGACAACATTTTGGTGATTAGCATCTCCAAATTTAGCTGAGTTAGTCTTTAGATAACAAAAGCAGTCCATTCCTAAACTTTATAAATTTATAAAATCACAGAATCATAGATTTAGGAGAGACCTCAGATGCTATCTAATGCAAACTGTGTCAGAACAGAAATTCATTCTACAATGTCAACAAGAGATCACCTAGCCTTTATTTGAAGAGGGAAAACCCAGTATCCCCCAAGGTGGCTCTTTTCATTTTTAAAAAGTTCTAATTGTTAGGATTTTTTTTTCTTCATAGCCAAAATCTGTTTCTCTAATTGGGAACTAAGCAGAACAAAATAAATCCCTCTTCTACATGACAACTCTTCAGATGTGAATCTCCCCACTAAGACTTCTCTTTTTTAGATTAAAATTCCTAGTTCTTTCAACTCCTCCTCAAATAACATGGTCTTGAAACCTTTCACCATTCTCATTACTGTTTCCTTTGGATATGCTCTAGTTTATGCAAATTCTTTTTAAAGTGTGATGAAAACATCAATAAACTAAGTGAGAAAAGAGAATAGAGTTCAGGAAATAATTGGAAAAAAAGCAAAATGCAAACATGTGCCAAAAAAACCCTCACTTAACCTCTTTCTCAGTTTCCTTGATTGTAAAATGGGGATAAAATAGTTTACATCTCTTCCCAAGATTATTTTGAGAATCAAATGAGATATTTGCCTAATGTTTAAAAAGAAAAATATATATAAGCAAGTTTGGGAAAAGGGAGTGAAATGGAAGACTTGGGACAAGAAAAACACAAGGTTTATTGTTATGGGCCAGAATTCTGAACTTGAAACAAAGGATTCTTACAAGATATTAAGTCAGTGGAATTGACAGATATAATAGTTATCTAATTTAGCATTGTTCAGTATGATTGATTTAATCCTACAAGGAGATGTTATGGGCCGGAACTTGAAATAAGGCACTACGTGGAATTGAGGAGACAATGGTTAAATCTAGTTTAGCATTGATTTAATTCTACTTAATAATGGTTTCCTAGTGATATAATGATTGGTTTGTACCCAGTGTGTAGCATATAAACTAGAAGCCTCAGCCAGGGAGATTCAGAGATTCAGAGACAAGCAGACTGCAGGCTGGAGCACAAGCCCTTGGATTCAGATTCATCCCATCCCACACTGCCTTGGTGGCAGGCTCTCCTCTTCTTCTCCACTGGAAGGTCTCCAGAAAACTAGCTGAGCCCCAAGTGAGGGAGATAGGACTTTGAAAGAGATAATAAAGGATTTGGACTTTAACACCTAGCTGTACTCATGTGGTGATTACTGAACTAAAAGGAAGGATGCCTCCAGAGACCTTAAGAAAACCTCAACAGAAAACATTATATTTTAGAGAGACCATTACAGTTTATAACTATTATAAAGAGAATAGGAAAGCAATTAGGGGGGAGTATTAGAATTGCTTTGCTTTGATCAGGGACCAATTGAGATTATGTAGCATAAATTTATAGCACAACTAGTTGTGATTTTTCCCAGTTCTGTTCAGTAGCTTATGAATAAGAGTGAAGGAGATTTTGAAAATGATCCAGAGATGTGGCTTGGAAAGGTGTGATTAGCAATAAGACAAAAGAACAAGATATTCAAGAATAGAAGATAGTGTGGAATTAAACTGGTTGACAAAGGAAGAAGTCAGGAAAGTATAGCCAATGCAGGCCTGGCAAGTATTAAGGAATATAGAGCTGACAGTGAGGATGAACAGTAGATTTGAGAAGAGTAGGCTTGAAAAGAGATCAAAGGATAAAAGATTATTAAATGAAATTAAGAATCCTTGAACATGGAAGGGAAGATTAAGGGTATGACCATCTCCATATTAAATCACAGGAACTGAATAGACAGAGGAACTGAGAAGTAAGGGTATTTGAAATGTATATTGAAGCCCCTCAGAATGAGAGGGGGTTTGGAATTGGGGGGAAAACTGTTATCCAAAAACTAAACTCATTGAGAAAGGAGGCAGAATGGTTTAGGGCTTGGTATACAACTCCTACCATAATATGGACTGAGTGATAAATTTAGATTGATTTAACGTCAAAGCTGCTTAAATGATGACAAAAATGTAGTCTGGAAGTGGCAAGAGGTACCAATAATTCAACAACTAACAACCAGTAAGTTGGGGTATGAGTGAAAGTACAACTAACATTAGAAAGGATGAGGAAGAATACTATTGACATCAGTATCAAGAGGATGCCATATTGCAATGAGTACCAGATGATGGACAGCATTAGAAAGATGTTTTTAAGATAAAAGGAATTAATTATGGAACAGATGTTCCAATAGAATGTACATATCTGCAGTGGAAAACTGCAGGGTAGTTTTGTGGGAATTAGACAGTTCAGTACTACTAAACCGGGTATGGGTATGATAATCATTGAAGAAGGAGCCCAGATAGACTGACAGCAAGGCCTGAGGAAAGTAGGTAATTAGAAAGTTCAAAGTTGATATTTTATGCCCACCTGATGTGGCTGTCACTTAGTTTGGCCTTGTTGTGGCTCTTGAAACATCAGAAAAGATTTGTCCACGATATGCCTGGTTACAGGCCTGACTGGGCCTAGTTTGAGAACTAACAAAGAGCTAGATGTCGGTTGGTTCCTCCTGCCATCCCAGCTAGCAGTAGAACCCAGTAGTGGTTCTAGATAAGCAAGGGAAGATGGTAGTTTGGCTGGACTCATTAGCCAGGAGAAAGGACTAGCTTTAGTACAGCCCGAGGCAAAGGAGAAAGGAGATGGAAAGGGCTTTGCTCTGCCCTCCCCCCACTCCAGCTCCCTTCAGAACCAGTCTTGAGGCTTAGCTAGCCAGACCCAGTCTTCTCCAACTGGAGGCAGATTTATGACACTCCAATAGAAGACTCCCTCCAAGATGATAGCAACTCACAAGTTATCTTTTGGATCCCACTAGGTTCAATCAGTTTAGAATTCACCTAATTGGGTTGTCAGCCTATATTTCTCTATCTTGTCCATAGGGGTTGCCTGAAAGACTCTGCCAAAGGCTTACTGAATGTATGTAATATATGTATGTAGTACATACATGTATATATTGTATATGTATGTAATATGAAAATATGTACTATATGAAGCATTTCATTTGTTATTATCAGTATACCATATTAAAAAGAGAAGGTTAAGTGTAGCAGGACCTGTGTATGATCTGGTCATAGTACTCAAAATCTTAAATAATATGTTCTATTGCCAAACAGAAGTCAAACTCATTGGATTATAGTTTTCAGACATCATCCTCTCACATTCCCAAGACATCTTCAGCAACTCCATTTTCCATGATCTTTCAAAGGTCACAGAGAGAACCTCAATAAATACATTTACCTTTTTTTTCCAATATTCTAGGGACTGATTTGGAACCTTATTGAGAACAGTTAAATGCTTTCTTATCATTTCTTTATCTTAGATTTCTATTCCTTGAGAACTATTTTCTAGTTTTCTAATTAAAGACCATTTTTCTCAGAAAACAGAAGCAAAAGACTTTTGATCTACTAGTATATCCTGCAAAAACTCAAGATTACTTTCACATCACTTTCTTTGTCAATTTGCCCTTACTATGTAGTCAGTCACATTGGTTTCTTTAGAATTTTCTCTCTTGTCTTTTGCCTTGAAGACAGCATTGTTTGTTAGAAACTCGTTCCTAATCTTCACATTTTTTCCATTTATTCCTGGGTCTTAGATCAAATAATCACAGATTTTCCCTAACTTTTAAAAATGTAGTTTTTAAATATTTATGGTACATAAGTGAATCTATCCAGCATCCCCCTCCTTAGCTAACATGAACTTTCAAGATATGAACATCACTTCCTCCCATTCATTTCTATTTTGTTCAGAATAGCAGTGTCTTTTGGTACTACTTCTACCTTTTAAAAGATAAAGTAATTAACAAACTTAATCATTAATATATTAGCTGCTCTGATTTTAGCACAAAGAGCACTATAACAGATATTTTGTTGTTTAAAGTCCCTCAACATCATTGTTTTGTTGCACTGAATGAATCTGATGATCTCTGCTAAGATTTTGCCATCCCCTTCCATCCATCTGGATAGGCAGTCCATATTTTATATCTATATCACATGTTTCTCCATCTTTTTTGTATTCATGTAAATAATTTCCATCATGCCATCCAAACCCCTCAGATTCATGTATTCCCCATGTGTATATTCTTGACAGAAGTGCTACTTTATCACCCTTCCTGATATATTTCTTTTGACCAAGGTATATCTACATTGCTGCATTATAGTCATAAACTGAATCCTATTCAAGGTCAGTGATATAAGGTCATAGTTTCTTTCTTGTAGTGCCTTCCCTACAGTGCCTTCTATATAGATGCTAGATATTTCACTGAATTAATTTTACAACTTGTATTCTCTATTAATGTAGACACATTTGAGAACCATTAATATTACTTTTCTTATCACCTTTTCTTCTGTACATTTCTGAAAAATCTGTTGTCAGTTTTTCTTTTCCGCTATATCTATCATTCTCCCTGGGGTTTTATCTAACAATTATATCTAAGACTTTTCTCCTTTTCTTTCCATTTCCATTTTAAAGTTTTTAGATCAAACCAGCCTCCAAACAAAGAGTAGCTGTACTGAAATGCACATTATCACTAGCTAAAAAACAATTCCTATTCTTATACTTTAAACCATGGTCCAGAAAACTAAATTCCATTTTTCAACACAATATTTTTAGCCAGTTTGAAGTTCACACTCCATATTTTTCTTTCCCCTCTAAAATTTCAAATGAAAACACACATGTCTAAAAGTCCTGCCCAATACATCATAATCCTCTGCAGGTTTCCTTTAGTATCCTCAAAAATGATTGAGAGATCAACAAATCTGATAGAATCTTGAAAGGTTCTCTATCATGCCCCAGATTTACAATCTATGAATAAAGCACACATCCCAAATAGTGATATTAAGTTTATATAGACACACTGTCTCAGGCCAGTCTGGTTGTAGTTACTATTTGTGGTTTAAAATAATAAAATTGTTTTTCTTTAAAAAAAAAAAGTATTCTATAATTTTATCCTTCACTAATTCATACTGGCTTTTCTAATTAGTCTGAATAAGCAAGAGCAGCACAGGATTGGAAATCTAATCTGTTTTTATCTTGACCCTGCCCCAATTTGTTAAATTAGGAGGTTGGGGCAAGATGGTCTCCAAATTCCCTCTGGGCACTAACATTCTATAATTCTTTTAATTAGAAAGCATAAACCTGCAAGGTTTAAAAATCTAACTCATTTGGACCAGATAATTCCTCCAAATTAAAAAAATAATGATAATAATTATAACTTAGATCACAATGTTTTAGAGCTAAATGAACACTCAGAGATATCTGACATAACCCCATCTTATGGGTGAGAAAACTGGGTTTTAGATGAGTAATTGATTTGTCTAAAAAAAAATTGCTAGTAAACAGAAGAAACTACATGGGTACTGTGTAAAGTGCAAGAGGTCTATATGTGTTACAGAAGAAGCGACATAGAAGGGAAAAGTCAGGGCCTAAATTCCAGTTAGTCAGGTTCATATAATCAGGGGGTTAAGGAGTCCTATCTATCAGTTCTGTGAAGGGCTAAGGAATGGGGAAACATTGATGAGTCAGTTCTCAATTTGAATTCTGTAGTAGTTAAAAGAAATTAGATTGGTTTCCTGATTGTCAGTGCAGGGTCCTTTCTTCTACAACTAATATTTGTATTCTGGCAAATAATATTCTATTTCCTTTGTCAGTGAAAAAATAACTAACACATAATATTATAATTCTGGAATTCAAGTTTATAGATCCTCTCTGTAAGATTCAATAAAATGTGAAATTACTGTTATAAAAATCAATAGTAATACAGGATTTCTACATTATTTTAAGTCAGTTTGGGTCACATTTAGACTTCTGTTAAATACAAAGTGATTGTATAGTACCATAGTTTGCAATTATGTCACAGAATTGACAGTTTACCCAGTCATCATGGAATATGAAAATCTTATGCTACATAGAAAAAAGATATAGTTGGAAAAATGTATTAAAAAATAATAATTAGCAATGATTCATTACAATCATTCATTTCCTCCAGAAAATAACTCATTGCCCTATTAGTTTCTTGTAGACAGAGGCTCTACAATACAGATTTTATAACCAACTGAGCAGTAATAGATAACCTCAGTGGTCTTACCAGACTGACCAACAGACTGTATGGCTTCCTTCTGGCATAAGGTTCCGTGTGCTAACAGAAACAAAGAAGGGTAGACTTGTCTCAAACAAAATATAACATAAGAAAATATAGATTTATAATCCATAGGAATTACTGGTTGACTATCCACTTTACAAAAAAAACCCCACCACTATTATTCTAAGGAGAAAGGTCACTTGGTACAATGAAAAAACATAATAATTTATCATACAGACATTGACTTGTAGGAAATGTGTGTTGAATAAAATGCAATAGGTCTATATGTGTTACATAAAGACATAGAAAGGAAAAAGATAGGGCCCAAATTCCAGTTAGCCAGTTTCATATAATAGGAATTCTCTCTATTAGTGCTGGGAAGGGCTAAGGAATGGGGAAACATTGATGAGTAATTTAAATGTTTTTTCTCAATTTGAATTATGTAGTAGTTAAAACCTCCTGAATACTAAGGAAGAATGTAATACCGCAATGGATAATGATACATTCTAATAAATCTATTTACTTTATTATAGGATGGAGTTTTCTATTAAAATGATATTTGAAATCTTATAGTACAGTAAGGACAACTCAAAAGCAAAGCAGCAACCTGAATTTACAGTTATACCAGCCTCCATTTTTTTTCTGCCTCTTACAACATGAAGAAAAATGGTCTCTAATCAAAATATATTCAACTTCCAAATTGTAGGAGTGGTGAAAATAATAAAATAGTACATATACATGGAGATGAAAACTGAGCTACAAGTTCATATATTCCCATTTAGAATAAACTGGCATTTTTTCCAGTCATTTGCATATATTCCCCTCCTACCATCACAAAATTCCTTTAAAAGGAGGGGAAGAAAACACTCTATTTATTCTTTAAACTGAACTCTCTCTTCTAATTCATCACAGAAGAAAACAGAAGGAGGGAGTTTCAGTTAGCTAAGGAAGGAGATCACTATGAAGAGAAGACTCAAGTTTAGTCTAAACTCTTCCAGTAAAATCATATTATGGTACTGGTAAACACAGGAAAATGGCCCTGCAGAGACAACCCTGAGCCAACACTAGTAAAAAGACAATCCTTTGGATTCACCCTGAAATATTATCCATTTTGCTCTCATTGGGCTTGCCAAGGGTAGTCAGAAATATTCCCAACCTGGAATCATCAGTTTACAGTTTGCAAATATCTAAGCAGTATTTCCAGTAGATAACAAATACACATTGTTTCTAAGCACAAGAATAAAACACAAACAGTAGACCTTCAGTTTCCTCAGGCTCTAGAGGAAAAAATTTTTCAAAAACGTTTGTATCCAGGATATCAGAATATAAAAAAAAAATTATAGGAGTCTATGAGGCAACATGGGGATTACAACTCTGTTCACAGTTAGAGATGGCAACATAGGACCTGAAAAAACCTTGGCCTCCACAGTTTTAGACTGGTTTTCTCGCTTAGCCTCAAGGAAATTTCGCTTTCTGATATTAACTGGAGGTCTTAACTCATTTCTGATTTTGACTTTACCATTCTGCATTCCCTGTTTTTCCATTAGCTGCAAAGTAGTGAGATGACTAAACTTTTTAGAATTAACTGAATTAGGCCTGGGTGCCAAATCTTTCTCCGGCAGGAAGGACCAGTGCAAACAGCAGCGCTCAGGCTCAGAAAACAAAGTCCTTGTAATTTTTGAAGAAAGGGAAGGGCCATCATTAAACTTAAGATGCTTGTCCATGGAACCCCTTATTGTTTCAACAATTCTCTTTTCTCCTTTGTGATCAAAAGTCTTGTTCCCATAAATACAGGAAATATTCTCAGCTTTTTCTGAACTTTGCAGTTTCTCGTCTGAATGAGTGAAAATGCCTTTACTCTTCTTTACAATGACATCCAAGTTATTTTTGGAAGATGCTTTGAGGGGAGGCAAAACTAAGAGAGACTTGGAATTCAGAGATTCCAAAGTAGTGATGTCTTTGTCCAGGTGGATATTTGTGTTTTCTGGCCTTTTAACATCCTTGAAACTGTCTGGTGTAAACCACTTCCCTGGGTGCCAAACAAACTCTTTCACTTGCAGGCTCTTCCGTTCCCCCTGGATAGGGGGTGGGAAGCAGATTTTGTTGACTTCCTTGGATAGACTTTCTGAGCAGTTGGCTGCTTCCTGGCTTGGAGGACGGACTTCTTCCTTTCCTGTCACCGAAGGAACTGGTGTGCTGGCTTGCAGTTTCACCTCGGGCTTGGTTGGCTCAGTAAAAGGCCTGGGCTCAGGTAACAAATTTTTGTCAGTAACTTGTAACATATTTAAACAAAGCAAGCAGCTGCTAACACATTCTCCTGCCTTTGTTTTTTTGCATTTCTTTCTTGGCCAAATGCAAGCAGTTGGAGAAGCCATACCCCAGCCTTGTACCTGAAAGCAAAACAGGATGTTAA
Organism: Sminthopsis crassicaudata; assembly: GCF_048593235.1. NCBI lineage: Eukaryota > Metazoa > Chordata > Mammalia > Dasyuromorphia > Dasyuridae > Sminthopsis > Sminthopsis crassicaudata. Next base: position 215,828,280 of record NC_133618.1, read on the forward strand.
TCTACAGAGTAGACCTGAAGGGACAATAAAAGACTATATGCAGGCAGTCCTTCTCTTACAAATAGCCTAGACACCATACAAATAGCGATCCCTATCCTAGTTGCTACTTCCACAACAGCTCTTGGTGGGTGGGGAAAGAGGGAACAATTTGGAACTTCCAGAAAATATGTTAATTCAGAAGAGGAAGAAGGGAATCTGTGAAAATCAGAACAATTTAGGGGATCTCCCAAACTTCCAGGTCAGGTTACCCTGTGTGTCATACACTGTTACTCATATTCTACCAATGATGACCTAAATTTTTTTTCATTCTGTTACATTGAGTTAAATTTTACCCATGAGAGCATCATTGTTTTTAACAAGTATTCTCTTTTAAAAGTGCAAATATGATGGAAAGGTTGAGCCATCATGCATTTATACTTTATAATAAATTATACATAGTTCAACTGAGGTTACTTTCTTCTTAACACATTGCTGTGACCAGCTGCACTGAAGGGAATGGGACTTCTGATGAGTGAAGTCAGAGGTAGGCAAGTAATTTTGGAATATGCAAAACTTTGAAGAATGGGAAAGACCTAAGTGGAAAGCTACAGTGAAGACCTTGGGGCACCAGGATCTTAGGAAAGGGACACTAGATTGTGACAATGTGATATTTCAAAGATAACTCTACTTTAAGAATTCTTCTACACAATATACATACATATTTTTACACACAAATATATATTATTTTAGAGAAAAAATTACAGAATCAGCATTTTTTAAGAGAACTTATACCAGAACCCCTAGAATTATGATATCTGGTGATCTGAATTATATTGGAAACAATGCAAGATTTCTCTAGTTATCTTAAAGTATTATAGAATTTCAACACCATAGCTCCCAAACTTGATTTTAATTCAACTAAATGCTTATAATGTATTTATTCCAAGTAATATGTTATGGTGTTTCAACTCAAAAAAATTTTAAAGTTGCTTGTCTAGGTTTTAAAATTTTTTCTGTCACTATTCCAAAAAATACCAAAAAGTGTTGTATCAGTTTTCTACTCAAATTTCAATTTAATTTTCCAGAGAAGAATAAGCAATTAAGTAGGAGGCTGACATAATGCTGAATAAATGATCTTTTAGATCATTTATTATATTTCCTACAGATAGAAGGGACTTTAGAGATAACAAAGTCTAACCCTAATTTTATAGAGGAAGAAACTTCAGTTTATAGATATACTTGCCTAATGACAAGAGGTGCTAAATCCAGGTTCCCTGACTCTGAAGCCAGTGCTTTTATCTCTAAACCTTGTTGCTTTTCTAGTATACAAGATGTATATAAAGTATTAGTGTCACTTTAAACTTCAATTACCATAAACATACTTTTGACACCACTTAATTTATTTCCCCAATGCCCTAATGAAGCACTAAAGTAGAACTTCATTTGAGGAATTTATTATATCCATACCATAATGAAGCTTGGAAATAAGACTTTAGATTCTCCAGTGAGGAGACTTCCTCTACCACTGTAGAACAGCACCTATTCTCTAGCTTACTTTCTTGGGACTTTGAGAGTTTTAAGAATTTGCAAAGGGACACATGGCTAGTATGTATCAAAGATTATTCTTGAAACCAGGTCTTCTGATTCTTAAGCCAATTCAGAGGCTCATCATCAAAATGGAAATGGAGTACAGAGGGGACTTGTTTTGTTTTGTTTTTTTTTTTTGAGGCAATTGGGGTTAAGTGACTTGCCCAGGGTCACACAGCTAGGAAGTGTTAAGTGTCTGAGTTCTGATTTGAACTCAGGTCCCCTTGACTTCGGGGCTGGTGTTCTATCCACTTGAGTTACCTAGCTGACCCCATGGGTTTGGGTTTTTTTAAACAACATTTTGTGAATATTTTTTATTTTCATATAATCTGAAATTTTCTCTGTATTTTCTTCTATCTAAATGATTGTGTTTAAAAAAAGTTATGATGTTACATTAACTTGTAATTTATATTGTTTCTGGTTATGAATTTCATTTTTGTATATCCTAAACCATCCAAATATTTTTCCTATTTTTAATAGATTAAATGTAAGATAAAATATAGTCTTCTAATTTTCCTAATTCTTTTTTATGTTTGTTTGATCAAGATTTAAGTTATTAATTATGGTACATGATATAAAGATCTAAATTTATTTTATTATATTATATATATATGTTATATTTAATTTATAGTTTTCCCAAATTTATTAATAAATTATTTCTATAATAAAAATTTTGGAAAGTTTGTTAATGCTATTTTACATATTTGGTTTTCTTTATAGCACTTGTCTTCTGCTACTTTTATTTATGGTAATTACAATCATTTATCTAAATTTTGGTGAGTACTCTATAGTTTTTTTTTTTTTGTTTGTTGTTGATGTTGTTTGCTTTTTTGCTGAGGCAATTGGGGTTAAATGACTTGCCCAAGATCACACAGCTAGGTAGGAAGTATTAATATGTAGGCTTTTTTTATTACCACTTTATAATAATGTTTTCAGATCAAAGTGGACAAGTCCATCTTTTTTAGCATTCCCCTTCTATTCCTCCCCCAAATTTATATGTTTTCCTTTCTTGCTCATTTGTTTTCCATTAAAATTTTATAAAAAATGTATCCAGGTCTATGAAGAAATTGGTATACCAATGGATTTCTTCATAGACCTGGATATAACACTGTATTTTACATTATTTATATATCATATTGATATTATATTTTAAAATTAATATAGAATTATCATTTTATAGTAAACTGACCTATCCATGAATGATGGATTTTCTTCCATTTATTTAATCCTTCCTTTATTTCTGTTAATATATTTTTATAAATGAGGATACAGACAATGTAATCTTTGTAAAAGTCACGCAGGTATTAGGTACATTGAAAGGTTTCAAAGTTTTTTGTTATTGTCATAAATGAAGCTTCTTTTAATAAAATTTCAACAGAACTGAACTGAATTTGAAATTTTCTTGATCTTTATTTGTGGTATAAAAATATAAAAGATTTTTGACTTGCATCCTTATTGGATTCATTGTCTGAACTCGTGGTTGAGACTGAAGGATTTTATGAATAACAATCATGTCATTTTTAATAATATTTAAATCTCTTCATTTGTCCCTAAAATGTATTTTTCTTGTCATAATACTGTGAAATATAAAACTGCTACAAGTTGGCTCTTATAGTTTTAAACCTGGCTTTTAAACATTGGATTTTTTTTTTTTGTTGGATTTTCAAATAGACATTTTTGTTAAGTTGAGAAGAAAAGAACTTCTCTATTCCTATCCTTTTTTTAATTTTTGAAAATTTTTTAAATCATGAATAGATATTGTAGGTTGCCATAGGTGTTTCTATATCTATTGATATACTCAGGTGATTTTTAATTATTTTAGTTACAGACAATTCTATAAGACTAAGATGTAGAGGATTGGTCAATCTATACTATTAGTTTTCTTACCAGGTGTTTCTTATACCAATTAAATCACAAATCTATTCCTCCCCCTAAATTTCACCTATATTAATAAGAGCAACTTCAAATTTCTTTCTTTCTTTAGTACTGTTCTTTATAAAATTTAGGCCGCACCTCTATATGTGCTTCATAAAAAGGAATGAATAGCATTTGATCTTCCTCTGTTTTTAGAAACATTCTATGTAAGAATTCTTTCCTCTGAAATTTTTAGAAAGGTTTAGAAAAAGTCGCCTAAGTATGTGACCTTATATGCCAAATGTTTTTGGTTTTTATTTTTTAACAGGATAATTCAAGCTACATATCTAATGCTATTGCTAATTATAAAATGGGTCTATATACATTGTTTATTTCCTGTTTCATCCAGGTTCATCATTTATATTTTGGCATCTTCACTCTTCAGCAGTGTTATGGTATTGATTCCTGTAGATGAATGAAGAGGCAGCATAGTATAATAGAAAGAAGACTATGGAGTCAGAAGACCTGAATACTGATTGGGTTATTTATTTAATCTGTGTGAATCTGGAAAAGTATCTTTGCCTCTGTGGCATTCAATTTCTCAATCTATAAAGTGGTGTAAATAATACTTGTGCTACATACCATCCTCCCTTCTTTGCAGAGGTAGGAGACTACAGGTATGGAGCATTGCATATAATATATTTGATTTATGTGTTGGTTGGTTTTGCTGAACTTCTTTTTCTCTCTCTCTTTTTCATTCTTTGTTATAAGAGATGACTCTCAGAAGAGGGAGGAAGGATATACTAGGAAACTAAAGTAATATAAAAACAAAACAAATCAATACAGATTTTAAAACAAAAGCATTATCTCATAGAGTTGTGAGGAAAGAACTTTGTAAATCCTAAAGATATGAAAATATGCTAAAATTATTTTTACCTATGAAATCTATTTCAAATACTTCACATTTCTCAAGAATGGCATGTTAAGTTCCTCTCCCATCCAGGGATATGCATGGGTAATTTTTCAACATTGCCCTTGCAAAACCTTCTGTTCCAACTTTTCCCCTCCTTCCCTCCAGCTCCTCCCCTAGATGTCAGGTAGTCCAATACATTTTAAATATAATATATGTATACAGTTTCTTTATACAGTTATCTTGCTGCACAAGAAAAATCATATTTAGAAAGAAGGTAAAAGAATAACCTGAGAAGGAAAACAAAAATGCAAGCCAAACAATAACAGAAAAAGTAGAAATGCTATGTTGTGGTCCACACTCATTTCTCATAATTCTTTGCTGGGTGTAGCTGGTTCTCTTCATTACTAAACAATTGAAACTGATTTGGATAATCTCATTGTTGAAGAGAGCCACGTCCATCAGAATATATCCTCATATAGTATCATTGTTGAAGTGTATAATGATCTCCTGGTTCTGCTCATTTCACTTAGCATCAATTCATTTAAGTCTCTCCAGGACTCTCTGAAATCATCCTGCTGATTGTTTCTTACATAATAATAATATTCCATAACATTCATATACCACAATTTATTCAGCCATTCTTCAATTCATGGGCATCCATTCTGTTTCTAGTTTCTAGCCATTATGAAAAGGGCTGCCCCACTAACATTTTTGCACATGTTGGTCCCTTTTCCTCCTTTAAGGTCTCTTTGGGATATAATCCCAGTAGAATTGTTAGATCAAAGGGTATGCACAGTTTGATAGCCCTTTGGGCATAGTTCCAAATTGTTCTTCAGAATGGTCAGATCACAAATCCACCAACAATGTATCAGTGTCCCAGTTTTCCCACATCCCCTCCAACATTTGTAATTATCTTTTCCTGTCATCTTAGCCAATCTGAGGTGTGTAGTGATATCTCAGAGTTGTCTTAATTTGCATTTCTCTGATCAAGTGATTTAGAGTACCTTTTTCAATTTCTTCTAGATACATATTCTTCAAAACATTTTGCCTGCATTCCCAAACTGAGTCTATTCTAATCTACTTGCCACATTCTCTTCCTTCTTTTTCCTTTTGTTTTCTTCTGTTCAAAACCATTTCCTTTTCAAAATGGGTCAGTGCCTCTTTTTGATATTGCTTAGTGCACTGAATGAATGAAAAAGCATTTATTAAGTACTATGTGTCCAAGCACAGTGGTAAACAGTGGTAAACATGCAAATATATTAAGTGAAACAGTCTTTGTACTCAAGGAACTTAAAGTCTAACAGAGGAAGACAATACACAAAAAGGAGTTAAAAGTTGGAAAAGGAGGTATAGATTATATTTATTCAATGAAATAGTTTGGAAATGATTAGGAAGACCTAATTCTTGGCATGATAATGTTAAACTATCTGAGTTGAGAGTCTCCCAGGGGAAGTCTTAAGTTCTGGTGGAAACAGAGAAGGTCCACAAAATAGGTAGCATGGTTTAGAGATGGAAAAGATTGTTTTAGACTTCCCACAAAGCTAAATGATTTTTATATTCTTTCTAGAGAATAGTAATACACTGACACACTCATCTTTCAAAATACCTACATTTTTCTTGGTAATACTATATGGCCAGGAATCATGGAATGCTAAAATCTCCAAAAATTTAAACATCAGGAAATCCAAAGGACAAAAAAGACATGTGGTGAACTGCAATATATGGATGTAAGCAGTAGGGAAAAATATAGTATCTAGGAAGTATAATGATCAAAAAAGGAGGTAAGTCATATAGCAAGAGAAAGAGAAAATGGGTAGAGGACCTAGGTGCTATACCAATATCCAGCAAATGTTAAAAAGCCTAAAAGACTTCAGTGTGTTAAGTAGATAATCTATATGTGGATGGGTATGAATGAGAATTTCACAGGATTAAAGGCCATGGATTGTAAGGATCCTTTAAATGGGCGGCCACGGTGCAACAGGAGATTGAGTGGCCCAAAAGTAATCTCTGTGTATATAGGACTGCCCTGTGGGTGGGATCCTGGCCATATTGAGATAGCTTCGTAATGGGTAACGGCTCTGTCGCTGGTTGGCTGTGTGTGTGACAGGTCCTTTATAAGCCCACTGCAGGCAGCAAGTTGCTCTCTTTAACCTGGCTCCCTAGCCTGGGGGTAGCCAAGCCAAGCTGATGGATAGCTAAGAGAGGTAAGGATCTTCAGACCAGGTGTTCACTAAGGAGTTAATAAGTCAGGGCATTATGTGAGTAGTTATAATAAAGGCTTTTAAGATTACATGTGGCTGTTCTTGAGTGCGCTATTGATTATTAAACTACAATTCAAGAAATTGTGGCCAGAGACCTTTGAAGGCCTCAGAGGAGACAGAGTTTACACTGCAAAGGTCACTGGTCAAAGTTACTCTGTTGGGCCTAGGACAGACTGGTAATAGTAACTGCTAGGGGGGATGTTACAATGGATGAATTCTGATTTCTACTGGTGAAGGCAGCACTCAAAATGCTTAGACAAGAGAGCCAATGAAGGAATGTATTGGAAGAAAGGGAAAGGGAGAAGTGGAATGGTATAAATTATCTGCCATTAAAAAAAAAAAAAAAAAAAAAAAAAAAAAAAAAAGAGGCAAGAAAAAGCTTTTTCCAGTGGAAGGGAAAAGGAGGAGGAGAGGGTAAGTGAGTGAACCTTACTCTCATCAGAATTGTCTTAAAGAGGAAATAACATACATACTCAACATGGTTGTAGAAGTATGTTTTACCCTGCAGGAAAGGAGGGCATATTGGGGGAAGGAGTAGGCAGTAGCAAAACTCTCTGGGATGAAAGGAGAGAGAATATAATAAAGAGAAATGCAGTTACTAGAGATTATAAGAGGAATTTTGAAGCAAGTTTCTCTAATAAGGTCTCATTTCTAACATAGAGGGAACTAAGTTAAATTTATAAAAAATAATAGTTATGCCCCTATTGATAAATAATCAAAAAATATAATCTATACCCAAAAGGCTATAAATGTATGCATATCCTTTGACCTAACAATACTACTACTAGACATGAATCCCAAAAGAGATCTTTTAAAAAGGAAAAGGACCTTTAAGGTCAAAAATATTTATAGCAGTTCTCAAGGCAAAAAATTGGAAATTTAGGAGATGCCCATCTGATGGGGGTGAAACTATTCCCCTTGACTTTTGGGGGGAAGCAATGGAATGAACTCTGAAACTGTCCCCTTTGATCTGTAAGAGAAGGGAGATTCAGAGCCTGTGAAAAGTCTGGAAAAGCATATTTTCCCAGACAAGTTAAGTGGCTTCATTCAATTGGAGATCTTGGTCAAATCACCTTCCAATGATTTTTGAGGGGTAGCCCAATTCTCTTCAGGAAATTCCAGGCTCTGGGAAAAAGCCTTCAAAATTATTTTATTCAGTTGGAGATCTGGGCCTTATTGAGTGGCTCAAAATTCCAAGATAACTATCTAGGCCTAGGGGCATTGACTCTCTTTTCAATTGAAACCAAGCCTCAGACTGCCAATAAAAAGAAAATTTTGAACCCCAACTCTTTGCAGAAGTTTGAAGTAGGATTTTATACTTTGCCAAGGGATCTTTCTTCTTAGCACAGCTGCCTACCAGGACTCTTGCCCACTGTGAAGACATTCTCTTCTCAGTGATAACCTTTGTTATTTCTCTGGCAGGACCTCTTGCCACTGAGGAGTTTGTCTTCCTAGCAAAGCTGGCTTCTCAGTGCCAATAAAAATTCCTTTTGCCATTCAGACTTTTCAGGTTCATGAATTCTTTCACATTGGACTTGCTCTGACCAGAGGGGATTCTCATACTTTAATTCTCTACCACTAGAACCACATTACATCCATTAGAGAATGACTGAACAAACTGTAGTATGTGATTATGATGGAATATTACTGTTTTATGGGAAATGAGCAGCCAGATGCTCTCAGAAAAAAACTGGGATAATCTTTTATGAACTCAACCAAAGTGAAACATACTGTATACAAAGTAATAGCAATATTCTAGGATGATCAGCTATAAATGACTTTGCTATTTTCAGCTGGACAATAATTCATGGCTACTTTAAAGGATTTATTATGAAAATTTTTATCATTTATTTGTATCTAAATACATATTGAAACATTCTTTCTTTGTGCCTCTGTCTCTTTCTCTTTTTTACTTTATTTTTATTAAGGGTTTTTCCTTTTTTGGGGGGAGGGGAAGTGGAAGATCTGTTTTTCTTTCACAATATGACTTTTATAGAAATGTTTTGCGTAACTTCATATATAGTTTTTTAATGGGGACTGACAGTGGAAGTAAGAGAAAGAATCTTAAACTCAAGAGTTTTAAAAATTAAAAAATTGTTTTGAATGTAATGGGAAAAATCTTATATAAAAAATATTTTTTAAAAAGAAAAAAAAGTTGCTCTAGTAGCAGTGTCTTCATTATAGAACAATCTTTTTAAAAGTGGGTTTTCTACTCTCAGTATCTGAAATGCTAATAAGCTTAGTTGTTAGCAATATCTTTATATGCTTAAAAGTTAAGTATCTGTATTACTTTTCATCTAAACAAAGATAATTCAATTTAAAAGTGACCTTCAATTTGTCTTTTACAGAAGTAACTTTGTACAGTGAATGCTATTTAGAATTTTGAAATTTTAGATTCCTTTATTACTCAACTATCTTCTACAGTAATCTACCATTTACCTAGAAGTACAGCTGAGGAGAAAACCCAAAAACCTCCTTGGACTCTGCCTCAGGGAGAGGACTCCACCCTAAGCACAAACAGTTTCATCTTTGTTATTTGGCTAACTTCTGAAATCCATTGAATTCAATTCAAATTCTAACTCTGCCTGAAAGCTGGCCCGGAGCCAACCTGGACTCCACCCACATCCCCCTTTAGCTAAATCTCGCATTATAAAAGAGCCAAGCTGGAGCCCTCTCTTTGCAGAGGTCCCAACATGTCAGCCTTATGCCTGGCATAACCAGGATCTCTGCCCACTGGAACCTGGTTCCGGTGTCTTCTTATCGCTACCTTCAACTTTACTAACTTAGACTCTACTTCCAAACCCCATAATAAACCTCTTTTATCAATCTAGGTTTTCTCTAAATTCTTTTACAGGGGACTTGTGCCGCTACTAGACTTCATTTAACTCTGTATCCTTGCGCCAAATCCAAAGGGGTTGCAGAGGAGCTCCATTTGACTCCCTGTACCCCGAACCTGCCACTAGACTTCAATTAAAACCAAATTTCATTTAAGTACCCCCAATTCTAAACCTCATCACAGCTATGGGATATAAAATTACTGGCTTATACATTATTAAATAGGATAGTATAGGAGTGCAAACACCATAGTTAAAAGTTAGAAAAATTTGGTTTATTATCCTGACTTATTATTAACACAGGGTGTCCTCATTTCACTTCTCTGGTAAATTCTTGTATAAAATTAATGGATTGGACTAAAAGTTTTTAAGCTATATAATTTTATTATTATTATGCAACATTATGTTAATAATATAAGAAGATAATTCATGGCAACATTTTTATCACCTAACTACCCACTTTCTCAACTCTGCAATCTGGCTGGAAACACTACTAAAGTACTCTCTTCAAGGTTCCCAAAATTTTTTTTAGTGCTAGTTCCAAAACATTTTTCAAAATCCTTATCTATTTAGTCTTCATTTTCTCTTGCCTTAACTATTTTAGTAGTCTCCTAATCGGTTTCCTTACTTTTTTCTCTAATCCATCCTTCTCTGAGCAGCCAAAGTAATCTTTTTAATTCACAGAGCTAATAGTATCCCATTAAAACAAAACAAAACAACCTTAATTGTTCCCCCATTGTTAACTGAATGGAATTCCAACTCTTCATATTGGTATTTAAGGTTTTGCACAATCTTATCCTAACCAGTGTTTTTACTTTAATTTCATAAAACTCCCCTCTGCACACTCTGAACTCCAGTCAAATCGGTCTTTGACCTCTTTTCATATTGCCTTCTGCCATTTATGTCACCTTTGTTTTCAATGCCTCTCCATGCCTGAGGGATTTCCTCTTTTTTAGCAACAGACAAGTTTTCCACTTCCTTCACAGTCCAGATCAGATGTCAGATTCTTCATATTCTGTTCCCTGATTCCCTTGCTAGAAGTTATTCCTTCATTCTCTGATTTTTTTTAAGGCTATTCTGCATGATTTCTCTTAGGCACTATCATTTTATGTTTCAAGTTATAGTTATTTATGGATATATTCCATCCCTTCCCATATTTCAGTGTTCTGAGGGCAGATATTATGTTCTTTTTTAAAAAAATTTCTGCATTTTTAGAATTAAGCATTTTCTATAGAAGATTTTTACATAGACATATCTAGAGAGAGAGAGAAAGGGAGAGACAGACAGGGATGGAGGGGAAGGGGAGAGAAGGAGGAGAGAGAGTCAGACAGACAGAGAGATAGAGAGAGAGACAGTGAAAGACACACACAGAGAAAAAGAATTAATTTCTGGGAAATAATTTTTTTTTTTTGGTAAGAAGCTCTTAATTCTTTTTTCAAAACAAAGAAGAGCAATGTGTGTTAAGGAAAAGCCTGTCTTCAAGGCAGCATAGACTAGTGCATAATACACAGACTTAGGAGTCTTCAAATCCTGCTTGTGATACTTGATACCCGTGTTTAATTAGGCAAGTCACTTAATTTCTAGGAGTGTTTACTCATTTGCAAAATGATTCAGTTGGAAACAACTTTTCTAAGGTCTCTTCCAGCTCTAAATCTATGATCCCATAAGCTAATAACAATAAAATTATTATGACTGGAAGTGATCTTAATCACTCCCACTGCCTCATTTTACAGATAAGAAAATAGTCCCAAACTGAAAAAGGAGCTTGACTATGTACAAAAGTACACAGAGACAGAATTTTAATCCAGTACTTCTGAGTCCAAATCCATTGCTCTCTTCAATACAGTGCACTGCCTCCCAACTTAACAACATATTAGTATGACCTAAACAAAAGTATGCTTATCAGGAATCCGGGAGAATTGTTAAGTTCCTGTCCTACAGGAGAACTGGCTCTGGCTGGTCTAAGGACAGAGGTCTCTCCTTCAATGTACTAAGAAATATCTGTCCCTATTCCTCTTCACTCTTCTACCACTGAGGACGGAGAGGAGCAAGGGTTGTAAACAGGAAAAGGATTATTTATCTCTTTTTCACTGTCAGCGCTCTGAGTTTGATATACTATTGCTAAAGCTTTTCTTTATTTCCAATCAAACTGCTGTGGAACAATTTATTGTGTGCAAGATTGCACTGGCTATGAGAGAGACATCAAGTTGAATTAAGACATTGTCTTTGCCTCCCATGGAGCTTAAAATCCAATATCAGAGAATGAAAAAGGGAAACCAATAATAATACAAAATGTAAATCAGAGAAGAAGAAAAAATAGAGAGACACAACTCAGATGCTGGTAGTAGTCTTGGAACAGAAAGATTGTTTTATAATTTCCCACAGTGGAAAAAAATAATCAATGAAAGCTACACAGATAAGCTTTTGGATTGATTCTGTTTCATCACTTCTCTTGATCTAAAACAAAAGTTCACCTAAGCTTTTTCTTGTTAGTTTAATTAATGCTGAACTAAACTTTTTCTTCCTATCCTTCTATTACATTTACTCTCAATCCCATTTAACAATCTATATAGTTAGCTAGATGGCACAGTAGATATTGAGTCAGAAGAAAGAAAGACCTGAATTCAAATCCTCTAGCCTGTGTGACCTTAGACAAGTTAATTAGCTTCTAAATACCTTAATTTCCCTATGTGTAAAATGGGAATAACAGAAACCTATGTCCCATGATATTGTAAGACCCAAATGTGATATTATTTGAAAAACACATATATAATGCTTGCACATAATACATATTATATCATTGCTAACTATTGCTTATTATTATTAATACTTTACTAGAAATATTCAAGGAAATGGATTTACTCATATTTGATTGTAAATACCAATAGAATGTAAGCTCCTTGAGGACAAGGATGAATTTCTTTGTATTTGTACTCTGATGTCTAGCACTGTGTCTGGTAGTTTCTTAATAAATGTTTAATCAATTGGTTGATATTAGATTTTCATATTCAATAATCTGACTCCACAAGAAGAGACCCATATTTCAGGCAAAATCCTAATATTAAATAAATTAGTATTTTGATCAAATAAGGTCTGTCATATGGAAAATACCAATTTTTGAAGAATTAGAACCCAATATAATGCATTCAATAGTAAATTTTGAAAATTTTACTTTTTGAGTTTGATAAATCATGCTGGCAAGAGTCATTTGAAGTTAGCCATCATTGTAAACTAAGGGCAGAAAAAATGACATCAATAATTCTGTCCTGGGCCCTCTTATTCTCTCTCTGTATCATTTTGCTTTCCAGCTTCCATATGAGTTCAATTACTATATCTATGCAGATGATTCCCATATATAAATACCCAGCCCTAGTCTCCTGAGTTACAATGCTGCATCATTAGCTAACTTTTGGACATCTTGAATTGTGTATTCTATAAATATCTCAAACTGATTATGTCCAAAATGGAACTCTTTCCCCCCCACCAATAGCTTACCCTGTGTCCAATTTTTTGGTACGAGTCATTCTATTCTCCCAGGCACCCAGGCTCATATCATCAATGTTATCCCTGACTTCATATAATCAAATATATGACAAACATATTTGACAAATCGTGTCATTTCTACCTTCAAAACATTTGCTATATACATTCCCTTCACTCCATTCACAGGGCAAAAATATTACTTCTGCTTCTCATTACCTTTTGCCTATATCAGAGGTGTCAAACAAGTGCTGTCCATAGGCTACATACAGCTCACATACTGCTTTTGAGTATGGTCCAAATCAGAATAAAGTGTAATTGGAAAACAGGTAATAAAATAAGTATACATTGAAACATATGAGTATATTTAGAAACTAAATCAGTATGTATCCTGTAAGGATCCTTTCATGCAGTTTTGTGGTCCCTATCTCTCTCTAGTTGATTTTGAGACCATTGATCTAGACTGTTGCCTTCTAATTGGTATCTCTTTGCTTCAGGTCACTCAATCTTCTACTCAGTTACAAGAGGACACATACTCTTTGTGAAGTCCCTTGAGACTTTGTATTTAGACATGTTCATAATATCTTATCAATCCTACTGTCCACATGTTGCAAAATCTAAAAAACTAAAGTTTGAGAACCTAGAATCAAGAAAATAGGAACTCTCTTCCACTCCCTGTTACAGGAGGGGAATTTACAAGTTTCCTATTATAGTGAGTTTTAATTTGAAAATTTCTGGCTACCATTTAGAAAAATTATGAAAATATATAGGGTAGTTTAAAGATATATTAATATGTTAACTATCAGAGATATTCATTATGTTATAGTTACTTTTTTATAATTAAAAGATAAATGATATCTCTTAGAAAACTATGAAAATTTATTAATAATCAAGTCCTAAGCTGTGATTAGTGAAATTTTGCTATCTGACGTTAAAAACTCTGAAAAGTCAACTGTAGAGTGGCATGTGCAACAGTTTGAGAACTGCTATGGATAGATGTCTTTTTTAATAAAAAATTGAGGGAACAACCTAGGTTTGACTTAGGATGAGATCCTTTTAACTCAGTTTGCCCACTGATTTCCTTTCTGAACAGGAAATTTTTCTACCTGATTAATCATGACTCTGGCTTTTTCATATTCTGTGAATATATGGAGCTTAGTTTGTGATATGATTCATGCTTGGAATCAAACAAGAGATAATGGAGGTTTTTTTTCCCCTGTTATTAAAAACTATGTCCTTCCTTTTCCTTTCATAGCAAATTTCTGTAATCAATATAGATGGTAATTAAAAGATTAATACTAACCCATCTTTGAGTTACTATTATAGAATACAGATATATCTATATTTATAATATATAAGTGAAAAATATATGATAGAATAGAGAAAAGAAAATATCTTATAATTTATAAGACAAAGATATAAACGTTTTGTAATTAAATGACAGTAACTTTTGAGAAAGTAACATGATTAGACTGTTTTCCTTAAGAGTCACACACAAAGCCTGAATATGGAAATTCAGGGTTTGATAATATTTTAGTAACTAATTCTCAAAATTGGATTAAGGATTTTAAATATAAAATTTCATTGATAATTATAAGGGGAATGAAATTATTTTCCCATTTTAAAGTATCTGTCCAAAAATTTTATCTTTTTAATTAAAGCTTTTTATTTTCAAAATATATATGGATAATTTTCAACACTGTCCAATTGGACAGGACTCATAAATTAAAGCATAATGACTTTTATTAGATTTTTATTCCAGTATAGTATTTAAAGATAAAAACAGCAAGTAATAAAAATTGAAATTCTCAGATGAATTATAATTTTCTAATTTGATGATTTTCTTGTAGCACTATTGTTAATAGGATTAAGCTCCATAAGCTTTTGATTGGTTTTTATCACATAAACTAATTAGAATAACAAATTTAAGAGACTGTCTTAAATTATATTAAGGCTTGTTACTGTCAGATTTTAGTAGGACTACCTAGGAATCTCTACAAGTAATCTGGAACCAGGGAAGCAGAGTCCCCTTCAGAGCTGAGAATGAGGCTTATTCCAGAATGTCCATGAGATTTTCCAAGGACCAGATAACTACATGGAACATCTGAGATCAAGATAAAACCATATGGATACTGGGAGTGAATTGCAAGGATACAAGGAAATGATGCTATTTAATATCGATAATCATTATTACACTATTTTGACTTTATGTTTCTTGTTTCTGCCAAGTTTTCTTAGTTATTTTAATGACATGTAAATCTTCCCTCTCAAAATCAGTCCATTGTAAGGCCTGTAAAGTAGCTTGATTTATATAATTTTGATTATGAATATACAAAAAACCTTATAGACTTAGCTCATAGGTAAGTAATCCTGGGGGACGTAGACTGACTTCTCCCCAATGAATCAAAGTGGGGGAACTGAGGGAACTGTGGAAATTGAGTGAACCATATTGACTCAATCTTATGATTCCATTTCTTTTCTATGTTATTAGGGTTCTAGTTCTAGACTAATTTATGTCTTGTAAGAAAACTTTATTCAGTTTTGGGAATTGAGTGAAAATTTTATTACATTGTTTGAACTTATCTCTGCATGGTTGGGAATCTGGACCACCTCTACCTGTTGCTTAGACTCTTAACTAAAGACTTAAGGCTTTATTGAACAGAACCCATTCAGATTCAAATACTGATGCAGGAAACTTTCTTACAATTATATATCTCAAACAAATCATGTCTTCTCTGAAAATTGGTCTAGTATTGGTCAATCAATTACTGTTTCCTTGTTCTTTTGATTGGATATAGACTGTTGGGTATATGTATGTGGGAAACCTCTTCTAATTTCAGGTAATTACAACTGTTCATTCTCCCTCTCCCAGCTTGAAAATTCCCTAATCTTGTATCTTGGTCCATATTCTGTTTTCTTTCAATGCATGAAAAACTGTCTCCTCCTGTATTTGGTCTCTAGAGCCAAGCTGAGGAGGCCTGTTCCCAGTCTGTTATGCAGTTGGCATATGCTGATTAATAAATCATTATATTCAGAAACTCAAACCTACATTTCCTCACTTATTTTACTAACCACAACAACTTTAATCCTTTGTCAACAGTAGCTATCTAAATCACTTATTCTTACTGAATACCCTTTGGAACATTGTGGTAATTGAGTGAACCATATTGACTAGATCTTGTGAACAATGTTCCAAATACTCATTGTCAGCAACAAACACTTGTTTATCACGGGCATACAGAAAAAAAAAAAAAAAAAAAAAAAAAAAAAAAATCCTTCCCTTAAGGATTTAAACAGCTGACAATCTCAGTACTCTTACTTCTCCATAATAATGGAAGAGAAAGCAAGTCTCCAATATAAACTCAGAATTAATTCTTTATTTGAAAATAAGAAATTCTATGAAAATAGCAGAAAGCTACAAGGAGAAAATGAGGAAGGAGGAATCTATGAATTTGGGAAAAGGGAACAGTTCACCTCACATGTTCCTGAGAAACTAAGTCTACAGTTGGAGTTCTTAAACCACTTTTATGTCAAGTCCCTTTGGAAATCTGGTAAAACATTTGTTGCCTACATTCATCACAAAAGGAAATGCTAACTGCTAAAGGAAATGTCAAATCATGAAAGGTTAATGAAAAGAAAACTTCACTGACCTAAAGGTCTACGGACTCTAGCTTAATTCTAGGGGGTACAAAACATTTCAGTAGGAACACACTCCAGGGGGCATTTCAGACTAAATCCTGGGATGGGAAGAAGAAAGTTCATTTTATCATAAATGTCAACTTATCAACAACTATCTGTAACCACATCCTTCTGTCACCCTCTCCTGCCTTATCTTACATATACCTAAGTAAATGTGCACACTCTTTCCAAAATGGCAGAAACACCTCACAGTAACAAGAAACTACCAGGGCTCTAAGCAAAAGCTCTCCTCTAGAAAGGCAGTATGTCATCCCTTTGGAATTCTGGGCACTGGGGTCTTCCAGGGCTGTGATGGTGAGGATCAGGTGCTGCTTTATTCCCCCCAGGCAGGAACTATTGTCCATAGAGTTGCAACGGATTGTAGTACAATTCCTGGATTGTAGTCTGGGGACTCATAAGCAACAGACACCCTGTCACATGGTGTAGTGTTCCTGTCTCTGGATCAGGGGCTGTGGGAGAATGGGGGGCATCTGTGGGGTCAGTATATCTTTCATGTTAGGAGAAGCACTTAGCCACCTCTGACCTCTTATAATAGCCTTAGTGCAGATTCAGGCATCAGCAGGTGGTAGTGAGGTGATCTAGAGATGGACAGGGCAGTTCTTGGCCAACTGGCAAAATGGCTTGCTTAGTTCAGGGGAGTCTGTGCAGGTGACAAACTAGATTATAGAAATCCAACCCTGAAGCCATGCTGTCCAGGTCAGCCCTTTGGGGATGGAGCAGTAGATAATGTGGGAAGGTTAACTGGGGATACAGGCATCTGAAATCCAGGGCTTTTCTTCCTCATTCCCCAGACAGCTCATGTTGCCTGATGAGGCAATCTGCACATCATCTATGTTCAACAAATCATGGAGCAAATCACTGCACTATAATTCTATCAGTTTGAGGTTTCCTGGCTCAGCATGGGCTCCAGATCCAATAGTGTGATTCCTTCATGCTAAACAGTTTTGGACTGGAGAGGGCCCAGAAAGGCCAGGATCCCCAACATGCTCTCCTGACCACAGCTCCAAACTTTGGGTGGTCTCCATATATAAACTCATGATAGAGATGCTACCTTCCCATCTAGGCTATTTCCACTTTCAATGCATTCCTTGACTATTCCACAAATATGCAGCACACAAAACGGTTAAGAAAGGGCTGATGGGAAAGAAGCCTAAGCTTGCAGGCTCATGGGAGAGTCCCACACCTTCCTTAAGGGTAACTCAGGAGGCCCTATTTTGATCTACAAGCAACAAGTACCAGGGGAGATTTACAAGTTTCCAGTTCTTTTAGAGGTGTCTCAGATGGTCCACACTGACTAAGTGTTGCTGAAAACCATCTAGAGGTTGATATTTATTGCTTCCTTCATGGTGCAGATTGGGTGCCTTCAGGAACAGATACCTTGGAACCAGGTCAGCCTTATTCATACCTTTCCCTCATACATCCACAGGAGCTGCCTGGGGCATGGGGCAAAGTTTCCCATATCCCCATGTCTCATAACCTTCCAAAAGTGTGTTATTATAATACAAGGGCTAACCAGGCTAAACATTGTCTTATGGGGAAAAAATATCAGTGAATTCTAGCTACTCTACTCCTAAAGGAAATAAAAGCAAGCCATGAAATGATCACCAAAATGAAGAAAAGAAGGAAGAAGGGTCATGGTTTAATTACTTAACAAGGATTAATGACTTACCTCTTATTAATATAGCGTAAACTTTCTGAAAAAGGTGAAACCCCATAAAGAAAACTTTCTTTTCCTGTTTGCAAATAATTTTGTGGAAACTGAGCAAGTACAGCATCTCTTTATTCCAGTATAGCTGGTAATCCTAACTTTGTTTAATATATGTATTTTAAAATTATGGTAAAACATTTCAAAATCTGAGAAAGAATATAGTAAACATTCAAGAGATATACTTTTGAGAAATGCCATGTGATAGTTTAATACTTAAAAAAAGAACTCACTGCTTCTTCCCATCCGGTGCCAATAAAAAACTCCTTGGATCTTATATTTTGCTCTTGCTCAAGTATATTGTCACTTATATCAAGAAGACAATAAACATGATTCTTTTCTCTTTTTCCATCTGGATTCATACATTTGAGTTTTTGGCTTCCTTCTGTCTTGTAAATTTCATTACCATGTGTTGAATCCCTTTGTTTTTTTTGACATAAATTCATCATGGTTTCAATTTCTTAAAATTTTTAGCCTGCAATTTGAAATACAGAACAAGTTTATGTTTAATATTAAATATAGCTCCCAAAATATAATGCATTTGAGATGCAGATTAAACATCAACTCCAGAAAATGGATCCAATGCCAAATGCTAAACCAGAGGCTGGTATTACAAAGACAAATTCAATTTGGCTTAAAGACAAACTGTCTCTTCATTTTTGGCAATTCAATACTTAAGATAATTCTGAAAGTATAGTTTATGCAGTTCTATACATATCTTATCATTTAAGCTCAGTATTAGTTGGGGCAGATAATACAGTTCAGATTAATCAGTTCTCTCTTTCTCTTAAACCCATCAGTCATCTAAACCTAATCAGTAGTAAAAATGGTCTAGAAAGATATTATCAAGAAATTGTCCATTTCTGGTTTAGGAACTAAGACAAACTATTTGAGGAACTATTTATAGTCTAAATCATATGATCAAACCAATCTTACACTTTTAAGTTTTAAACAGAATTTAAATAGGCAGGATTTCTGGGAAAATGGAGGAATAGGTCAGAAAATTCCAAGCTCTACATACAGCAGGGATTCTCAAACTACAGCCCGTGGCCAGATGAAGCCCATTGAGGACATTTATGTGGCCACTGGGTTATGGCAAATGGGCTGAGGGGCGGAGACAGAGTGTGAGGTTTTGTTTTTATTATAGTCTGGCCCTCCAACAGTCTGAGGGACCCCTATTTAAAAAAGTTTGAGGACCACTGCTCTACCGAGTTCCCAACAAACAAAACAAAATTTTACCTCAGATCAAATGTAGACCAGTGAAAAACAAATAAGACTGGAACAGAACAGGGGTCGGTCCTCCTGGGACAACCTGATAAAACCCAAATAAAGACCCCTGGACTAATCCTGACTGGCAAGACTAATTTTTCCCCTCTTTTTCTGTCTTTCTTTTCTTTTTCTATTTTGTTTTTTATTATTTTATATTTAAGTTTTAAATAAATTTTTAAAATAATTTTAATAATGAGAGAAATCATCTTGTTTTTTTACCTTGGATGGTTCAAATATATTCAGCAATACTTAAATCTTTCCACATGTGACAGCAATGGAGATGAATGAAATCTGAAAAAGATTTATCATGGTTACAAGAGGACTAAGAACAAAAGGCAATTTTTTCATTGTAAAATGGGAAGTGATAAAAACCCAAATAGAGACCCTAATCTGTTGGAGCCTCCCAGATTGAGGAAAGTAAGTATACTCAGCTCCTTTTATTCTCTAGAACTGACAGCTTCTCAACACTAAAGAATCTAAATTACAGCACTGTAGTACTAACATTAATAATTTTTTTTTAAAGTGGGGGAGGAGGGAGATGTACAATGTAATTGAGAGAACAATGAACTAGATACTAAGTGATTCACTTCTGAGTACTAGAAATACTTTTTAGCAAATTGTGTGACTGTGAAAAGTCACAGACTCCCTTCCCCCATGACAGTAATATATTGGAAAACAAATTTTTAAAGCAATCTGAATTAGTGATACTTTCACAAATATGCATATTTTATTAGTCACAATTTCTGCATACATTTAAAATTGTTATACTTAAAATATCTGAAAATAGTAATATATGCATTTATAGATGGGATTTGCATATGGATTCTTAGACTTATTTAAATATTAAGTATTTAAATAAACTCTGAGTTTCAAGCTGGAAATCAATATATGAGGAGTATGGAGATCTGATTTCTATTACTAGCAAGATTTCTATCACATAAGCTGTGTGATGTTGGGGATATCCTCTCATTCCTAAGCATCTCAGTTTTCTCATTTGAAAAATGGAAATTTTATTTTTACTCCCTTTTTCCCTAGGGTTGTTGTATGGACAGTATTTTGTAAAATGGTGAGTGCTACAGAAATGGGAGCTACTATTATAAATGTGTTTTTGCCTACCCTGCTGTCCAAAGGGGGAGGAGAAAAACATTTTTAAAGTTTGCAAAGCAATTTATATACCTAATATCATTTAATTTTCATAATAACTCTGAGAGGCAAATGAACCTTAACTATATATCCAGGACTCTATTATATCATGCTCTCTCAGTAATTATAATAATTAAAAAACAAATCTAAAAAATACAGTAAATATTGAAAAGAGCACATTAAGTAATTGAAATTACCAATATTGGTTCTAAAGAATACACATTGAAAAAGATTTCTCTTCTTGATAAAGTAAGAATGTTTTATACATTGTCAAGATAGTCATCATTATTGGTTATTTTTGCTTAATTCAATCAACAGCCAGTTATTAAGTACCTATATGTATAAAAAATGGTGTTGGGTGCTGGGGATATAGGAACAAATGTGAAACATTTCTTGCTGCAGTAGGCAATATACATATATTAAAAAAAACGTACAAAATAGATAAAGGATGATGGAAGCAGGGGGAAACAACTAGCCACAGGGGAATTAAGAAAGGCTCCGTGCAAATGGTGGTGCTTGGGTTGATCCTTGAAGGAAATAAAGAATTCTAACAGCCAAAGTTGAGGCAAAATGTGTGGAGAAAGAAAATGGAACATCATATGTAAGCAAGAAGGCCGATTTGGCTAGACTACAAAGTGCATGAAGGGAGGTAATATATTTGATTCCAGAGACAATAAAGAACCACTAAAACTTACTGAGTAGAAGGGTGACATGGTCATGCCTATGCCTTAGGAAAATCAATTTAACAGCTGTGCAGAGCAGGACTGGAGAGAGAAAATAAATTAACAAAGAGTTCTTTAAAGGTAGCAATGGTGAAACATTGCTAATCTTATTCATTAATCTGGGACTTATACTTCTAAGGATTTTCAATTATATCTAACTGAAAGTATTCCACTGGAGTGGAATACCATGTATGAAGAATAGTAAGAAGGCCAGTCTGACTGGATTATAGAATGCATGAAGGGAAATAATTTCTACTAGAGCTGGAAAAATACCTTAGATCTAGGTTTTGAAGGTCTTTAAATATCAAATAATTGCTTTTTTTTTTTTTTTAAATTACAATGGAAGGTTAAACGAGCATAAGTATGGGGAAGAAATATGATCCAAGAATCACTGTGATATGAAAACAAAGTGATAAATGGTCAAAGGATATAAACAAGCAATTTTCTGGGGAGAAAATCCAAATTACCAAATATCCATGTGAAAGCACTAATGGTTAATAAGATACAAAAGTAACTGAAGTGGCAACTAGATAATAGTGAACAGAGTGCTGGCCCTGGAGTTGGAGGACCTGAGTTCAAATCAAATAGCCTCAAATACTCATGAACTGTATAATCTTGAGCAAATCACTTAAGCCCAATTGCCTCCCCCTCCCACAAAAGAGCAACTAATGAGCTTTCACCTCATTCCTGGCAAATGTGAGCAAAAAAAAAAAAAAAAAAAAAAAGGAAAATGACACTGTTGGAGGAGCTATAAGATATTGGGCTAAACATATATGGTGAAGCAGACATATATTGTTGGTGAAGTTATGAATTGGTTTAATCATTCTAGGAAGCAATTTGAAACTATTCACAGAAAGATATTTAACTGTGTATATAAGCCCTTTAACCCAGCAATACTTTTCCTAGATCCATTGTCCAGAGAGATCAAAGAAAGGGGGAAAAGACCCATATGTACAAACTTACAACAGATTTTTCTATGGTAGCAAGAAACTAGAAACTAAGGGGATGTTCAGCAACTGAGTCATTGGATAAATTATGGTATATAAATGTAAAAGAATATTGTTGTGTTATAAAAAATTATGCAAACAGTAGGGGGCCATTATCCTTGTGGGCCACATATTGATTTAAGTTTTTTAATGTAATATTATTATTTATTTTGTTTTAAAGTCTTAAAATGTAGCATGTATTATTTATTTTATTAATTCTTTTCCACTTATTATTATTAATATAATGTAATATGTGATATTATAAATATGATATTTATAATAAAAAATAAATTATAATGATAACAAAAATTATTATTTAGCTGAGGCAATTGGGGTTAAGTGACTTATTCAGAGTTACACAGCTAGGAAGCATTAATCGTGTGAGACCATATTTGAACTCAGGTCCTCCTGACTTCAGGGCTGGTGCTCTATCCACTGTGCCACCTAGCTGCCCCACCCAATTAAATTTTAATCTCATTTGGGCTTTGGGTTTTTGGGTTTTACATTTCTGATGTAAAGAACAGTTTCAGAGAAATAGTGAGAGGACTTTTATGACTATAAAGTAAAATAAGCAGAAATGGGAAGAAAAAAAATACAACATCGTAAAGACAAATTTGAAAGGCTAACGAACTTTGATTAATACAATGATCAAATAAAATTTCAAGGAACCAGTGATGCTTATTTACCTCCTAATAAGGATGACAGACTCAAAGAGTAAAATGAGACATATATATTTTGGACATGTCCAATTTAATTTGTTTTTCTTAATGATATTTATGTTCCTTTTTTTTTTTTTTCCAGGAGGTAAGAGGGAGTAAGGAGAAGAAAAAAAGACTTTTGCTCATTTAAAAAAAAAAAATAATTTTAAAAACAAAGACGTTAAATAAAACTTGTTTTAAGTGATTACTTAGGAAAATTATTCAAACAGCAGTTTCAAGGATGGACTAGCAGAGAGAGAGAGACTTAAAATAAGGAGACCATCTATAACGTTGTTGCAGATTTCCAGGAATGAGGAGATGTGATGACAGTAAGAATGACAAAAGTAACTCTGAAAAATATTTGCAAATGAAACAAAAGGAGTTGGGAATAATTTCAATAAAATAGATGAAGGGGAAAAGTGAAATATAACTCTAAGGTGTCTATTTTAGAAAAATTATGGCATTTAACAATTGGAAATGGGGGCTATGTTGTTAGGAAGTGAAGAGTAGGGGAATATGGTGATTTTGGTCTTAAAAGTATTAATTTTGAAGTCTTAGCAAACAACATAACAGTATAACTAGAAATCTTAAGATTACTACTTTGTCCCAGAATATAATAATGTCAGAAGAAGTGCCTTGCACATGATAGGCGCTTAGTAGTATTACTGAATTAATGAATGACTTTTGATCTTTGAATTAAAAAAGGGAAATGCTGAAGAACATACAGTCTATATATTTCAAGCAGGAGAAAAGTTCAAAGCAAAGGTTCAATGAATCTGAAGTTCTAAAGTGAGGGAAAAGTACACGTTATTCTCAAGCCCTAATGTCCACTGAGATCTAGTTAAGTCAGATACTAATACTTGTTCCATTTGTATCATATCACAGGTTAATCTCCGCATAGTGTAATTTTTTTTAAAGCACAGAATTTGAAGAGAGA
Organism: Sminthopsis crassicaudata; assembly: GCF_048593235.1. Taxonomy (NCBI): domain Eukaryota; kingdom Metazoa; phylum Chordata; class Mammalia; order Dasyuromorphia; family Dasyuridae; genus Sminthopsis; species Sminthopsis crassicaudata. The sequence goes on from NC_133618.1 coordinate 215,852,347, forward strand.
ACACCTGTATTTGAAATTCAGGTCTGGGTTATTATTAGCAACTGGCTTTAGATCAGTCACTTAACTTTAATGGGTTTTAATGGGTTTCAGTTTTTCTTTTGAAACTCAAAAGTTTTCCTTTTGAGTCCCCAAATTCTGATTTTATCTGAAAATATGTAAAATGTGGCCATAGACTCTTTAGAACTGATGATGTAGATTCTACTTCTTTCCTCTTAGAAAATTGTGTACTATAAGTAGAGAATGAGGCATATGCTATCAGATTTGTTCAATACATCTGTTAGTTTTTCTTAATTCTATTTATTTATTAAAAGGAAAGGCTTTGTGGATGGGGGAATGCTGATTTTGGAAAATGAAAATAACAATAACGTTTTAAATAGCATAAAAGTAAAACTTTTTTCATAATGTGGTAAAAGGAAATATTCTACATTGGCTTCTAATTATTTGTTCCTTCTCTGTTTCTATCTCGAAATGCTTGCTACTTAAATATACTATTTAAAGTTAACATATTTAATTTTTGATATCATCTGATTATCTGTTGATTATAATTTACCTAATTTCATAAAGAATGATTTAGAAATGCAAGAAAGGAGACGATTTCATATTGGATACACATTCAATTAGAACTATTGAGAGAAATGAAGCAAGATGAAAAAAAGAAAAAGAAAAATGTTTTCATAAAGGAATCCACTAAGTATTCCAGAAACTCCAAAATGTTAACTTCTAGGGACATTATAATCTAAAAATGGGCCAAAGAGGGGGAAAAAAGAAGGCAGAAAAAGAATTTAAATACTGAGGAGCCACAATCAGCTTCAATAAGCTTTCCCAGCATACCACCACAATAATGAAGCAAGAATTTGGAATTTCATATTGCAGAAGGAAACATTTATAAAAATAGATGCTTAAAACTAAGAATAATGAACCCATAAAACTTAAGTATATTGCTAAAGGAGAAAAAATAGATTTTTTTGATCAAATAAAGGACTTGCAAGCATTCTTAATGGAAACATCAGAGCTACGTAGAAACTTCGATGTACAAATGTAGGAATCAAAGGAAATATAAAAAAGTAAACAATGTATAAAAAGTATTTATAAAAGAACAATGATAAAGTATTAGGTAGTACATAGGAAAGAGTCTATAAGTCTTACAGTCTATAGTCAGCTCAGACTCTTACTGCTATGTAACATTAGGCATAACCTCTGCTTGCTTCAGTTTCCTCATCTATAAAATGGGGACAATAATAGTACCTACTTTCAAGGGTTGTTGTGAGCATCTGATGACATAACTATACAGTGCTGGCACATAATTAGTGCTAAACAAAGATTCAAATATGGGAAATTTTATATATATATATATATATATCTCCTCTGAATCTTCCAAACATCAGGGACTGGAGAGGGACTTTAATTAGATAAGTCCTGGGAGTGATTCTATTATATCATGATAACCTAAAAAGAAGACTGGAAAGGGAAGAAGAATACATCAGGGGGGAAATGGAGAGGAAGGTCAGGGAAAAAATTTCTCTCATAATCAGAGTATGCAAGTAAGCGTATATAAATAAGGACAAATGAGTAGGGTGAACAGCTGAGATTTGAACTCAAATCTCATCCAAATTGGTCACAGGAGGGAAGAAACATTCACCTCTCCTCCACCCACCCCCAAACACACAAATAAAGTTAAGTATAAAAATGCATTTCACTCTGCTAAGAAATAGAAGGAAAGGGGAGAATGTATAAAAATATTTATGGATTTTTAAAATTAATTTTATAATTATAATTTTTGACATTACATATGCATGGGTAATTTTTTTTTTTACAACATTATCCCTTGTACTCACTTCTTTTCCAAATTTTCCCCTTCCTCCCTCTACCCCCTCCCCTAGGTGACAGGCAATCCCATACATGTTACATGTGTTACAGTATATCCTAAATATAATATATGTGGGTAAAACTGAGTTTTTTGTTGCACAGGAAGAATTGGATTCAGAAGGTAAAAGTAACTTGGGTAAAAAGACAATAGTGCAAACAGTTTACACTCAATTCCCAGTGTTCCTTCTCTGGGTGTAGCTGATTCTGTCCATCATTGATCAACTGGAACTGAATTAGATCTTCTCTATGTTGAAGATATATGGATTTTTTTGTAAAGAATTAGAAACTGAGGGGTTACCCATTGATTGAGAAATAGTTGAATAAATTATGATATATAAATGTGATAGAACACTATTATCCTGTAAGAAATTATGAAGAGGTAGTTTTCCGGAAACTCGGGAAAGCTGACAGCCAATTTTTATCTTATTTTTGTATAAAGACAAAAATATCATATAGTCAAATACCTTTAAAATATTTAGAAATTCTGATCAGTGTAAATGCCCACAATTCTAGAGGATTAATCAATTAAATATGCTACTCACTTCCTGCTAAAGAGGTGAAAGACTCAGTGCAAAATGAGTTTTTTAACACAATGTGGAAAAAATTTGTTTTGCTTCAATATATTTTATTCTTGAATTATATATTATGTGTGATTATTATTTTTGAATAATATGCATGCTGAATAGTTAGTTGTTATCTTCTTTTCCAAAGAGGACCAAAATAACATCACTATGTTAGAGCTAAGTTACGGTGTGCTCCATTGTGATTGATCAGAACAATACAATCTTGGAGTGCTCTACCACAGGTCAAACACAAATAGTTCACATGAACAATTGGGGTGGCTTCTCTAATTTTTTGTTATCTAGCATTTCTTCTAAGCTAATTCAATTCTCCTTTGCTAACAGAGCATAGCATCTTTTTCAGATGAGGGCACATTATTTTGGGTAGTCTTTATGCCGGTGTCACCCATGTCATACAATTAATTTTAAAGTTCTTGAGTGTCCTTGTGTCGCTTTTTCTGACCACCTTGTGGATGCTTACCCTGTGTAAATTCTCCATTAAATAAAAAAAAAATTTTTTTGACAAGTGTGCATTTGGCATTCAAACAATGTAGCCAGCCCAACTGCTTTGTGAAGTAGAGTTGGAATGTTTGCCAGTTTAGTTTGATGAAGAACTTCAGTGTCTGGTACCTTATTCTGCTAGGTGATTTTCAGAATCTTCCAAAGACAATTCAAATGGGAATGATTCAGTTTCCTGTTGTGGCACTGGTATACTGTCCAGGTTTCACATACAACAATGAGATCAGCATGATGGCTCTGTAGACCTTCAGTTTGGTATCAGATAATACCTCTCCTCTCCCACACTTTCTTCAGAGCCTCCCAAACACTGAGCTAGTTCAGGCAAAGCATATGTCAATCTTATTATTAATGTGGATATTCCCAGAAAGTATATTGCCAAGGTAAGAGAACTTATCCACAGCATTCAAAACTTCACTATTTGCTGTAATGGGCAGTTCCACATATGGTGTGGTGCTGGCTGATGGAGGACCTATGTTTTTTTTTGGTGATAATTGTTAGGCCAAAATTAGCACAAGCAGCAGAGAATGGATGCATACTTCATTGCATCTCAGATTCAGAGGCTGAATAGGGCACACAATTATCTGCGAACAGAAAATCATGGATGCATTCTCTCCACTTTAGTTTTGGCTTATAGCCTTTTCAAGTTGAAGAATTTACCATCAGTGTGTTAGGTAATTTTAATTTCCTGTTGGTCCTCATTGAAGGTGTTTGGCAACATGGCTGAAAGCACACAGCTTTGTTTCACTCTATTAGTGATTTGGGAAAACTTGAGAGAATTGCTCATTCTCTAGAACCTGGGCAAGCATGACATCATGAAATGGCTATACTACATTGATGAACTTCTCTGGGCAACCACATTTTGACATAATTTTCCTTTTTTTTTTCTTCATAATTTTCTATAAACCCGCATAACCAAAGGCCTTGGTCAGATCTACAAATGTTTTATAGAGACCTCTGTAAAGGATCACCCTTAAGAGGGAAACCCTGAAAGCCTGTCAGTTCTCTGAAAGCCCCCACAGCTATGAATCATAACACATTTGAAGGAATTGCAAATCAGCCTTTACTGATGCAGATGTTGCTTGTGGATTGGGTGAACTGGGAATAAAATAAATTGGAGGCAAGAAGAAAGAGGAGAGAGGTCAGAGAATGTGACTGTCTCTCAGTCTCCTTGTGTTATTGTCATCCTCTGACATGAAGGGATCTATTCTGCTGGTCAGAATTAGATACCTAGCAGCCACTGGCAAGTGGTTGCTATAACACACCTCTGTTTGCTCCAGGGACTTTTCCTGGAATTGTCAGGCATATCGATTTTTCCTCAACTCCTTTTGAAGCTACACTGGTTCTCAGGTGGATAACCTTTTTCTAGGTGTAGGATCAGCCTATTAAGGAGGTCTCTGGTAAGAATCTTGCCAGCAATGACTCCCTTGCTATTGTCACAGGACAGTCTATTCCTTTTATCTTTTTAAAGATGAAAAATATAGGCATCCTTGAACTCTTGGAGCATAACTTCCTTTTGCCATGTAATCTGGAAAATTATAGTCGGCTTCTGGATGAGCAATGGACCCCCCTCCTTGTAAATCTCAGTTGAAATAGAATCAGCACCAAGATTCACAAAAGTAGCCTAATGGATTCAAAATCTCTTCTTCAGTTAGAACTTCAGCTGCAAAGTGACTGATTTCAACCTAAGGTAAACGGTTAATGGCTTCAGCACTGATTGATGGTCTGTTGAAAACATGATGGAAGTGTTCTCCCCATCTCTCTAGGATCATGTCCTTATCACTAATCAGTGTGGCACCATCAGTACTAAGTAATTGAGATGAACCATAGGTCTTTGGCCCATAAATAGCTTTCAGTGCATCATAAAGGTGCTTAGATTGTTACTCTCAGCATAAAATGGAATTTCATCTGCCTTCTTACTAAGCCAAGAATCCTACATTTCTCTAAGTTTTGATTGTACTTTACTTTTGATGGAATTGAATGATACCTTCTTACAGATAGATGAACTATCTTGCTAATACAACCCTGTAGTTTTCTCACTTTTCATTTAGTAGCTTCTGAAATTCCCCATCATTTTCAACAAACCAGTCTTGATGTTTGTGAGTGTATTGACCCCCGATGAGCAAATGTATACCAAATCTCTGAAAGCTACTCACTTCTTTTCTTCTCCATTGTTGCCAAATGTGTGTTAGCTCAACTCACCCTCCAAACTGGCAACAAACTGTTCTCTCTCAGAAAAGTACACTAATCTGTTGACATTCTTTTATTAATCTTTTTTGCCTTTGGGACTACCACTTTTGCTGAATGTAAATATTCAGCTTGAAAAGGATGTCTATGATCATCTCTCTGTACCACACATTGCCTTTATCACTCTCACATCCCATCTGTCTCTTCTCCTTACAATCACATAGTCTATTAAATGTCAATGTTTGCTATGAGGGTGGATGCATGAAATTTTATTGTGTTTAGATAAACAGAATACAGTGTTGGTGATAAGATGATCATGGGATACACAAGTCTTCATTAGTAAATGACCATTACTGTTGCTGTTTTCAAATCCTTTCTTCCCAAGCACTCCCTTGTTGTGACTAAGAACAACACAAATGGTTTTCTATGATTATTGGATATTTGGATTTTTGGATATCCAATCGGATAATTGGAATTATTTGTTGAATTTGTCCCTTCTTCTGTTTGGTCTGTTATGTGTTGAAGTTCATAATGAAAATCTATTCTCTTTTTTTGTTGTTTTTGAAATAAGTCCTTTAATACCTAGAGTGAATATAAAAAGGAGGATTTTACTTTGCATGGGATAAATCCTGACAGATCCTGAAGGAAATTCTAAAGGACAATAAGTCACTTCTAAGAAAGAGGCAGCACAAGGAAACAGGATTTGGCAAAAGCTGGAGTTAAACAATTGAAACAATTAAAATCAGCTATAATGAATTATGGCCTCATGTTGGGCACCATTTGTTTTCACCAGGACAACACAAATGGGCTAATAGTGATTGAGTTATTGAGAGTTTATCATAGCCATTTATTGAGAAAATTCATGCTGCTTATATACCTTAAAATCATAAGTTATCATAAAAAGCATTGTCCTATGACCAATCCCAGGTTCCTGTTTTTTATGATCTGATAATCTGAAGCATGTTGTTTTCTGGAGAGTCAATCTTGTGTAAAGTTCACAATGCCTCAGTAAATATGCCAGGACCTTGTGTTTTCTCATGACTTCAAGCTTAAACGCACCCTTGATTTATCTTGAGAGGAGGGGAATATCTCAGTTCCCGAAGTCTCTAGCTTCCTGGGAAGTCTCTACATTCCCTGCCATGTCTGGGAGTCTGAGCCTACTCTAGCATTAAAGTCACCCAGAATTATAATCTTTTCCTCTTTTGGTACATTGATGATTTTTTTTTTTTTTTGATGATTTTTCTTTAACTCATCAGGGTTTGTCATGGTGGGAGCACAGGCCCTGATGATGATGGTGTGGCATTTTCCTGCAAGTGGCAATTGCATTGCTTTTGGAAAGCATGTGAGCTTGTTTATCAGATTAGTTTTAATTGCAAAACCTACACCAGCTTTACAGGACTCCCTTTCACTGCAGTCACTCTAGAAAAACATGTATCCAGCTTCCACTTCAGTATGGAGGCCTTCATTTGCCAGCCTTGTTTCACTCAGGGGTGCTATTTGGATGCCATACCAGTTGAATTGTCTTGCAACAAAAGTTGTTCTTTCAGGTTTGGTGTTGTTTATATGTATGTGCTCATTCCATGTTTTGATGGTGAGTAGAATCAACTTTTCAAAAGTTTTTGTTCTAAAAAGTGTCTTGACCACAGGGAGGGATGCCCACCTGCTGTCGTTTATGAAGCCAGGCTTGGGCAAACAGACAATTTTGAGGGTACCTTTTCTAGCCCTTTCCTCATATCTGGAGGTGATCTGCTCAGACACCCAGGGAGCTGCTTCTAGTGAGAAGATGACCCCTAGCCTGGGCCACCCATGTGCAGGGCTGTAATTACAACAACTGTTGCTTCCTCACTCACCCACTGCCACCAATGCTTTGGAGGTAAAAATAATAAAATGGTATAGTGAAGTCTTTTGATTCATAGGATTTAATTTAAGTGAAGCAGAATTGCATGAAGTCATCGGCCTCACTCTTTCTCCTAAAGCCACCACTGTTCAGTAGCAGGAGAGATGCAGTGAATGACCTTGATGTCTTACATGTCCAATGAAGCTCTAAGCACTCCACAGAACCCGCTTCACCTGTTTTCATGACTGCTGGAATAAATTGTTCTCATATGACCATTTCACCAGAAGTCTTTACCTGCTTGGAGTAGCAGTCCTTTAACTCACCTTGGTCTGAAACCCCTTTGTTACCCTCACCCTGGTTTAATCATCTGCTAAAATGGTTTACTGGGTGTGGCAGCTGTGCAGGCTACAGCTTCTTGGAGCCATAGGAGAGGTGGATCATGTGGACACACGTGGAAAACAAAAGGGTTTGTAAAGGGCTTGGCAGCCTTCACACTAGAGGTACTAGTCTTCCCTAAACACACTAAATATATTTATGTTTATATGTGTGTGCTTATGTGCATACATATTTATAACAACAGGTTTGTTTTTCTTTTTCAACTCAGGAGTAAAGAATGGGAGGAAGAAAAGGCAATTTCATGCTGATTGAAAAAAATAAATCAAAGTATATAAACAGGCAAATTTTCAATGAAGAAATAAAAAAACTAAATATAGTTGTATGAAAGAATGCTCAATCATTACTGATTGGAAAAATGCAAATTAAAGCAACTTTCAAGTATCATCTCACATCTATCTGACTAAAATGATAGGGGGAAATGAGAAATGAAATTTAAAAAGGAAAGGAATATATAGCATTAAGAAAGTAAGAAATATGGAAAATCAGTCTGCAAAAGTAAGCTGGAACCAGAGATATGAAAAATTCATGAGTGTGAGGGATGTGATATGGTCATATTTGTGCAAGTTGAAATCAAGAAGTACAATTAGTATAGCAGTTCAGGAGAGGTCTGTTCATATTGATGTGTTGGCCATATGACAAAAAGTTGGATATGAGATTGTTAGGAAGTTATAATCAACAAAAATTGACAACTGGTTGAATGAAGAGACAAAAAAAGAGTTGGAAATAACTAAGATTACAAATTTAGTTAACTGGAAAGATGATTGGGCCCTCAATAAGGAAGTTTAAAGGAGGGATGGGTTTTAGGAAAAACACCATGAGATCTGTTTTTTATTAGCTGAAGTTGAGATATCTTTGGGACAGCTAAATAGAGATGTCTAATTGGCAATAAAAACATGAATTCAGTAATAGCATAATTTGATCAGCTGCTACTAGAAAGATTAATCAGACAATTGTGTATAGGGATTATAGAGAGAAAAGGGATGTTGTTTACAAATAAAATAGACTAGTCAGTCATCTAGTCTTGATTGAGGACCTGCTAAGGCACTGTGCTAAGCTCAGGAGATTCAAAGAATGGCAAAAGATAGTCCCTGATTTCAAGGAACTCAGTCTAATGGAGGAGACATGCAATCTAGGCCATCTATGTCTTCACTCAAATCCTTTTGAAAAGTATAGGTGAATATTAGATTGCCTAATATGACAAAAAAAGAAAATGATAAATGTCAGAGAGGATATGGGAAACTGAAACACTAATGCATTTTTGGTGTTGTGAACTGATCCAACTGTTCTGGAGATCAATTTGGAATTATGCCCAAAAAGCAATAAACGGCGCATATCCACAGCTAGATTTGTATCCCAAAATGATAGAAAGAGGAAATGGATCCACAAGTACAAAAATGTTTATAGCAGCTTATTTTGGGTAGTAAATAATTGGAAATTGAGGTGATGGCCTTCAATTGGGGAACATGAACAAATTGTGGTATACGAATGTCATGGAATATTATTGGTCTGTAAGAACGGATGAGCAGGTAGATTTCAGAAAAAGCTGGACTTACAAGAATTGTTGCTGAGTGAAGTGAGCAGAATCAGGAAGACATTCTACACAGTAACAGCAAGATTGTGTGATGATCAATTTTGATAGACTTAGCTCTCCTCAGCAATCCAAAACAACTTCAAAAGACTTCAAAAACTTCAAAAGTCGGTCCCCTGAGCCTGCTGCCGCCTGGCAGCAGAACAGCCTTGCCCGCCCGAGCCCAAAGGCCGCTCCGGGCTCTGTTTTGTCCAGCTCCCGGGTCTCTCTAACCCCCCCCCAACCCCCCCCCCCGTCTGCAGGCTCTGGCTCCTCTGCTTTGTTCTGGGGGGCTTCGGACCATTGGCTTTTTGGGGTAGATTTGAGGAAGTGGCTGGGGCCCTTCCTGGGTCTGTCCGAGTGGGCTGCACTGGGGGGGGTGGGATTTGAGGGGGAGGGGGATTGCTTGGTCCAAAGTCAGGGAGCCCAGAAGGAGTTAGGTTAGTTCTGGGGGATGGTGGCTTCTGTCGTGGCCTATCTTACCCAGTGCAGCTCGAGCAGACCCCTTCTTAGTGTGATTTCTTAATTATTATGGTTTTAAAATTATGAGTGACAAGATCCTGCTTTTCTTGCTTCCTAGTAGAAACGTAGCTGACCCACCTAAGTGTAAGTTTCTCCCTGGTGCTATCCACATCCAGAAAAAGAACTATGGTGTGCAAGTGCAGATCAAAGCATCCGGTTTTCACTTTTTGGGGTTGTTTTTCTTTCTTGTCTTTTTTTCCCTTTAGTTCTGATTCTTTTTTTCATAACATGACTAAGGCAGAAATGTTTAAATATGATTGTACATGTATACCCTATATCAACCCTATATCAGATTGCCTGACATGTTGGAGAGGGAGGAGAAAAAGGAGAAAAAAAACGGAAATCAACATCTTATAAAAGTAAATGTTGAAAACTAAAAATAAATAAGCAAAATGTAAAAAGAAAAAAGAAAAGATGCACAGGTGAAGAAAGAAGAATATGTCAGAGGAAACTGATACATGAACTAACGCTCTTCTGGCCGTTCTATTGGCCCATACCCTTAAATCTTTAGCTCCCGTATTGTTACCTTTAGAAGGTTATTTTCCCGTGGAATACAACGTTTAGAAGGCTAGGACCAACAGGATACTGAGGTAAGGTAGCAAAGGGCCTGCTGTGTCTATGACATTATGTTTATGAATGCATTATATGTGTGGACATGGAACCTCACGCATGGATCCTAACCCTGAATGGTCACATAACATTATCTCTGCATATATTAATTAGGCAGCCGTAGTGTATCTATAGTGTTGCTCTGCATTCGATTATTAGGTCTCCAGTTTTCTGCTTATTTCCCGGCAGTGCAGATTCAGCGCTAAACTTCCCGTCAGGAAGGTCTGGGTTACAATCTTGTCTCAGACACTGCGTGTAGTCACCAAACTTAGGCCATTTACCCAGCTCACTAGGGGGCCCTGAGGCCCAAAGGAGATAACATGGAAAGTGTTTGTGTGAACTTTATAGGGAGGTAGAAATGGCGTTTTGCTATTGTTATTCTCCAGGAATAGTGTAAGCTCCTTCCAGGCAAGGTACCTGCCACGGCACCTCACTTGGTAGGCCCCTCGTTTCTGCACTAAATCACCCGGAAAGCTCTTTCCGTTTCTATAAGATTAATAGATTTACACCCATCATCTTATTATCTTAGGTGCACATCTTTCTCATAACCGGTGGCCCTGCTCCCCTCCGTCGCCATTGCATGCGTCACTCCTTCCCATCCCTCCTTTTTAGCTTTTCCCTATCAGCTTGGGCCCTCAGCAACCGACTGCGCCATTACTCCTTCCGCCACAAGAGAGCGGAAAGAGCGCTGCATTTGGGGTTCCAAGACCCGAGTTCGAATTCCAACTCCCTGGGACCCTCATCTATAATATGAGGAAGTTAGCTTGAGGGGTTTCCAAGGTCCCTTCTGGCTCCAAGTAAAAGATTCTAGGGCCTACAACAACCAATCTGCCCCCCCCCTTCCCCAAGAAACGGATTCAGTCTTAGCCCCTCCCCGCCCCGCCTTCTTCCCTTGCCCCTTCCCTCTTTTACTCAATGGCTCCGCCCACCTCCTCCATTCCTTCCTCACCTTCGCCAGCACGCGCAGGGTCCCTACCTTCCTTCCTTCTTTAGCCCCCAGCTTGGGTGATCCGCCCACTTCGGGCCAGAGCTTGGTCCCTTGCTTCCCGCCCCGGGGGGGCGGGGAAACCGCCTACACCGCCTCACAGCCACATGGGAGGCTGATTCAGGCCAAGTTAGGCGGGGTGGGGTGGGGCCTGACTGGCCGAGACCGGACTAGCGGTCCTGGGCAGGCCCGCCCCTAATCTGCTGAAGCTATGGGCGGAGGCGGCCGTTGCCCTGGGTTACCGGCCACGCGGAGAGGCTCGGAGGACCGGGACTGCGGAAGTGATGTTTAGCAAAATCAGCTTCTCGCGAGAAAATTGGCGCGGGTCGGGGAGCGGAGTTCAATAGAGACGTTTGTAGTTGTAGGCGTGTCACGAGCAGAAGAGGCTGTTGGACCGAAGAAAAGTGGGAGAAGCGCCACAACTTCGCAAATAACTCGGGGGGCAGGAGGTTCGTCAGTGCCTCGCTGGGGCTTTTGGGTAAGAAGATGGCCCAAGTCGATCCCGGACCCTGAGCCTGGTTTTGGCCCAGAGATTCGTTTGCAGGGCCGGGGAGCCTGGGCTTTGTGGCGGGAGGTCTCGCGTTCTTTCGGCTCTTTGGGGCCTTAGGTCGATGCTGCAGCAGCAATAATAAAAATAAGCCATCTTTGTATAACCTCGGCGCCGGGACAAAATCAACCTGACAGTCCCTGCCTTCAAGGAGCGTACACTCTATTAACAGGAGCCTAACGAGCGCCCCGCCGGGCGCCTCCTGGAATGGGATGTAGGCTTCAGGCCCCATGATAGTGGAGCGTGGGCGCTGTGCTTTATTGGCTACCTGCGGGTGTCAGGTGCTTAATGCATTCTATAAATCGGTTGTGTGTGTGAGTGTGGAGCGGCAGAAAGTGCTGGGTGTGGCCGGTTCCAATGTTGACCACCTATGTGACTTTGGGCAGGTCGTATTTTCTTATTAGTTTTCGCTAACGTGAGATGAAGGGGTCGGGTTCCATCAAAGCTTCTTAACTCTGGGTAGGGCCTCCATATGGGGTCGCGAAATGAGTATTTGTCAGCTTGATTTGTGTGTCAATTTTACATATTTAGGGTCACGTAAAAGGTGTTTTGTGAAAAGGAGAGGGGAGGGTTTTATAGGAAGCCTCTAACGTCCTCACCACCAGGTGGGTCTATAGAAGTGGATACTAGTATGCGTTTAAGTTCTTTGTTGATTTGAAGGTAGATTCAATTTCAGTTTGTTTATTCTTTTGAAGTCATGACAATTTCTGTAGCACTTTAAACCTTACAGAGTGCTTTCCTCACAACAACCGTGTGAGGTAGACAATACAGGTATTATTATCTTCATTTTACTCATGAGGAAACAGCTCAGTGAAATGACTTGCCCAGCCAGGTTTAGTCTGGCTTCTCTTCTTCAGTCTTGACTGTACTTAATTTCAACCAGACAGTCTTCTCGGAATGGATCTACCTCACTCCTCGCCAGTCCTCCATCAAATTCTAGAATCACTAAATTCTATTGGAGGAGGTCACCTAATTGGTTCCACGACTTCAACCGGGCAACCTGACAACTCTTTATTTTTTGTGATCAGTCATCTGAACTAATGCTTGTTTTAGGTCCACAGGAAATAATTTGGAAAAGTGAAATAATTCAGCCTTTCATATTTATTTTCCATGTTTAGTTGTAATTGTCCCTATTAACGTGGGTGTTTTGTGGTAACCAATCAACATCCATCCTAGAAAAAAAACCGAAAACTTCAAAATAAAACATGTCTTCAAATTAGATTTATCGAAGAATATTTTCTACAGCAGGTAGAACAAGAGGTTCCTGTAAGTTTTAAGGTTTGGGGTAAGAAATAGTCATTAGTTTGCTTGGATAGGATATTTCCATCCCTTCCTTTTTATATGGAAGGTCTCATCTCTGGTGTATCTGAAATTTCATCATTTTTCTTCACCAAAGGAATTGTAGGGCAGGGACTAATGGGGAAGAAAGGTGTTACCTTTGTAACCAGATGTATATTTTTGAATCCTTAAGTATTGTGTACTAAGGAAGGAGGGAAAAAGGAAGTAGAAAAAGTCTGTAGGTCCTCATAGCTTGTTTTCTTTTGTAAAACTATGTAATTTATTTTATGCTTTTCAAAATGTGATTTTGAAAAAGTACATTTGACTTCACCACATACTGGCCAAGGGATCCTAGAGACAAAAAAAGGTTTGAACCTACTCTCAGGACCTTAACTAGACTCAGAGCCCGAGAGCTTACTGTTTGGCACCAGTGAGTGTCATGGGCTCATAAGAAGCCTTATAGCAAAACAAGGAACAAAAATGCCATAAAGTTTATAACTCTTGGGGGCAGCTAGGTGGCGAAGTGGATAGAGCACCATCCCTGAATTCAGGGGGACTCGAGTTCAAATCGTTACTCAGTGTGAAGACACTTCCTAGCTGTGTGACCTTGGGCAAGTCACTTAACCCCAGCCTGGGGGAGGGGGGAAGCTTGAAACTCTTAATTTCACTCCTAATTTTCCTGAGCCAGGGTCTAAATAAAGTATTTTAGAAGTGTAGTGAACAGATTTATTAAAGGTCTTTTTGCTCAAATATTGATATCTTTCCTTATGAGGTAGGCTGTTAGTAACTAAAGCTTGCTCGTCTCTTTCCATGTTGTTTTTGCTGTTATCAATATTTTGATAATTTGGGGAGGGGGTAAGAACTTTTTTGTGTTTGACCTTCAAGGCTTAGGGAAGGTTCTTTTGAGAAGTAGCATTTGAGCTGGGTTTTCCAGATTTAATAGGAATTCAAGAAGATGAGGGGGACTCCAGGCATAGAATAAGCAGACTTTGCTTTCATCTCAGAATAGGCTCTTGCCCCTGCTTGTCTTAACCCTAAGTCTGTTGTAATAGTCTCCTTTCCTGAGTCCCCTTTCCGCCCCCCCCCCCATTTCTGGCCTTCACAACATTGCTAAATAATTTTCAGCTTGAGATTTGACTATAAAAACCTTCAAGGATTTCAGACTTATTGGATAAATACAAATTCCTCAAATTAAATTCTTTAAGCTTTCCATAATCTGGTTCCAGCATTATTTCAAATTAATCTCTTTATGACCTATTCCAAGCAAAGTGCCCTATCTCTGAAGATTTGTTCCCATTTAATCTTCCTCCAAGCCCCAGCTTAGGTCCCAACTCTTTCCTCAATAAGTCTCAATTAAAAGTGGAAGATTCTTCTTAAAGCACTTTTCCTTTGCCCCTTTACACTTAATTTTATACAAACTGTTCATTTTATTTGAACCCCAAACTCCTATGTAATCCTCTTTGAGGATAAAACCTTGAGTCATATGTACCTTTAGTCCTTTGTATACTGTATTGTCATTAATGTTTGTGAAAATGAATAGAAGAGGGCCTTAGACTTAAATCTTATTTACTTGGCAGTCAGTAGAAAGCTACTAAAGAGTCTTGCTTTAAAAATATTTTATTTAATAATTTGTTTTAGGAATTTACTTATCACAAAATATTAATACTATCCACTGGAATCCATATTTGTTGAGGATAGCAATGGCTGTCTCCATTTATAAAGGGTAGATTAAGCAATTTAGCAGGGTGTTCCAACATAGGTTGTTCTTATGTTTTACATGATTTTAAAGAAGGAAGAGAAATACTTTTGAGACTTTGAAAAGTCTCTTTTTAGATAGGCAGTTGTGGTGCACTGAGGTTAGCAGAATAGAGCATTATATATGGCATTAAGGCAAATATATCTAGTTGAATATTCACATTTTCTATACTAGCTGTTATTTTAATTGAAAAAGATTTCAGTCTATTATGAAAAGCATCCATATGCTTATAAAAACCAAAGTAAGCAAGCTATTATAGGTATTCTTACTGCCTTCACCAAAGCAACATTTGAGAGAGTGTGAGAGTGTGTGTGTGTGTGTATGTGTGTGTGTGTGTACTAAAGATTTAGTGCCAAGACCTGGAAATGAAAAAAGTTTACATTCCATGAGAAAGTGGGAAATGGGGGGGGGGGAATAATTAAGTACACATAAAAAATAATTTGGTGGGGTGAGGAGGGGAGACAAAAAGTTAGGGAGGATCAGAAGCTTCCTCTAGAATGATGATTGAGTTGTGCTTTGAAAGAGTCTAGGGGTTATAGAAAGTGAAAATAGTAAGAATGTTCCAAAAGCATAGAGGCAAGAGATAAAATGTAATCTATGGGAAGAACAAATAGGCTATTTTGACTAAAAAGTTCATGATTGAGAATAATGGACACAATCTGGAGACTGGAGCTAGACTGAAAGGCTTTAAAGTCTAAACTAAAGCATTTATATTTATTTTAGAGACAGTAGGTAGTCAAAAAGAAGATTACTGAACAAGTCTGACAAGGTTAGACTTGTGTTTAAGGATTATAGCAGCTCTGTGAAAGATGGGTTGGAAAGAGAAGAGACTAGCTTCAAAGAAACTGATTAGGAAACTATTGTAGTACTCTAGAAATTATGTGATACAGATCAGAAGTGGGAGTAATAGTTGTGAATAGAGGGGCAGGACATGGACCTGGAGAGTTGAGATGGTGCAGGAACAGTAGACCTCTTGTACAAAGATCTAGAAAACTAGATCAAATTCTTAACCATGAAATCCAAGCCACAGTGAGTCATTTTCCCACCCCACATTAGTGTGGGAAGACAGAGAGGTGCCCATCATGTAGGGACAGGGTCTGGCCAGAAGCGACCAAGCAGCGTTCATGAGGCTGGGCACCAGGATAGGGAACAAAACAAAATCCCAGGAGATGTCCATACTAGTACAGAAGCAGATGCCATCTTGACAGCTCCATTGCCTACTACCCACTGTCACAAAAATAGCAAATTAAGGAGAAAAACCTGTCACCAGGAGTGGTGACTGGCCATGGGTCCTAGCTGTATACTGAACAAGAAACAAGTTAAGCAAACAGTAGTAGCTGTGTGTCTATTCTCAGGGGCAAAGCAAAGAATCAGTTTTGGTCTCCAGCTTGAGCTGATACTTACAATGGAATTAACTAGGGCAGGAATCCCAGATCTCTGAACTTACAGAGCCTACCAACAAGCTGTAAGAGTAAGTGAAAGACATGTAAAATGTATGGGATTGCCTGTCATCTAGGGGAGGGAGTAGAGGGAAAGAGGGGATAATTTGGAAAAATGAATACAAGGGATAATGTTACAAAAAAAAAAATTACTCATGCATATATACTGTCAAAAAAAATTTATAATAAATAAAAAAAAAGTAAGTGAAAGAGCAGTCTACTTAATCTAAAGATAGATTTAAGAATTTACAGAACTCAGATGAAGAGGGTACTGATCAGACTTCATTCTAGGTAACATCACTAGGAAACACCAAAAGTTTACAGACCTCAAACCTCCAGTCTGAACCAAATAAAAACAGGATTACACAAGAGTGTAGAATCTCAGCCCAGGCATTCCCCACAGAAGAGTGAACACCTCACCATGAAGTTATGGTGAAAGAGAAGCTTCAAATACACAAACATAAGAGAATGATTCAAGAACATCTACAAGGAAAGTTTCAAAGAAATATGCAGTTTAAATGTAAATCCAACAAGAATTTCTAGAAGAGTTAAAGCAAGTTAAATAGAACCTACTGATATGTTATGAAACATCAAGAAAATTTAGTAGCTACCATATAAAGGAGTGGAATTTGGGATGTGATAGTCTGGAAAATGAAAAATTCTAGGCTTAAAACCAAGAATAGTTTATCCAGCAAAACAAGTATAATCCAACAGGAGTAAAAAAATCCTTTAGTAAAACATTAGACTTACAAACATTCCTGAGGAAAAGAGTAGTGCTTAGTAGAAAATGTAATATACAGAAGTATCAAGAGAAGCATAAAAAGGTAAACATGAACAAGTTATCATAAGTTTTAAATTGTTTACATTTTTATTTAGGGAGATATTGTGTAGCTCCTCAGAATTCCATCAACAGGGGGTCACAGTGAGGAGATAATGTTTATCTTCTCAGAATTCCATTATTGCCATGGGGTCATAGAGGGAATCTAATTAGAAAACGAGAGTGGATTTTTTTTTTAAATTTTAGGATCTTGAAAATATTGGAAAGGAAAGAAGAATATATTGGGGGGTGGTGGTAAGGGGAGAACATGCCAGAAGAAAAATTCTCTTGAAATCAAGTACTTAAAGAACTATTACACAACAAGGATGAGGGAGTAGAGAGGACAGAACATACCTGAACCTAAAAACACACCTTCACAGAGTTGGTTACAGAAATACATTATCCCCAACAGGGAAAAAGAATGGAAAAACAAAACGCAGGGGGATAAGAAGATGGGTAGACTTGAGAGAGAAATTAGTTGAAAGTAAAAGAAGGTGGGAAACAGAAGGAAAAGCATACAAGAGGAGGATGAAAAGAATATACAGCATAACTTATGAATATGGATGAACTCGCCTAAAGAACTGAAGAGGATAATAGAATGCATTAGATCCCAGAACACACTTAGAAATAACATTCATTCATATTTTCTCTTTTTTTAAATACACACACACACATATTGAGTTAAAATTCTGAAATAAAAAAGGCAGGGACAGCATCATGGTCTCATGAAATATAATTAAAGAGATAAACAGGTAAGCTGTACCAAATGGCATAACATCTGAATTCATAAAGGAAAAAAATGAATCATAGGGAGAATTGGGAGAATTCTCAGTAGTAGGGAACCTAAATTTATCCTTTTCAGATGTAGAAAAATATGACCAAAATTTGAAATATGACAATGCTTGAATAAGAAATTTATTGATAAACATCTAGGTCTATCATATATTTTATTCCTACATCAAATGTAAACAAAAAGGAGTATAGGTATTTGTCAACATTAATGTAGGATTAATCTGGGTTGGAATACACATTCCACAGGTATAGTCTTAAAGAGGATGAATACAAGTTTTATTACTGCTCAAAACCTTGATTTAAATAAGATAAAAGAGTAAACTTAAAAAGTAATGTGTAATTAAGCATGGAGATCATCAATATAACATACATCACCATTGCAAGGAAGCACCAATATCTGAATTCCTTAGCTGGGAGAATCTTGAGTGAGTTATTCAGTCTGGAGTGAAAGGCTTTGTCAGGAAAGTGACACCAAACTGAGTTCTCAAAGTCCCTTTTCACTAAGGGGTTTTTATAGGCTGAAAACAAAGGTACTATGTGAAGTACTTTTTTTGATATGTGACCCTTGAGACAGAGTAGCCCCTCTCAGCTACAGGGATGTTTTATTGCAAGTGGTCTATCAAAGAAAATGTTTTGTTTATTCCTTTGGGAGGATTATGTTTACTCCAGGAACTGGCCAGGTTTCTGGAGTTAACATAGGCCTGTCATAAGATATTAATTAAGGCACCAAAAGAATGGCCAATCCTCCTAATGCTCCCTGAGATTTTATCAGATAAGTAGGAGTGCATTTCAGCAAAAAAGTTAACACAAAAGACATGGGTGAGACTTGATTCTTTCCTCACTAGGATACCCTATATGTATGCTGCACCTTCACAAAAATTTTTCACTTAAAAACATCAGAAACAAATGAAAAGCAGAACATTAAGCATAATTTTTACTGACTATAATGCAATAAAAGTTATATTCAATAAAGAACTTATAAATGGCAGGATTTGCACTGTCACATGATTGGAATAAATTTTCATGGGTGTCATTTGTAGGATATTGGAGTTTTCAGATTATTTCCTAATTTTCCTTCTGTTGCTGCCAGGATTTTCAATAAAGCAGAGGTTTTCTGATGCATATACTAATTATTGAAGGTTCTGTGCCATATGTCTGCTCATAAAGTGTCTTTAACTAACTGAAGAACACTGTCGCTTTTTCCACTTTTGCTTTTGTGTAGTCTATGTCTCATGGCATCTGAAAGTTGGGATTCTACTTCAGTTTGAGCCCAATGAAGAGCAGTGATTTCTACTCTTAATTTAAGAATTCTTTTTCTCTAAGTGGGACACATGTCCTTCCTGTAATACTGCCTCATTCTGAAGATGTTCTTTTGTTTGGGTGTCAGCTGAACTCCTAATAGCAGAAATGGGGTCTGAATAACACAAAATGAATTTTGGTAGATTGGGAGGGATGATGGGAGAATCCTCCAGAAACTTCACACTCAAGTCCTTATTAGATGAAGTCTCACCTTAGGTGAAGAAGAGGATGACTTTTTGCCAAAGGATTAAAAGATATAAAAAAAGGTGCTGGTCAACCCTCCATGTGATCCCAGCCATTCAACAAGCATTTCTCAGTTTTCTAAAGCCCATTTAAAAATATTTTTGGCTGTACATAGTTCCTTATCTCTCTTGGAAACAGAAATGATGTGTTTTATGCACACTTTCAGAATGTACCAAGGACACCAGCTTGGCATGATATTTATTTGTGATAACAGCAAAATAATGTTCATTGGTAATCTTTGTTTAATGAATGTAACGCTTAAGTGAAGAATGCCAAATAAACAAGAGACTGGGGAGAAACACTGAATTAGAATGTCCAAGTACTCTAAACTCATAATTTGAAGGAAAATCTAATAATTCTGACAGAGCTGGGATGTAGAAAAATGGTATCATTACCTAGTAAACAAACTTCTCCATGTAAATAACATGCAAGGGATCTTTGAATTCAATTGGTCCAAAGCACACTGATGGTATAGTTAGTTATATTATAAAAAGTGTTTTCTGCATTTCCCTTGGTTCTAAAAGTCAATTGCCACAAACAGCACTGGATCTATTAGCCTACTTGCTACTTGTTCATTTTCTTCCTTTGCAACAATGGACTGTCCACACCATGGAGCATAGAAGACCACCACCACTACTTGTCAATAAATTCTTGACAAATGTTTTCTGCCAGTCCAAGTATCGTTGGAAGAGGTCACAGACAGGAGATCTTGAGGAGAAGAAATTGCTGATGGTTTTGCTAGTATTACCACATTTTTTGCATGATTGCAGGTGAATGTGAAGGCCAGGAGCAGTGCCCGGCCCACAGCCACACAGCTTGAGCTGGTTGGCCACCCTAGCAGCAAATGCAGGAGTGGGAGAAGCTGGGCTGAAGAAGTCCTTGCTCCTGCCACAGCCCCTCAAGTCCCACCTTCTTGGTCACAGCTGCTACCACCTAGGCCTCTGCATAAAGAAATTGCATTCTCCCTACTGTTTATAGCTCAGCCACCACAAGGCAAAAGTCTCCAAGACAATATTTATGGAAAAATTTATATCTCCAAACACTTTAATCATTAAAAAGAACAGCCTAATGAGTTAAATATGAAATTAAAACTAGAAAACCAAATTAAAAACCCTAACATCAAGTTAGAAATTCTGAAGATTAAAAGAAAAACTAAAATGAAAACAAAAATAACCATTAAATAAAACTTGGAATTATTTTTAAAGAACAAAACAAACCCTTAGCTAACTTTATTTTTAAGTAGAGAAAAGTTACCAATATCAAGAATGAAGATGAAGTCACAATAAAAGAAAAATTAAGTTACTTTACCTAGCTATGTCAATAAAACTTAGAATCTAAAATATTCACAAAATATAAACTGTTCAGCTTCACAAGAAATAGAATACTTTAATAACCCTACCTTATCAAGAAATTGAACAAGTCGTCAAAGAAACTCCAATGTACATAAATCTGAGTAGGATGAACTCTTCAAGTGAGATGGATTTTGAACATTTAAAGAACAATTCTAATACTATACAAACTTTGAAAGAAACAGGAAAAGGAATCCTACCATATTCTGACACAACTTTTGCTTCCTAAATCAGATTATATCAAAATAGAGAAAACTGAATAATAAAATATTTTAGAAGGGAGACTACAGCATAGCACAAAGATATAACCTATGACTAGTTTAGACTTACACCAAGAATGAAGGACTAGTCCAATATTAGGAAAACTATAAATATACTTGACCATATTAACAAAAATATAATTTGATCAATAGTGGCAGAAAAAGCTTTTTGACAAAGTACAATACCTATTTCTGATTAAAAAAAAGGATAAACTTTCTCTAAAATGATGAATAATGGGTGTTGTCAATATAGCAATTATAAGAACATAATTTTCCAATTTTTCCCCTCCCCCCCAAAAGAAACAACATAAAGTGACTAGAGAAATCATACTCTATTGGGTAGGTTGAGCCAGTATTCTAAAAATGACAGTAATACTTAAATGCATTTACTTATACAATGCCATACCAATGAAACTATCAAAGGATTATTTTATAGAGTAGAAAAAAATCCATCTGAAGGAACAAAAGTTAATATCAGGGGAATTAATGGGAAAGAAAAAAAAAAAGCAGGAAGACCTACTAATAGTAGATCTCAAAATTATACTATAATCATCAAAATGTGTCACTAGGTAAAAAAAAAATAGTGGAACAGATTAGGTACATAATATACAGAAGCAAATAAGCAAAGGTATAGAGCAATAATATTTTTGCACTTATACAACTAAAATTAAAAGGGACAAAAAAATTGATAAAAGAACCTATAGTAAATTTCTCTCATAAGTCTTTTTTTGAGTACTGACTCAAAATTATGAGTAATTTTCCACTTGATACATGATTGAAGCATATGAAGAAGCAGTTTTCAGAGGAAGAATCCAAGTTATTAATTGCTATAAGTGTTCAAAATCATTAATACAGGAATGCAAATTAAAACAACTGGAGTAGTACACATTTCTCAGATTGGCAGAGTTGATGCAAGAGGAAAATGGCAAATGCTAGAGAGGTTATAGGAAAATTACATCAATACCCTGTTGGTGGCACTGTGAACTAGTCTGGAAAGCAATTTTGAATTATATCCAGAAAAGCTATTAAACTTTGCAAAGTTCCAGGGATAACTGGTAGTACAAAGTCTATACTGCAAAGAGATTTAAAGAAAAAACACTCCATATGTATGAAATTATAACAGCTCTTTCCATGGTAGCAAAGAATTGAAAACTCAGGATGCGCCCAGCAACTGAGGGATGATGTTTGGTATATGAAAGTGATGGAATACTATTATAATAATTAATTTCACTGGTATAATTTCACATAAACCTGGGAGAAATTATATTAAGTGATGCAAAGTGAATGGAGCAGACCCAGAACAATTTAAACAATGACAGATTAGTAAGTAAATTTTGAAAGACTCAGAAACTGATCTACCTAATGATAAACGCAATTACAGAGAACTAATGATGAACCTATATTACCTACCTCCAGATAGCCAAATGACCTTGAGTGCAGATTGAAGCTCTTTGAGGTGAGGGAGTAGGGAAGAGAGAAACATATGGCTAATGTGGAATTTGTTTTGCCCAACTACACACATTTGCAATAGGTTTTGGTTTTTTTGCTTTCTCAACTGAGAATGGAAGATGGTTAAACTTGGGTAACTAGAAATGTGGGGCTTTCATTATAGAGCAAAATCAAGAAAAGGAAGATTTGAGGGAAAATAAAAGTTGTTTTATACATTTGAATTTGAGATGCCTGAATACAAATGAGAATACCAAATAGATATAGTATTGGAGAGATTTAGAAACCATCTGCCTAGATGATAATTGAGCCCATAGGAGCTAATGAAATCATAAAAATAAAAAAGCTCAAGATAAAACCTTTTGTGTCTTACCACACAAAATAATCAAGGACAACTTTTCTCAAGTCTCATCAAAATAACAGGAAAAGATATGAAAAAACTCCCAACTTTCCTCTTTTGTGCTCTTTCTACTATATTTGGGGTTGCAAATGACAGGAAATAAGAGTTCCAGGGTTGAAGCCTACACAGAGACTGAACCTGTGATTTCTGTAGCAAAAGGAATTGTCAGAGGAAGAAAATTCCTCCACCAGAAGGAATCAATGTTCTCTCCTAACAAATTTATTTCTTGTCTATTCTGTGCATGTTTTTTATTTGTATATACCTTATTTGTAACAGGATACAAGTTATTTTTGTCTTTGTTCCCAGTGCCTAGCACAGACAAGGAAATATAGAAAGTAGTTACGAAATGTTTACTGAACTAAATTGAGCTAAATATGCTCCTACAATGAGGGAATTCAGTAACCAATTTTATGACTTTTAAGGAAATGCTTCAAAGCAGAAATATTCTTTGAAACTTTTTGAAGGTTAAATTTACCTTTTTAAAGTTCTTTATCAATTTGTATGTAAAAATATCATTCCTAGATCTTAGCACACTAACATATGCAAGTAATATTTTAAGAACTGCTGGATGGAACTTTTATATAAAAACAAACAACTAATAAGTCAGGGTTTTTAAAAAGTTTTATTAAATTTCATTAATTATTCTGCTACAAGGTTGAAGCTTAATCTGTATAAAATAGCTTCAGCCAAGCAGTTTATTCAGAAATTAAGTTGGTATTGCTTTTCATCTGACACCAGCCAGCTAAACAATCTCAGTACATTATTCCCATGGACAGAAACCAAATGTATTTTGAACAAAACTGGTAATGGACAGAGTTGAATGGCCATTATAACATTACTGATTTAAGGCTTTTTACAGATAAAATGGTCTGAGAATTCATTTTCACAACCCATGATGCAATGAATTCAGAAGTAGACAGATACTAAAAATCACTAGGAAGAAATTGTGCAAAAGATGCATATTAAGAGTAAAAGCATTTTTATCCAGTCATTTTTTTTGAGTAGTTAAATTTTTTTCCATGCCATGGTGTTTCAGAAGTGTTAAAAATTGCTAACCTTCTATATACCACTAATTTAGGACAAAACTATAAGGGGCTGTGTTCTTATGCTAATTTATTTGGGGGTCCAATGTTCAGTCCTCAATAGATTTTATATATCTCTCATAAGCATCCTCACTCATCAGTTCATCAAGTTCTGAAGGGTTGCTCAGAGTCATCTTGATCAGCCAACCTGTAATTAAGAAGTTATTTTGAAATCCAAATTACCTTAAACAACAAAAGATCCAATGTGTATCTAATATTGAACCCGCTCACAGCAGCTTAGTGAAAATAATCGCAAAAACTTTGTTAAAATTTAATTTCACAGGGTAGGTTTTATCTCACTAGTGGCAAAGGAGTGAAGAAAAAAAATGTGGAATAAATTCAAGTTTCATTAAATAAACTTTGGCACCTATAATTTTGAATTTTCTACATCTGAGGCAATCTTCAAACTAGCCTTATCTATTTTTTAGGTTCAACATGCTGAGCCCTTTGCAGTATCATGGCACTTAATATTTTACAGAAAAATCGCAAAAGTACACTTTGTTCTTTTAACTTGTATGAATTTACTTTATGATTATAACATTATGAATAAGTATCAAATACCTAAAGGCAATTGTGGGGCCTATTTTTCAGTACTCTTCTATTAAATAGAAATGGGGCCACTAATAGGGATACTTAGTAACATCTTTAATAAGTACACAGAAATCCCTACAGGTCTTGTACCAAAACACTTAAAATGTAATGTTATCTATGTTTTATAATGTTTTTATTTTCCAATTACATTTTCATCTGATTTGGACCATAGTAGTACTGCAGGCTTCATGTCATATATTTTACTCCTCTTTCCATCTACAAGACAAGGGGAGCTACAGAAAGAAAAGCCATTGCCTAACAGAGTTCCCATCTAGACAATAAAGTACTGAGAATGTCAAATAGCTCAGTTTAAGGAAATATTATGGTCAGATAGCTCAGTCAAAAGCTATTATACTTCAAAATCCATGCTGATCCTAATCTGCTTTTAGACCTTAAAGAACCATTATCCTTTCTAGTACTCTCCTTTACTCTTTTTTTCCCCTTGAAAACTGAAACATACAGGCTCTGTACAGGACTGGTGCTTAGAGATCTTAAGTGTTGCTATCAATACCAAGGCCAAAGGAAAAAATGTTTCTAATTCACAAATAAAACCTTAAATAAAGTAACAGTATAGGTACTAGGGCTAATGAGTTTATTAGTAAGCTTACTTTACTAAAAACATTACTGTTTTTAAAAACATAATGTGAATGGATACCTTAGGAATGAAATAATTTATAGGTGATTATATCACTAATTCTCTAAACTGATAATAAAATTCTCTAGCTGAGCAGTACTAAAAGAGACAATGCTGGTGTTTAAAAAGCACCACTGAGAAACTACTGAAAAAATGTTTGTAATGGTATACTTTTATTTTAATACATCAGGAAAAATTTTTTTTAAATTTTAAAATACTAGCCAAAATTTGTGTCTCCTCTTTCCCCATTGCCTAGTAGGTATGCTCTCATGTATTACTTATATTCTTAGAAGGAATTTGATGAAATATTCCCATTAAAGGTCCATTTCAGCATTGAGTTGACTCAAAAGTTATTGTCATAAATGAGGAAATGCTTAAATTAAAAAAAATAAAATGCTAGCCCTTCAAGAAACCAATACCAGCATCTTACCATCTTCATAACAAGATTTGTTGACAAGTCCTGGGTCTTCTGCAAGAGCTACATTAATTTCAGTTACTTCTCCTGTTAGTGGAGAATAGAGTTCACTGGCAGCTTTCACACTTTCCAAAGCTCCAAACTCATCTAAATATAAATAAAATTTAAAAATAGATTATATTATGTCAGAAATATCAGTTACAAAAATGAAAAATATGGAGAGGCAACAAATGAAACCACTAGAGTTATTTATATGCTTTATAATTTTAAAAAATATTAAATCGAATGTCATTAGCCGATACAGTTCTATTTAAAAGGCATTTATTAAGGGCAATTCTTTGATCCAAACAAGTAAACAGGTAACTATCTTCAATCTGAGGAAGTAAAGAATTGGAAGGAAAAGGGCTTTCTGCAAGTGGAATATAAGGTGATTAATGAATAAAAAATTTTATTTTTTTTAATTCATTTTTCCAAATTATCCCCTCCCTCCCTCCACTCCCACCCCCGACGGCAGGTAATCCCATACATTTTACATGTGTTACAACATAACCTAGATACAATATATGTGTGTAAATAAGGTGATTAATTCTTGAAGAATACAGAGATTCTAAGAAATAAGGATGAAGGAGGAGTGCATTTCAAGCATGGTGGGGTGGGAAAAGGATGGCTAGACTGTGCAAAAATCAAGAGGCAGGAATTGGAATGCTGTCATCTAGAATCTGTAGGCCAATCTGGTTGGAACATAAGAACTGGTGATGGGAAATTATGTCTGGGAAGATGACTGAGATATAGGCTTTAGATGCAAGCTAAGGAATTTTCCATTTTATCTTAAAAGAAAATATAGAGCCACTAGTGATCAGCTTGACTCCTTACAAAAACCATTTTTCCTGCCTTTGTTATTTTTCTTATCAGTCTGAGGTCTTTATGATTGATTGTTAACACTCTTGAGACTCAAAGAGTTCTTAAAACATTGTTCTTTCAAGATTAAGGATTAAATTCTGTATCATTTTTATTGATCCTATTTATAGTTAATGATTTTGTCCTGTGACAGCCTAAGTCAAGATTTTATACTTTATTATTATAATATATTAATTAAGTTTAGACACGCAGTTCTCTTGCTACATTGTTCTATTCCTCATTCAAGGAACTCTACACTTAGGGAATGAAGGATCACACTATGGAGTATGGTCTAGTATTTCTAGACTATTGTCTTTCAAAGATATCTATGACCAAATGTATTTTTTCCTCACTTACCCTGTTCTGTGTTCTATACTCCCAAAATTTATAAAAAAGGGAACTGCCCTACTTTGGGGTCTTGCTCACTAAGGCAGTGATAGTCTAATCAGACATCCTATTTTCAGGTTCACACCCTGTAATAAAATGTTAGATTGTATATACCTCAGGCTACCTTTGTTGAAGTTTATTCACAGTATGTAACTGTATAAATATGTATACCTATATTCGATTACTTGCTGTCTAGAGAAGGGGGCGAAACCTGGAACACAAGTGTTTTGCAAGGGACAATGTTGAAAAATTATCCTCGCACATGTTTTGAAAATAAGCTTCAAAAAAAAAGAAAAGAAAAAAGAATTTCTCACAATGGACAGTCACATTTTATTCAAAAAACAGTGATTGGTCTCAGATAATGAAATTGAAACTATATCCACTCATATGAAAGAGTGTTCCAAATCACTACTGATCAGAGAAATGCAAATTAAGACAACTCTGAGATATCACTACACACCTGTCAGATTGGCTAAGATGACAGGAACAAATAATGATGAATATTGGAGGGGATGTGGGAAAACTGGGACACTAATACATTGTTGGTGGAGTTGTAAAAGAATCCAACCATTCTGGAGACTATGCCCAAAAAGTTATCAAACTGTGCATACCCTTTGATCCAGCAGTGCTACTACTGGGCTTATATCCCAAAGAAATACTAAAGAGGGGGAAGGGACCTGTGTGTGCCAAAATGTTTGTAGCAGCTTTTTTGATAGTGGCTAGAAACTGGAAGATGAATGGATGTCCATCAATTGGAGAATGGTTGGGTAAATTATGGTATATGAAGGTTATGGAATATTATTGCTCTGTAAGAAATGACCAGCAGGAGGAATACAGAGAGGCTTGGAGAGACTTAAATCAACTGTTGCTGAGTGAAATGAGCAGAACCAGAAGATCACTATACACTTCAACAACAATACTGTATGAAGATGTATTCTGATGGAAGTGGATATCTTCAACATAAAGAAGATCCAATTCACTTCCAGCTGATCATTGATGGACAGAAACGACACCCAGAGAAGGAACACTGGGAATTGAATGTAAAATATTAGCACTACTGTCTAAGGTTACTTATACCTTCGGAATCCAATACTTAACATGTGCAATAAGAAAATTGGATTTACACACATATATTATATCTAGGTTATACTGTAATACATGTAAAATGTATGAGATTGCCTGTCATCTAGGGGAGGGAGTAGAGGGAGGGAGGGGATAATCTGGAAAAATGAATACAAGAGATAATGTTATAAAAAAATTACTCATGCATATATACTGTCAAAAAATGTATAATTATAAAATTAATAATAATAATAAAAAAAAACAGTGATTGGGTTCCTTATATAGCCAATAAAGGTTTGATTATAAGAATTGTCTCCTTGGAATTATCTTAGTTTTTAGAATTTCATTTTTGGTAGTTTCCTTCTGAGCTGAATTCCTATAAACATTTTAATTCGTGGCATCCTAATTATCCTCTCTGAATCCTCTGAAATCTACTCTATTAAATTCTAAAGTACAAATAATGATATAATTTTTTTGGGTGATCCAAAAAACAAAAAACCCAACAGATATCTGTATGTTATATAAGATAATAGGAATCACTTCCCCAACAAAAAAAACCCATCATTCTTACACCAGGAACCAAATAATATTTTCTTTTTGGCGAGAATAAGGTCCAGGGCAGTTGGACCTTTTACTTTTGAAGTATGAAATTATCATTAAGGCAAGCTAAGAAATTCTTTGGAAGATTGTCTAAGTCCGATTTTTCTCGTGCAGCAAAATAACTATGGATATATGTGTGTGTGTGTGTGTGTGTGTGTGTGTGTGTGTGGTTTAACATATACTTTAACATTTAACATGAATTGGTTTACCTACCATCTAGGGGAGGGGGTGGGGGGAAGGAGGGGAAAAGTTGGAACAAAAGATTTTACAGTTATCAATGCTGAAAAATATATGCATGGATAATTCTTGTAAATAAAAAGCTGTAATAAAAAATTAAAAAAAAAAAGTGGCTAAGAGAGAGATCTTCCAGACAATTCTGGATAACTAAAATCCTCCATTACTATTATGAGATACCTCTCTACTAGAGTTTGTGACCTCTTTCCCAAACTGCTCAATTACTCCTTAATTCTTACTTTTCCCAACTCTACTTTGTGAATTTTTTTTTTTGGGGGGGGGAGGCGGCTGGGGTTAAGTGACTTGCCCAGGGTCATACAGCTAGGAAGTGTTAAGTGTCTGAGACCAGATTTGAACTTGGGTCCTCCTGAATTCAAGGCTGGTGCTCTATCCACTGCATCACCTAGCTGCCCCCTTTTGTGAAAATCTTTGTGAATAATGTGTAAAGACCATGCTTGAAAATTCAAAAAGAGAACTAGGCAGTTATAAATGACTAGAAGGTATACAGTAGTGATTTTAAATTCCTTAGAAATGGGGAAGTAACAAATTGGGAAAATATTTTTAAAAACAAAGGTTCTGACAAAGGTCTCATTTCCAAAATATATAGAGAACTGACCATAATTTATAAGAAACCGAACCATTCTCCAATTGATAAATGGTCAAAGGATATGAACAGACAATTCTCAGAGGAAGAAATTGAAACTATATCCACTCACATGAAAGAGTGTTCCAAATCACTACTGATCAGAGAAATGCAAATTAAGACCACTCTGAGATACCACTACACACCTGTCAGATTGGCTAAGATGACAGGAACAAATAAAGACAAATGTTGGAGGGGATGTGGGGAAATTGGGACACTAATACATTGCTGGTGGAGTTGTGAAAGAATCCAGCCATTCTGGAGAGCAATCTGGAATTATGCCCAAAAAGTTATCAAACTGTGCATACCCTTTGACCCAGCAGCGCTACTACTGGGATTATATCCCAAAGAAATACTAAAGAGCGGAAAGAGACATATATGTGCCAAAATGTTTGTGGCAGCTCTTTTTGTTGTAGCTAGAAACTGGAAGATGAATGGATGTCCATCAGTTGGAGAATGGTTGGGTAAATTGTGGTATATGAAGGTTATGGAATATTATTGCTCGGTAAGAAATGACCAGCAGGAGGAATATAGAGAGACCTGGAGAGACTTAGATCGACTGATGCTGAGTGAAATGAGCAGAACCAGAAGATCACTGTACACTTCAACAACAATACTGTATGGGGATGTATTCTGATGGAAGTGGAAATCTTCAACATAAAGAAGATCCAACTCACTTCCAGTTGATCAATGATGGACAGGGGTAGCTGCACCCAGAGAAGAAACACTGGGAGGGGAATGAAAATTGTTAGCACTAATATTTGTCTGCCCAGGTTGCATGTACCTTCGGATTCTAATGTTTATTGTGCAACAAGAAAATGATATTCGCACACATGTATTGTACCTAGACTATATTGTAACACATGTAAAATGTATGGTATTGCCTGTCGTCGGGGGGAGGGAATAGAGGGAGGGGGGGTAATTTGGAAAAATGAAAACAAGGGATAATATTATAATATATATATAAAATAAAAAAAAAAGAAAACCCTAAAAAAAAAAAATATTTAATGAAATAAAAATATTTTAGTAAAATAAAAAATAACTTTAAATGATAAGAAGAGGAAAAAAAAAAATAAAATTCCTTAGAAATGGAAGCCACTAATCTATCAGGATTCCTCTGGGCTGCATATTGATTTAGTATTAAAATATAACAGTGTTTTATTGAATTTTTATTTTGTTATGTGGGCTGTCATGGGCTGAGTGTTTGACATAGCTAGTATAGAGAATATAAGATCTCACTGTGCCTATTGTTGGTTTTAAGAAATTTTGATTCAATGAAACAAACTGTCAATTTCCATCAAATTATCTTTTCCATACATTTCAAAATTATGCATAATTTGAAGAATGTAACAAATACTTTGTTTTATAACCCTCTAAAAATTATCAAGCAAGGCATAAAACAAGGATACCATATGCTTTGCCAACCTCAAGGAGGGTGTCCAATATAATCCATTAGTTCAGGAATTCCCTATAGATGGTGAATTATTCCAGATTTTCCCTACCTACCCATAATATTCTGTTGATTATATCAAACCCCAGAACATGAAAAAACTTTTGTAAATGAGATCCAAAGTCCCTCATTTATTTTGCTTAACTATTCATCTAGGAAAAGCCAAGTCAATGAAAAATGCTTCTTATAAATTATGGAATATCACTGAATTGACAATCTATAAAGCTGGTTGATAAATATCTTGGATATGATGGATGAACCCAAAATTGAAAAGGAGGAAGGCATGCTGAACTGCCTTTGAGAAACTGGTTGCAGTATCTTAAAAACAAAAAATTACAAGAGAAGTTTACAGCAAAATATATGTGAAAAAAATCTGTAGAGGAGAAGCTAGAAGGCATAGTGGATAGAGCACTTGCCCTGAAGTCAGGAGGACCTGAGTTTAAATTCAGCCTTCAAGAACTTAATACTTTCTAGCTGTGTGACCCTGGGCAACTCACTTAACCCCAATTGCTTCAGCAAAAAATAAATTTAAAAGATTTTTAAAAATTTTGTAGAATCTACAAACCTTAATTGGTAACCAATTGGTAAAACATCTAAGCAATAGATGACACCTTTCCCCCTACCACCATCCTAATCCACCCTGTTCAGTATAATCTATGAATCTAGAATTTATGGGATGACAAAATCAAAAGTTGCAAAACATGAGATGGATTGCAGGGAATGCCTACAATGTAAAGATCACAAATCCAACCAAATATAGGATTCAGGCCCAGAAGGAAAAATTGCCCATTATCAGAAAGCCAGTGTGGGGATTATTAAGAGCCTGCTTTCAATAGTAAGAAGTGAAGAGTCCTTCTGTACTCTACCGTTATCAGATCTCACTTGGAGAACAGTGTTCCTTTGGAGAACTACAGCTTAAGGGCATTGGTAAAATGAAGAGCATTCAGAAAAGGCAATAAGCATGGTAAAAGATCCAAGGTCATTTTATGTAAAAACTGATCAAAACTGGGGATGTTATTTAGACTGGAAGGGAAAAAAAAATCAAGAGGAAAATTATCAGATGTGATCAAGTATTTAAAGGGCGATCATGTGAAAGCATCAGGCCTGTTCTACTTGGTTGCTGAACAGAAGTAGGAACAAATGGGTACAAGGTGAAAAAAAGCACATTTAAGCCTGATATCAGGAAAAACTTCCTTAATTAGAAATGCTCCAAACTGGAACGAACTGCCTTAGAAGATGGCACAATCTCTTGGAGATTTTCAAGATGTCCATTTGTTGGTATGCTATAATGGAAATTCTATTTGGGTATGGATTGGATTAGAGATTTGCTATAATTATAATTCTCAAATTCTGTAATTTCATGAAGTAACAAAACCAGGATTTGAAACTAGGATTTTGCCTGACTCAAATTCCAATAATGTTTCCAAAATGATAGACTGGTTTTCAAATGTTGTCTTTGCATCGCCAGGCTTAGCAGTGCTTGATACAAAATGGGCAGCTCTATGAATACTTATCTAATCACATAAATAGGTATTCAATATGCATTTAATAACTGTTGTCTACATGTTAATGTCTCCCCTCCCTTATATATGGAAAAAAGGAAAGGGGTAGAGAATAACAATACAAACTATTTCTTCAAACCACCTCATATTTTTGGCCCTATTTTTCAGATCTGGCTATCTTGATTTATTTCATGTGGCAGACCACTCTTACTGCCCAAACTATCCCTATCTAAAAGACCAAACTGATCACACTGCTTAAGTGTGGAAACATTTCTATCATTATTTTGGTTAAGACAAGGTTAAGATTTTTAAAAGGAAATCTTACTTTTGAACTATAGGAAAAACAATGGGAATACATAACGTTTTGGCTGTAGGACTTCAGTTCTTAATTCATTTGCAAAGCATTAATAATCAACACTGAGAAACATCAAGCTTTTCCTATAAGGCCATCTGTTCCATTAAGTTTTCTTTGATGATTAATCATTCAAGTGCCCCCCGGAAAGTGATACACCAGGATGATAGTTCTAAAGTGATAATATACTAAAATTAGTTTACAAAATTTTTTCAGTTGGTTTCATCAGTGAGTAGGGAACTCGGTGTAGAAATCTCTTTTTATAGGCCCAAATCTATAGCTTAGGTGTCTGGAGCACTGAGAGTTTAATTTGCTCATGGTTAGTGTTAGTACATATCAGAGAGAGATGTGACATTTGAATTTGGAACTTCACAACTCTATAAGGTCCACTTGGCTATCTACTGCTATATTAATAAATTCTTCAATTTTGTCCATTGAGATATTTTTCACCAAGGGAAAGTCATTGCTTCATCATACCTTTTTATATTCAAAACAATTCTTTGCAATTACAGGACTACAGAGAATATGTTAAACAAACATCCTGAATTAGATTAAAATGTAATTGTGAAATATTTAACAAATTAAGTAAATGAAAATAACAAAACAATAAAACATAGCTAATACATTTTAAAATTAAGTCAATATGTGGCCCACAGAGGATCCTTAGTGGCCTGTTTGATACTACTGCAGAAGAAGAGCATCAAATGTTAACTTTATATCTGAATCCTATCAGTAATGTAATTTGTAAAGTTCATGAAAAATGTCTTTTTCTTTAAAGACAAAAAGACACTCACCTTGTTTGTTCAATTTTGTTCCAACTTCTGGAAGACTACAGTAAACTACATCTCCCAATGCTTCCTAAGAGTAAAGGGGTAAAACTTTAAATGAGATATGACATGAGTTTCACAAAACTAATTGCTTCAGCCCAACTG
The DNA here is from genome assembly GCF_048593235.1 of Sminthopsis crassicaudata. Taxonomy (NCBI): domain Eukaryota; kingdom Metazoa; phylum Chordata; class Mammalia; order Dasyuromorphia; family Dasyuridae; genus Sminthopsis; species Sminthopsis crassicaudata. The sequence continues at coordinate 215,885,799 of NC_133618.1, forward strand.
AATGACTTGCCTTCTTCAAATTTGTGTCTCTGTTTCTTCCACTCAATGCCCTTGTAATTAATATTTGACCTCATCCCTTTCTCCCAAACATTTAAACCCATTGAAATCTTAGATTTGAGTAAGAGGAATTGAGTGCTGGATTTGGAATCAAAATGCCAGATAAATAAAGTCTCTTTTCATACTGTGTGACCATAAGTAGTCCCTTACCCAATCACCCTTTCACCAAATATTGAGCACCTACAATAGGCCAGTCTTTGTACTGAGGATACAAAGACAAAAATAAAACCATATGTTTTATGAAGAGAGCATTTATCTATAGAAGACTTTAGCATCTGAGAAGAGAAGGAAAGGCTTCATGAAGACAGTGGTCCTTGAATTAGGCTTTGAAAGGACAGAAGTTATAACAAATGAAGATAAGGATGGAATACATTCCAAACATGGTAACAGCTACTGTAAAGGGATATAGATAAGGAGATGGAATGTTGTCTGAAAATCAGCAATTATATTAGTTTGGCTAGACTGAAAAATGCATGAAGGGTGAGAAAAGTATAATAAAGCTAGAAAGTGAGATGGTGCCAGTGTGTTAAAGACTAGAAATACCATACACAGTATTTAATTCTAGAGGTGAGAGGTAGTTTTATCAAGCAGAGAGGCTAAGACTTTAGAATTATCACTTGGATTCCACAATGTGGAAGATAAATTGGAGAAGGCAAGACACAAATTAGGAAATGATGAGGGACTCAACTAGCAAGATTTGTGGAGTTAAAATGACAAAGATTTGGAAATTACTTGGATATGTGGGTGAATGAGTTGTGGTTACAACCTGGGTGAACAAGAATGATGATTTCAACTGAAATATGGAAATTCAGAAGAATTGGTTTGGATGAAAGATGAGTTTTATTTTGGTGAGAATAAGGTCCAGGGCAGTTATAAGAAAAATTTTGGATGTGATGACTTTGAGATACTAGTATCCAAGAACCTCTCAATCTCAGTCTCCTGATCTGTAAAATGGAGTTAATTTCTGTATGTAAAAGCATTTTTACAAACTTTCAAGCATCAGATACAAGTCTCAGTTGTTAATTCATCCTTCAAAGACTAGTTCAAAATGCCATCACCTCCATGAAATCTTTCTTCATGACTATTATCGTGATATGACATGACAATCCTGTATTATCAATGGGCTATGCAAAATTATCTCCCCAATTAGACTATAAACCTTTTTAAGGGAAAAAGCATTTCTTGTTTATTTACCAAAAATCTGTACATACAAAAAATAAGATGTGAGAATTTTGTCATGATAAACTTACAAGTTATAGTAGTTAAGGGGCTGGATTCGGGAGTCAAAAAGATTTAGTTAGAATCTTACCTCACTGGTTATGTGACTTTGAATAAGTCATTTAATTGCCTCAGACCCTCTTTTGGAAAAAATGGAATTCTTTCTACACCATAATGTGAAAATAAGAGAATCTATGTAAAGCATTTTGTGAATTTTAAAGCCCTATATAAATATTAGCTATTAGTAATCTTAGTACTATTATTATTGAATGATAGAGAATCAATAGCTCTCTTGTTCATTGGTTTTCCTCCCATTCTTCAAGCAGTAGTGTCAAACTCAAATAGAAATTGATCCAATCTGAACATCTTTGCTCTAAAGCAACAACCAATGGGACACGGGGACTGAATTATGATTTCACTGATAGAAGAAACTCCCAAAAGAAGAAATTCCCTTTATCTCCATAAACCTCTATGTAGCATAGTTGGAGAGAATTGCTTAAAGTCTGAAAGATGATGTGACATTTATCAGAGGCAGAATTTAAGGTCTCTATTAAAAAAAAAAACTTTTTTTTAAAATAGTCTTTTATTTTCAAAATACATGCAAAGATAGTTTTCAATGATGCCAAGTTTCTATACTGGCCACAGATCTAGTGGAAGAATATTTCTGCAGCAGTCATGACCACACTGTAAAGACTTTTTATAAAAAAAAAAAAAAAAAAAAAAAACCTTCAGGTGGCCTAGCTGTACCAAATCTAAAACTATATTATAAAGCAGTGGTCATCAAAACCATTTGGTATTGGCTAAGAAATAGACTAGTTGATCAGTGGAATAGATTAGGTTCATAGGACAAAATAGTAACTATAGCAATCTAGTATCTGACAAACACCAAGACCCCAACTTTTGGGATAAGAAGTCACTATTTGACGAAAACTGCTGGGAAAATTGGAAACTAGTAAGGCAGAAACTAGGAATTTGTGGATCAAAGAAGAACTAGAGATCATTATTGACCACAAAGTAGAAAATTTTGATTATAAGTTAAAAAGATTTTGTACAAACAAAATTAATGCAGACAAGAAGGAAAGCAATAAACTGGGAAAACATTTTTACATTCAAAGGTTCTGATAAAGACTTCATTTTTATAATTTTATAATTTGACCATTCTCCAATAGAATGGTCAAAAGATAGAAACAATTTTCAAATGAAGAAATTGAAACTATTTCTAGTCATATGAAAAGGTGCTCCAAATCATTATTGATAGGAGAAATGCAGATTAAGACAACTCTGAGATACTACTAAACACCTCTCAGATTGGCTAAGATGACAGGAAAAGATGATGAATGTTAGAGGGGCTGTAGGAAAATTGGGACACTGATACATTGTTGGTGGAGTTGTGAACGAATCCAACCATTCTGGAGAGCAATTTGTAACTATGCTCAAAATATCAAAACTGTGCATACATACCCTTTGATCCATCAGTGTTACTACTGGGATTATATCTCCATGAGATCTTAAAGGAGGAAAACGGACTCACTTGTGCAAAAATGTTTGTGGGTAGCCCTTTTCATGATGGCTAGAAACTGGAAACTGAATGGATGCCCATTAATAGGAGAATGTCTGAATGAATTGTGGCATGTGAATGTTATAGAATACTACTCTTCTGTAAGAAATGATCAGCAGCATGAATGATTAACTCTGATGGACATGGCTCTCTTCAACAATGAAAGGATTCAAACCAATTCCAATTGTTCACTGATAGAGAAAATCAGCTACACACCCAGAGAGAGAACTATGGGAAATGAGTGTGAATCACAACATAGCATTTCCACTCTTTCCTAGGCACCTTAACTACTATAACTTGTAAGTTTATCATGACAAAATTCTCACATCTTATTTTTTGCATGTACAGATTTTTGGTAAATAAACAAATGCTTTTTCCCTTGAAAAGATTTATAGTCTAATTGGGGAGATAATTGATAATTTTGCGTGCCCATTGCAGTGGCCCATTGATAATACAGGATTGTCATGTCATATCATGATAATACAGTCATGAAGAAAGATTTCAGGATGAATTAACAACTGAGACTTGTATCTGATGTCTGAAAGTTTGTAAAAATGCTTTTACATACAGAAATGAACTCCATTTTACAGATCAGGAGACTGAGTTTGAGAGGTTTATTACAGCTTTTTATTTACAAAACATATGCATAGGTAATTTTTCAACATTGACTTACAAAACCTTTGTTCCAACCTTTCCCCTTCTTTCCTCCACCCCTTCCCTTAGCTGGCAGGTAGTCCAATACATATGTTGAAATACATGTTTTAAGTCCAATATATCCAATATTTATACAGTTATCTTGCTGCATAAGAAAAATCAGTTCAAGAAGGAAAGAAAAAAATGCAAGGAAACAACAGAAAGAGTGGCAAAAGAAACCTGAGAACCAAAATCCTGATTCCAAATGAGCACTCTTCTCTCACAGCATCAAGGTACCTCCCAAAAAAAAGATTATGGAAATTTTCTTCAGTTTAGATAAGTTAGATAAGCCCCATAATTTAAGAACAAAGGTTAGATTTGCCATAGAACTTTGTTAAACCCAGGACAATATGATATATTTTGAAATTTTGCACAGTTTAGTAATGTTAAATAACTGCTAATTATAAGTTAAGTCTTATTACTAGACTATAATATTCTTGAAGATGGGGGACCAGTCTTATGTTATCTACCTGGAGGTCCAGCAGAGTGTCAAATAAATCATGTCCTCAAAATAAATACTATATTTGTTTCAAATAAAGATCTATTTCTATTCATGAATTCAGACTTGAACTGAATACGTTTGCAAAGTATAAAAAAAAGACTGATGCCACACTACTCAAAAATCAAGAAAATTCCTATTCAAACTCCATATACAGTTTCTATAAGGAAAAAGAACAGCCAATAGAATGGGTGAAGGTGGTGAAGTAAGAAAAGGAAGGGTTAAATTCACTCTGTAGGCCAAGATGGGGAATATTCCCACCTGGTCAGTCAGCTTCAGTTTGACTGCTGTGAGTTTCTGGGAGAAATTTGCCCTAGTCCTTTGAGCAGCAACCCTGAGACCATTCTTATGGGACTTTTACTGTCACATTGTCAGCTACCAGTAACCTAGGGAAAGTCTTCACTTATACAGCACAGTATAAAAATAGTGTAATTGAAAAAAAAAAATTAGTACCACAAGCTACTTTTTAAAAGAAGGAGTCTTGGGTGTCACCGTTTTAAGTAAGATGATTCAGGAAGGCCATGAGTTCAAAACTAAATTAAATTTTAATTACAACTTTAAATTGTAGATTTAATCAAAAGAAAAAAATTCCCAGCCTAATCTTAAGAGTACTAAAGAGCACTTCCCCTCCCCCCCCCCCAACACTACTCTTACAGCTAATTCCAAGTAAAGATCGGAAGCATCAAATTCCATACAGGATAATTACAGAATTACAAAAGCCATTACAGATAAGGAAAAAATACCTGTGCAAAATTGCTGATTCCCACTGTTCCAATACCATTTTCAGTTGATATCCATTCATGCTTGTCTGTGAATTTTCGAACTATAACATAAGATCAGTATTTCAGAAGAAAAAAGACATCACTTCTCAAAACACAATTTGAAAATATGAACCATTTCAAAAAGCTTTGATTCAAAGCCCCTGAGAACCAGTAGGGACTTTTCAGGCTATATAATCCAACCCCCTACTGACGTCCAGAGATGGGGATAGGAACATAAGACCCTTCCTCCCCCACCTTCCCGCACTTTTGTCCCTTACACACATAAAGAGCACCTTCCCCGTTTCCAGGCAGAGCGGGGCGGGTTCGTTCTGGGTAACCCAGGGCCACATTACAACCCTGAGGGGACTGTAATACGATCTAGAGACGAAAAGAGAGAGATTGGAAACCATCTGGCCTAATTCCCTCATTGGACAAAAGGAACATAGAACGGCAATGCAGCTCGTCCCAGCGCAGCCCAGCTGGACCCCACGATCCGGGCCCGAGGTGCCCCACCCCCACCCCCGGCCCGGTCCCAGGCTTACTCACCGGCGAGTCGCAGGGCGCTGGTGCAGAGGCCTCGAGAAGCCCCAGCCGTCGGGAAGGGAAGGGAGTCTGGACCGAGGCGGGCCCAGATGCGCGCGGGGGCGGCCGGGAGCGAGGCCAGGGATCCCGGGGTCTCAGTAGCGACTGCTGCCCACAGGGACGAGATCGTGATCCGCACGCTCCTGGCCGCTCGCAGCGCCATCTTCTTCGGGGGCGGGGCAGCCCGGGGACCAAACGGCCCTAGGTCGGAGGCTGGAAAGAAGAAGGGACTTGGGGCGGAGTCTGATGGGCGGTCCGAGGCCAGGGGCGGAGAAGAGGGAGGGTAGACTCCTGGAATTAGCGATTTGGGCCCAGGGGGCGGGGTCTCCCGAGGCCCGGACCATGTGGCTCAAGATGAGACCCGGGAGAGGTGAGCTAGTCTGGACGCCGGACCCGACACAGCCCCTCCCCACCGAGGGTCCGGTCTTCCTAGGGACGCAGCCTGCGGTACTGGCTCCGGAGATCCCCAATGACATGGTGAAAGGAATCCACCGACCCCAACCCTCAGGGCTCATTACTAAGGCTGCGTCAAACCTCGGATAGCCAGGTCGCTCAGGTTCTTTCTTGAGCAAAGAGAAGAATGGCGTGCATCTTAGGAAGCTCAGACTCACCAGCAGGGAACCCAGAAAATGGGCATGTAGCTATACTACTTTGGACAAGTCAGTGTTCCTCGCTGGGCCTCAGTTTCCCTAGGCTGTTAAAAAAAACCAAGAGAGTTCGACTAAGTGATCTAAGGTTTCTCCCTACGGTGATATGTGACACGGGATCAAAGAAGGGAAAGAAATAGTTGAGCTGAACTGTTATTGCAGAAAGAACTATGAGCAAACTTCCTAGAAAGCAGTCTTTGGGCACTTGTTTCAGTCAGGCTTCAGTGGGCTTATCCCTCATAACTCAGCTCAAGCACCACCTCTTCCTGCTGCTCCTGGTCGCTAATCTCTTTACAAAAATTTCCTTTTCTACTGTGTATTATATGTGTGTTTGTATTTATGTATAGGATATGTACGGGCATACCTTAGAGCTTTTGTGGGTTCTGTTCCAGATTACCACAAAGTGAATATTGCAATAGAGTCACAAATTTTTTTTTTGTTTTTTGTTAACACTATACTACTGTAGTCTAATAAGTATGCAACAGTATTTTCTTTAAAAATCAAATGTACATACTTTCAATAAAAATGCTTTATTGCTAAAGAAAGCTAATCATATAAGCTGTTACCTTTTTTGATGGAATGTCTCAATATTGATGGCTGCTTACTAATCAGGGTGGTGGTAATTGTGGCAATTCATAAAATAAGTTGACAATGAAGTTTGCCTCTTCAATTGACTCTTCCTTTCACTTGAACACTTAGGAGGCTTAATTTCAGTATTTTATATCTCAGAAAGTGAGGAATCCAGAAGCAGAGAGATAGTAATAGCTGATGGGTGGAACAGGCTGTACATGCATAACATTTATTAAGTTCACCCTTGAAATGTATATTATGCCATATCATTTGATATTTAATATTAATTGGCAATATATCTTTTTTTCTGGAAAAACCCTCCTCTGGCCTAGCTCAAAAGAGACTCTATTTTCCAGACTGAATTGGCCTGAGGAATGTAATTATTCTCTGTATTTTCCTTTGTAGGGACCCTTTAACATAAACAATCTAAGTTAAGCCCTCTCCCCCAGACTTGTATCCTTGCCTCTCCTATTCAAAATTTGAAGTGGCATGAAGATAGAGAACAAATCAATAAAACCCTGCTTGTTTTTCTTAACCAAGATTGGAGAAGGCTGTATCTTTCATGGAAGAACATGCATTCTTTCTTTATGGGTCACAGAGGCCAACTTACTCAATTAAGATTGCTTTTTGATAGGGAGACTCCAATGATGTACTGTCAGAAGGAAGACACCTGGATTTAAAGGGCCCTAAGACACTCACTTAGGAGTTTTGGGTTACCACAAGAGACTAATGACTTCAATTTATTGGCTATTGCTAGACTAACAAAGCAATGATTTCAGTCACCTCACTGTCTTCTATGGCTGTTGTTCATGGCACCCCAAAACAACAACAATAACATCAAAGATCACTAATCAGAGAATTACCATAACAAATATAATGAATAATAATGAAAAATTTGAAATATTGTGAGAATTACTCAAAAGTGCCATGGAGACAAGATGTGAGAACACACAGTTGAAGAAATGGTGCCAATAGATTTGCCCAATTTCAGGATTTCTAGAATCTTTCAATTGGTTAAAAAAAAAAAAAAAAGTAAACTCTTTGAAACACAATAAAGTGAAGTGCTATAAAACAAGGTGTGCTAGTACACATTGTTTCCCTCAATAGAATATATACATTTTGAGGGTAGAAACTTTCATTTTTATCTGGTACATAATGTGCATTTCATAAATGTATATTGATTGATTAGTTGAAACTGTCAGTCTTGACTGGGAGATTCAGAGTAATACTTCACATATATGGTCCAGATTCTCCATCTGATTCCCTCAGATAAGAACTCCCCTTGGGATCAGAACACTGAAGTGGAACATGTATGACTTGGTTCTTAGATGATTGTGTACTCAATGAAGCCTCTGAGGCTGACATATAATAAATGGATTGATTGCCTGCTGCTTGTGCAAATGTTGGTCTAAAAACCAACACCAAGAAACAGATTCTTCACTAGTCAGCACCACACCATCCATACATGGAAGCATTGGTTATAGCAAATGGAGAAATTTTGAATACTGTGGATAAGTTCACTTTAACAGTATACTTTCCAGGAATATACATATAGATGAAAGACATGTATGACCAGAGCTAGCTAAGTGTTTGGGAGGTTCAAAAGAAAAATGTGGGAAAAAATGTGGTATTAGGTTGCCTGCCCAACTGAAGATCTACAGAGCCATTGTGTTGACCTCATTGTTTGTATGTTTATGAAACCTGGACAGTATACCAAAACCATGCCAGGAAACTGAATGATGTGTATTTGAATGCCTTAGGAAGATTCTAAAGATCATCTGGCAGGATATGATAAAAGATACTGAGATCTTTTTTCAAACTGAAATGCCAAGCATTCAGACTCTTCTATAAGAAAACACAACTCTAATGGGCTGGTCATATTGTTCAAGTGCCAAACGTACATTTGCATAAAAGACTTTTATAGAAAACTCACACAAAGCAATTGCTTAAATAGAAGTTAGAAGAAATGATTCAAGGACACTCTTTAAGAACTTTAGTATCCCTTTGATTCAGCAGTGTCACTACTAGGTCTATATTCCAAGGAGATCATGAAGTGTCGGAAAGTCATGGTTCGTAGATGGTTGAAAGAATTCTAAGAGATTGTCTTATAGTCACAAAAGACTTTATTAATGCCAAAGCATATGGACTAATCTCTAAGAGAGTCTGGGAATCAGAAAAAGTACAAGAGAGCTTTATATACAGAAAATGTGGGCTTCAGTCTGCAATCTAACGGCCTACAAGGTTGTAAAACATAAAAGAGATAAGGAAGCAGTCTTTTAGCAAAGTATTGTTGTTTAGGAAAAAAGACTGGTAAGAAGTCAAGATGTAGCTTTTATAAAAAGACAAAAAAATAAGCCAATATGGGGCTTTTACAGGAGATAAATAAGGATCAACAGGATATTCCTTAGCTAGACATGTATTTTTGAGTAGGTTCTGGTCTTTGATCCATCATCCCCCTCCTTTCTTTCTTTTGGGGAGAGGAAATTCTGGGGATAAGGGCTGGAGACCCATTAGTTATTATTTTTTTTTCTTTATTTTTATTTTTCCTGAGGCTGGGGTTAAGTGACTTGCCCAGGGTCACACAGCTAGAAGTGTTAAGTGTCTGAGACCAGATTTGAACTCAAGTCCTCCTGAATTCAGGGCTGGTGCTCTATCCACTGCACCACCTAGACCCATTAATTATAAAGAAGCAAAAAGTCCCCACATGGGCAAAAATGTTTGTAGCAGCTCTTTTTGTGGGCAAGATTTCCAATTTTGTGGAAATTGAGTGGATCCCCATCAATTGTGGAATAACTAAATAAGTTGTAGTATATGAATGTAATGGAATTTTAAAAAATAATTAATTTACAAAGCATATGCATGGGTAATTTTTCCTGTATTGACCCTTGCAAAATCTTTTGTTCCAAAATTTCCCCTCTGTAAAGTTCAGTTGTCTCTAGAGACTGCCTATTGTTCTCTGGGAGGAGATCTGCTGTCTCAACTCAAATCTCTCAGACGGATCCTTCTTCCTGTAGAGAGTCCTTGTCTCCAGACAGTTGCCACCAGCTCTGGTCCAGAGTAGTGACTTCTTCCTCCAGAGAGCCGCCTCAAATCTGGCCCAGACAAGACTCTCCTTTACTCGAGTGCCCCCCACTTTTATCCTTCCAGAGAATGGGCGTGGGATAACGCAAGGGCTTCTGGGAAAAATTACTTCAATCAATGAACTTGTTCCTCCTAAGCATGTAAGCTCCTCCCCAGGAGTTCACAGAAGTAAAACTCCTAGTAAAGGCTGGAACTAGAGAATTGTTAAGTACCAACTTAGTACTTAGTAAGAACCTAATATCTCATTATCTCATTAGCATTTTGTAAGAACCTAACACCCCTTCTTCCCCCTACCCCCTCCCCTAGCTGGCAGGTAGTCCAATACATGTTAAATATATTGAAATATATGTTAAATCCAATATATTTATACAGTTATATTGCTGCACAAGAAAAATCATATCAAAAAGGAAGGAAAAGAAAAAACTGAGAAAGAAAACAAAATGCAAGCAAATAACAGAGAGTAAGAATGCTATGTTGTGTTCTACATCAGTTCTCTCTCTGGGTGTAGATGGCTCTCTTTATCACTGAACAAATGGAACTGGTTTGAATCATCTCATTGTTGAAGAGAGCCATGTCCATCAGAATTGATCATTGTATAGTCTTCTTCTTGCCATGTATAATGTTCTGGTTCTGCTTATTTCACTTAGCATCAGTTTATCTCCAGACCTCTCTGAAATCATCCTACTGATCATTTCTTGCAGAACAATAATATTCCATAGCATTCATACATCATAATTTATTCAGCCATTCTCCAACTAATGGCCATTCATTCAGCTTCCACTTTCTTGCCACTACAAAAAGGGTTGCCACAAACATTTTTGCACATGTGGTGCTTTTCCCTCCTTTAAGATCTCTTTGGGATATAAGGCCAGTAGAAACACTGTTGGATCAAAGGGTGTGCACAGTTTGATAACTTTTGAGCATAGTTCTAAACTGCTCTTTAGAATGGTTGGATTTGTTCACAATTCCACCAACAATGTATTAGTGGCCCAGTTTTCCCACATCCTACATCATTATCTTTTCCTGTCATCTTAGCCAATCTGAGAGGTGTATAGTGGTATCTCAGAGATGTCTTAATTTGTATTTCTCTGATCAATAGTGATTTAGAGTAACATTTTATGTGACTATAGTTTCAGTTTCTTCATCTGAAAATTGTCTATTCATATCCTTTGATCATTTATCAGTTGGAGAATGGATTGAACTAATATAAATTTGAGTAAATTCTCTATAGAGTTTAGAAATGAGGCCTTAATCAGATCCTTTGGATGTAAAAATGTTTTTCCAGTTTATTGCTTCCCTTCTAATCTAGTCTGCATTAGTTTTGTTTATACAAAAACTTTTTAACTTAACATAATCAAAATTATCTATTTTGTGATAAATAATGGTCTCTAGATCTTCTTTAGTCACAAATTTCTTCTTCCTCCACAAATCTGAGAGGTAAACTATCCTATGTTCTTCTAATTTGTTTGTAATATCATTCTTTTTGTCTAGATCATGAACCCATTTTGATTTTATCTTGGTATATGCTATTAAGTGCCTACTTGACCAAGGACACTTACAACCTTCTCTAAGTCCTTGGAATTCCCCTGTATTTGTTGTAAGAAAGAAATCTGGAAAATGGAGGATGTTGACTGATTTAAGAAAAGTAAATGAACAGATGGAAACTATGGGAACTATTCAGCCTGGACTTCTGTCTCCTACTAAATTGCCTAGAGAATGGCCTCTTTGGATTATAGACATTAAGAATTGTTTCTATTTTATCCCTCTAGATAAGGAGGATATGAAAAGATTTGCCTTTTCAGTGCCCAGCGTTGTTAGCTGAGTCTTATAAAAGATATGAATGGACAATTTTGCCATAGGGAATGAAAAACAGCCCTGCTATATGTCAAATGTATGTTGCTACTGCTCTTACTCCAGTAAGAAAAGCATTTCCAAAAGCAATGTTATTATATTACATGGATGATATATTGGGATGTGCACTTGAGGAACAAATATTAGAAGCATGTCTACAAAAGACCATGGAAACACTAAGGAATTACAAATTGCATATAGCTCCAGAAAAAATTCAAAGACATGCTCCTTTTCAATATTTAGGATATGAAGTATACCCTACAGTACAAAAACTTTCCTTAATAGAGAAGTTGAACACCTTAAATAACTTCCAGAAATTGATAGGAGATATCCAATGAATGTGTCCAGTGTTAGGCTTGACTACCTATCATTTGCAACCATTGTATAACATTTTTTTTTCCCCTGAGGCTGGGGTTAAGTGACTTGCCCAGGGTCACACAGCTAGGAAGTGTTAAGTGTCTGAGACCAGATTTGAACTCAGGTCCTCCTGAATTCAGGGCTGGTGCTCTATCCACTGCGCCACCCAGCTGCCCCCATTGTATAACATTTTAAGGGGAGACAGTGCTTTAAACTTCCCATGCCAGCTTATAAAACAAGCTCAAGAAGCTTCTTTGGTTGAAATGTGGTTGAGTCACTAAAAAACCCTTGGAAATATCTGTTTTTGTATAGCACTCCTTCATCAAGGAGACAGTGTGATAGAGTGGGTGAACCTCCCAGCACAATCAGAAGAAAGCCTTATTCCTTACCCAGTGCTTGTGGCTAGTATTTTATTAAAGGCCCTTAAGCAAGCAGTACAATTATCTGGGATAAGACCTGACAAGATATACACCTTTTATGCCAATATACAAATTAATGTATGCTGTGAAACCATCCCAGAGTGGCAAATTTTATTGACTATGGCTCTAAATTTTACACATGGGTCTCCATTAAAGATAACCCGTCTATTACATAATTGGCAATGGATTTTTGAAGAAAAGGTTTCTAAAATTTCTCTTAAAGAACCAACTATCTTCAGCCAAGACTATCTCTTGGCTGCTGAAGAAGGCATAACATTTGTGCTGTATACTCTTGTGACTTAACTATAAAGAGAGTAGTCAGAACTCCTTTTAAGTCCACTTAGCAGAATGAATTGTATGCAATTATTCTAGCTCTTACTTATTATCCAGAAGATATAAATATAATATCTGATTTGGCCTATTCAGTAGTTGTGGTACAAAGAATTGCCAGGCCCAAATAAAATTTGTAGCTTCCAATATATATCAGCTCTTTAAGAAACTTCAAGAGCAAGTGAGAAAACATCCAGATTAAGACTTATATCTTGCATGTCCACTCTCATAGTGGACTTCCAGTCCTATTTTTGATGGTAATTCAAAGGCAGATAGCCTTTATTTCAAGAAGCCCAAGACTCTCATTCTAAATAACACCAGGCTGCTCAAGCTTTACATTTGCAATTTGGGATAATGAGAGGAAGCTAGGAGCATAGTAAAAGCCTATACAGCTTGCCTTCTTTTCCATGCTCCTACACTCCCTCCAGGGAAGAACCCTCATGGTTTCAGACTCAATGAAATTTGGCAAATGGATGTGACCCATTATAAATCTTTTGGTTGAATGTCTTTTATCTATGTTGTAGTAGATACCTTTTCAGGATTTACTTTTATAATACCAACAGCAAAAGAGACAGCCCAAGTGGTCACTGAATTCCTTATCCAAGCATTTGCAATTATGGGTGTGCCACAAGCAATAAAAACAGATTATGGACCTGCATATACTTCTAAACATTCTGTACACTTTTGTGTACAGTATCAGATTTTATACACCACTGGCATACTTTTTAATCCTCAAGGACAGGCAATAGTAGAGAGGAGAAACAGAGACAGCAAGATGCTCCTCTAAAAACAAAAGAAAGGGGGAGCCACAGGTAATCTTATAGAACTTCTAAATCTAGCTCTTTATACTATTAACTTCTTGATTTTTGACAAAGAGGCACTGGCTTTGGCAGACAGGTTTTATAACCCACTGGAAGGGCAGGGTCCAGTGGGAGCAGCTCCTCTATCCTTAGATAATTGCCAAGTGATGTGGTGAGATTCAGAAAGTGGTGAATGGAAGGGACCAGATAGGTTAATTGCTTGGAGGAGAGGGTTTGCTTGTTTCTCCACAGAAGGAGAAGGAATCAGATGGGTGCCAATGAGCCGTATTCGCCTTGTCCATCAGAAAGAGGCGGAGCAAACCCTTGAAACGAAGGAGAAGACTCAAGAAACACTGGATGGTTCCCTCACTGACTGTGCTCACCATTGAAAGAGCATGGCAATTATGGTGATTGATTCATGGATGTCAAAAATTATTAATGAGACTGATGCAGGACTTCAAAACGCTTAGGAATCATTGGATTCTCTGAGATATGATAAGACTATTGTAGGACTTGAAAACCCTCAGGAATCATTGGATTCCCAGAGATATGATAAGATTGTTGCAAGACTTCAAAATCTGCAGGAAGCATTGGATTCTCTACCACATAAAAAAGACTGTTTCAGGACTTCAAAAACTTGAAGGGATCATTGGATTCTCTGACACACGAAGCAATGGACAATAGATTGGTTTTGGACTATCTCTTGGCTGCTGAAGAAGGCATATATGTGACTGTTGTTTACATACCCTCCTTCTAAGACTTCTGGAAATATTTTACAACATCATGTTGATTCAAATTGTTTGTTATATCACTACTTGCATGTACAATTCATGTTTGTTACACCACATTGAGCCTGCACCAGCTGTGGGGAGAGTCATCACTAATAGCTTGTGCATTATTGCTATGTGCTTGTGTAATACCTCCCATGATGGCTCTTTAACCTGGCCTTCTTCACCCTGGCTTCCCAGCCTGGGTGGCCAAGCCAAGATGGGTAGCCAAAAGAGGTAAGGGTTTTGGTAGTGAACACATGGGTCTTCTGACCAGGTGTTTACCAGGGAACCAACAAGTCAGGGCATCAGTTAGGGCATTATGTGAGTAGGTATAATAAAGGCTTTTAAGATTACACGTGGTTGTTCTTGAGTGCGCTACCGGTTATTAAGCTATAGATTCAAGAGATTGTGGCCAGAGACCTTAGAAGGCCTCAGAGGAGGCGAGCCAGGTAGAGTTCACACTGCAGAGGACAGTGGTCAAAGGTACTCTGGTGGGTCTAGGACAGACTAGTAATTGTAACTGCCAGGAGAGCATGTTACAAATGGCGCTCAACGTGGACGCATCAGGAATTATCAGGTTTTGAAAATATTTAATATTCAGAATTAAGATTCTGAAAGATCCGGTAGAAACGCCACTTAGGAGGGAAGACAGAGAAGTAACATGGATCCAGGTAAATCTGGGATCAGGCTCAAGGACACAACTGAAGATAATGCTTGTATAAAGAGGTTAAAGAGCCAGATGGAAGATCTTTTAACAAAGATCACCACTGAAGAACAGCAGGAAGCTTGTAATCAAGCTCCCAGAAGGCTATCCCCACACTCATTAAATATAGCTCGGAGAGGGAGCAACCTAGAGCTAATGCGTATGTATGACAGTATAGAGTATAAAATGCCACAGCAAGAGTTGCTGGAATTGCAGGTTAAACTACAGATTGAGATAGAGAAAGAAGAAAAAACTAGGTTACTACAGATAGAACAGGAAGAGTTCAAACCAGTGGCTGAAACTAAGGAAGGAAATAAACGAACCACATGGACTTCAGTTGTAGAAATTCTTCTTAGCGTTTTATTGGTTTACCTCCTGCATTGTTGTTTTAAGGAATTTATTGATTACTCTTCCATTGAGAAGTTTAGTTCTTTTTATGTGCAAAGCTCAGGTTGGATTTTAAATCAGCCTTAGGGGGATTTTCCGATTCTTCTTCCCTCTGCCTCACCTTCTTGGGCCAAGGGAGAAGGGGGAGGAGGAAAAGGAAGGGCGATAATATCATCAGCCCTGCCCATTAATCCATTCAAAACTCCTGTGTCTTCATTTCAAAGGACCTGAGTAGGCTTTATGCCCCAAGGCAAAAAGGAATTGTGGGGTATTGAGTATAACCAGAAAAGTTTTAAAAATACAGTTCAGTTAATTTCTAAGAAACCTTACAGGGATAAGACCTAGCACTTAGAGAGAGTGGAGTTTTATACTTGTAAAACTGCTAGGATCGTCTTTGGAGAGTTGGAACTCCTCTTTTCTTACCTCGTGGATTTTTCACTTCCACAGGTGAGCTTGATTTCCCAACCCCCTACGGGTACTTATAAAACAGTGTTTATGTTTAGAATGGGTTGGAAAATTGCTGTTTTAATCACTAGAATAAATAGACAGTGTGTGATCTTTGACCCAGGAGGAAAAGTAATATCAGATTTATTGATTCACACTCCTGGAGTACAATTCGGTATCAGAAACTCAAACTTTGATTTTTAGGCAAAAGAATTCAGGGAAATAGCCGAGTGTTCTTTTTTCATTAACTGTATGAGTGGATGTTTTAAGACCAATGGACATTATGGCTTCATTCCAATCTGGAGAAGCAGCTAGACATGTGATCAACCATTTTTCAATTGTAGAAATTTCACATGCATTTAAGACAGTTTATGGATTGGCTTACAAATATTTTTGCATTGAATTTGACTTTGCCCATTCCATTGGCATTTCTTATAATCCTATTAGTAAAGTCATTACTGCACAGACTATCCCCAAGATCTTCTCTTCTAAACAAGAGAAGGGAATTTTGGGATATGTGATTGCTTACAATTTTTAAATTTTGATTTTACATTTTTAAACACTTTTGATTTTGCATCTTCAAAGTATTTTGATTTTACATTTTAAAGTTATTTTGGTTTTACATTTTTAATCTATTTCGGTTTTACACTTTTAAATTATTTTGGTTTTACATTTTTAAATTCTTTGCCTTTTACCTTAGCAATGCACTTCGGGCATACACAGAAAGTGCAGCTAAGTGACAGACTGACTCACTTTTGTCTGACTTTTGTTAATCTTTTTGACAACAACTTTGTTTCCACTGTGATGTGGAAAGGCCTGGATGGCATTTGGAAAGGCCCAAGTTGGGCCCCGGGGACATTCCTTCCTAGGTGCAGATCCAGCAGCAGAGTTCATCCCCACCGGAGAGATTTGTAACCTGGGGATCCAAGAGAAGGACCAGACAACAGCCCAGAGAGACCAGCCAGATGTCCGCAGCCCTTCAGACGCTGATGACAGCAACGTCCCTCCTGACCGTGACACCAGAGACAGCACACAGTTCCAGTGTTGCAGCTGAAATGGACTGTTTCGGGTGATATGCAATATAAAGACTGTAAATGGACAATGGGCCTGCTTGCTCCTCCCGTGGCTACTTTCCATATGGTGGCCTGGGAAGAGGCTTTGCCCTATGCTTTCTATTGAAGGACTATGCTTTTAAATTAGTGGGTGAAAAACCAACACACCCACCTGCCGTTGTTATTGAGACAATGTTATTGGACATGACTTTGCTTATGTGCACCTGTGAAACTAGAATTGCTCTAGGATTGTGAAAAGTGCAATAGAGAATTGTGATAAGCTAGAATTGTTCTAGAATTGTGAAAAGTGCAATTGAGAATTGTGATAAGCTAGAATTGTTCTAGGATTGTGAAAAGTGCAATTGAGAATTGTGATAAGCTAGAATTGTTCTAGGATTGTGAAAAGTGCAATGGAGAATTGTGATAAGCTAGAATTGTGAAAAGTGCAATTGAGAATTGTGATAAGCTAGAATTGTTCTAGGATTGTGACAAGTGCAACAGAAAATTGTAAGAAACTAGAATTGGTCTAGGATTGTGATAAATGTAACTAGAATTGTGACAACCTACCTCACTGATATTTGTTAACTAGAATTGTGATGTTTTACCTTGTTGACTTCCCACCTCAGGATGTCTCCTACCTCATTGGCATCCAACCTCTTTGGCTTATTATCTCGAGTATGACTTTGATGAATGGGCTGAACACTTGGGCCACTGTTGAGCCTGGTTCTTATTGTCATACTTCTGTTTACTGATCTGCTGCTTTGTACCTCCTTGGGCATAACACTCTGTCATCTCATGGATCAAGTGAACTATAGCTGGTGCTAAAAGTCTAGCTTGGTGAGATGTGCGGTTCCCGCAAAACAAGAGAAAGGGAATTGTAAGGGGCCTTTAAATGGGTGCCACAGCGCATCTGGAGATTGAGGCCCAGAAGTAATTTCTGTGGATATTAGGATTGCCCTTGAGCGGGATCCTGGCCATATTGAGATAGCTTCATAATGGGTGACTCTCTCACTGATTGGCTGTGTGTGTGACCTCACAGGCCCTATGTAAGCCCACTGCAGGCAGCAACCGCCCTCTTTAACCTGGCCTTCTTCACTCTGGCTTCCCAGCCTCGGTGGCCAAGCCAAGATGGGTAGCCAAAAGAGGTAAGGGTTTTGGTAGTGAACACATGGGTCTTCTGACCGGGTGTTCACTTGGGAACCAACAAGTTAGGGCATCAGTTAGGGCATTATGTGAGTAGGTATAATAAAGACTTTTAAGATTAAAAAAAAAAATACCTCCCATGATGATGGGTTTGTGCATACCTGTTTCTAGTAAGACCCTTCAGCCCAGAAACCCAATATCTGACCTAACTCCCCACTTCCCTTTGGTGTTTTTCATCTCTCTTCCTGAGAAGTCAGGGAGGGCATGATTATCTCCTTTTTAGTACTTTCACCTCCCTTCCTGAGAAGTCGGGAGTAGGGGGGAGGGTGTGTGTGTGTGTGTATGTGGGTGGGTGACCACCTGTGTTCTAAAACTAAAGAAAAAGCAGGAGATGTAAAGGGCTGAAACTCTGAATATGAGACAATGACTCTGTTAACATATATGTTTAGATAAATGGCTCTTCTCACAGTTGATGCTGCTGAATGTTTGGTGTTAAGATAATTGTAGACAAGCATTAGAGAGTGGGGTGAGAGAGGCCAGAGTTATTCTGTGACAGAACAAGGAGAAGTTGGACTTTGGACTCAAGAATCCAGGATATGTCATTGGCAAGCCTCATGGCAGTTTGTCTATATTCTTCACTTCTCCCCCTAAAGACCAAGGACTTTAATTTATCCTGAGTTTGGCTGATCCTAAGGTCTTCCAGGTAACTAGCCCATACTTCACAATGGTATATTATCCTGGGGACAATTTTCTGTAATCTCTTTGCTAATATTTTATTTAAGATTTTTGCATCAATATTCATTATGGAGATTGATCTATAATTTTCTTTCTCTGTTTTCATCCTACCTGATTTAGGTATCAGTATCATGTTTGTGTCATGAAAGGAATTTGGTAGAAGTCTTTCATTCCCTATTTTTTCAAATAGTTTATATAGTATTGGAGTAAATTGTTCTTTAAATGTTTGACAGAATTAACATGTAAATCCATCTGGTCTTGGGATTTTTTTTTTAGGGAGTTGATTAATAGCTTGTAATATTTCTTTTTCTAAAATGGGACTATTTAAATAATTCATTTCCTCTTCTGTTAATCTATATTTTTGTAAGTATTCCTCTATTTCATTTAGGTTGTCAAATTTATTGGCAGAAAGTGGGGCAAAGTAACTCCTGATAATGGCTCTAATTTCCTCTTCATTTGGTGGAGAGTTATTCCTTTTCATTTTTTGAGCCTAACAATTTAATTTTCCTCTTTCTTTTTTCTAATCAAATTAACTAAAGATTTAACTATTTTGTTGATTTTTTCATAAAACCAGCTCAGTTTTATTTATTAATTCAATGGTTTCTTTAGTTTCAATTTTATTGATCTCTCCTTTTATTTTTAGAATTTCAAGTTTGGTATTTGATTGGGGGTTTTTAATTTGTTCTTTTTCTAGCTTTTTTATTTGCAATCCCAATTCATTGATCTTCTCTTTCTCTATTTTAATGCAAGTAAGCATCTAGAGTTATAAAATTTCCCCTTATTATCACTTTGGCTGCATCCCACAAATTTTGGTCTGTTGTCTCATTATTGTCATTTTCTTAGATGAAATTGATTGCATCTATGATTCCCATTCATTCTTTAGGATGAGATTATTTAGCTTCTAATTACTTTTTGGTCTATTTTCCCCTGGCCTTTTATTGAATGTAATTTTTATTGCATTGTGATCAGAAAAAAAATGCATTTACTATTTCTGCCTATCTGCATTTGATTTTGAGGTCTTTATGTCCTAATATATGGTCAATATATGGTAAAACTTCCAAGAAGAAAGTATAATCCTTTCTGTATCCATTCAATTTTCTCCAAAGATCTATCATATCTAGCTTTTCTAGTATTCTATTTACCTCTTTAACTTCTTTCTTATTTTGTGATTTGATTTATCTGGTTCTGAGAGAGGAAGGTTGAGATCTCTCACTATTATACTTTTGCTATCTATTTCTTCTTGCAACTCTTAACTTCTCCTTTAGGAATTTTGATGCTTCACCACTTGGTGCATATATGTTTAATATTGATATTGCTTTATTATCTATGGTACCCTTTAGCAAGATATAGTTTCCTTCTTCATCTCTTTTAATTAGATCAGTTTTTGCTTTTGCTTGATCTGGAATCAGGATGGCTACCCCTGCTTTTTTTACTTCACCTGAAGCATAATAGATTCTGCCCTAGACTTTTACCTTTACTTTGTATATATTGCTCTGCTTTAAATGTTTTTCTGCTATCCGCTTACACTTTATGGGAGAATTCACCCTATTCACATTTACAGGTAAAACTACTAATTCTGAATTTCCTGCTATATTATTAACCCCAAATTATACTTTTCTCTTTCCTTTTCTCTTTTCCCTCCTCCCAAGTATTTTAATTATGAGCACTATTTGCCTCAAGCAGTCCTCCCCTTTGAAGAACCTCCCCTTTCTTATACCTTTCCCCTACTGTTTCTGTTTTCCCTTCTATTTAGCTTACTCCTTCCCTTTTTGCCTTTCCTCTGTATATAAGGTAAGAGAAGTTTCTTGGTGAAACCAAATATATCTAATTTTTTTTTTTGAGCCAAATCTAATAAGAATAAGATTCACACAATATTCATCACCCTCCCTTCTTTCCCTCAATTATAATAGGTTTCCTTTGCCTCTTCCTGGGATGTAATTTTCCTCATTTTACCTCCATTTTCTCCTTTTTTATTTGTTATAATACCCTTTCCACTTCTAGTTTCTTTTTTATATTATATTATAAAATATTTTATATTATAAATAATATATTATTATTTTACATTATATAAATATAATTATATATTATATCTTAATATATCATATGTATATTACTTTACATAATATAAATATACATGTATATTTTCAAATATATATTAATTATATATAATATATTATGATTATATTGTGTTTTATAGTATAATACAAATTATAAATTTATATTATAATATGTGTTATATAATATATATAATATTATGTATTTATATATTATATAATTTGTATATTATATTATAATGTATTTTATGTTTTATTATTAAAATCAGATTATACATGTATTCTCTATATATACCCATAACAGAAATAGTTCTTAAGAGTTTTTT